>NW_027397087.1:18814351-18930511 GCF_003265705.2 Callorhinus ursinus | reverse complement strand
CGGAGGCCCCTCCCCCGCCGTCTATCCTCCCGAATATCGCCTCGGATTCACTTCTCCTCACGCCCTACCTTCCAGTAAGTGGTCGCTTCTCTGTTCAGAGAGTTGTTGCTACTCTCCTGTTCGATCTCCTGTTGAGTTCGTAGGTGTTCAGAATGGTTTGATCCCTATTCAGCTGAATTCCTGAGACCAGACGAAATCTAGGTCTCCTACTCCTCCGCCATCTTGCTCCGCCCTCTGCAAAGATTTTTTTGAATCATTATACTTAATGGTGAGAGAATGCAGAAAAATAAACACTTTTATATAATGCCACTGAAAAACTGGTGATCCCTTTCTGGAGGGCAGTTCAGCAGTTTATATATATATTCTTATTTTTTGTGTATTTCATCCTTAGCAATTTATCCTAAAAAATCATCAGAGATTTACACAAATGTTTATTCCTAGTGATGTTTGTTCTTTCTAGGGTTTTTTATATTAGAAACACCCTAAATGCTTAACAGAGAAAGGCTAAGTAAATAGTGACAGTCATACAGTAAAATACTATGCAACCACTGAAATTATTTAATTGCAGAAGATCGTATTTTCCAAAAATTACTGCAACAATATTTCTGATTGCATATGTTCTTCCAGACCCTTGCCATTTCCCACTGTGGAAAGCTGAATAATGGTCCCCCAGAGATATCCACATCCCAATCCCTGGTACTTGTGACTATATCTTACCTTACATGGTAAGGTACTATATCTCCTTTTACATGGTAAAAGGAATTTTGCAGATGTGATTAAGCTAAGGACCTTGAGATGGGAAAATTATTCTGGATTATACAGGTGATCCCAATGTAATCACAAGGGTCCTTGTAAGAGGTAGGCAGGAGGATCAGAGTCAGAAAAAAAAAAAAATGTAATGATGAACACAGAGGGTCACAGCCAGAGAGAGATATGAAGATGATACAATGGTGGCCTTAAAGACAGAGGAGTCATGAGCCAAAGAGGGTAGGCAGCCTCCCAAAGCTAGAAAAGGCAAGGAAATGGATTGTTCCCTAGAGCCTGCTAGGACACCTTGATTCTGGCCCAGGGAAACCCATTTCAGAACTCTGCCCTCCAAAATTGTAAGATAATAAATCTGTTGTTTTAAATTTGTGACATCACTGATAAGAAACTAAAAAACCATTCAAGAGGTCTATGTCTCAAGGAAAGAGCTTCTGTGGGCTTTGGGGTGGGCTTTTGTGACTGCCTTGGTGACCAGCATGTGGCAGAAGGAAGGCTGTGTGAATTCCAAAACTAAGTCATAAAAGGTGAGTTAGTGCTTGCTTCAGCAGCATATATACTAAAATTGGAATGATACAGAGAAAATTAGAATGGCCTCTGCATAAGGATGACATATTTTTATTGTTGGATCACTAAATTGTATGCCTGAAACTAATATTACACTGTATGTTAACTATACTGAAATTAAAATTAAAAAAATTTTTTAAGGTGAATTAGTTTCAGCCTGGCCTTTCTTTATGGACATTTACTTGTGGAGCCCTGAGCTGCCATGTAGGAGGCATGGCTACCCTGAAGCCACCATGCAGGAGAGACCTTATTAGAGACTGGGAGAAATGCCCAAGAAACCAGCTGTTCTAGCCTCCAGCTGTTTGGGTCTTTCCAGCCCAGGTACCAAAAATGTGAGTAAGCAAACTTCAGATAATTAGCCCAAGCCACCTCCTACACAACTGCATGAAATACCCTGCATAAGAACTACTTGGCTGAGCCTAGGCAACCCCAGAACCATGAAACTGATAACAAAATTATTCTATTGTTTTATGTCATTAGTTTTTATGTTGGTTTTATGCATCAATGAGTAGTCAATACATTAATGATAAAGAGAAATGTTCAAAATATAATATTAAGAGAAAAAGTAGGGGCACCTGGCTGGCTCAGTCAGTAGATCATATGACTCTTGATCTCAGGGTCATGAGTTTGGGCCCCATGTTGGGCGGAGAGCCTACTTAAAAAAAATAAAATAAAAAGAGAGTCTATAGGCTATCATGGGGGGGGGTGTGCATGTGTGTACACAGAAAAAACTTGGGAGTCCCCCAGATATGTTCTAAAATGGTTATCTCTGGGATGCCTGCGTGTCTCAGTCAGTTACGCATCTGCCTTCAGCTCAGGTCACGATCTCAGGGTCTTGGAATAGAGCTCCACATCGGGTTCCCTGCTCAGCAGGGAGTCTGCTTCTCCCTCTGTCCAACCTGCCCCCACTCATGCTCCCTCTCTCTCTCAAATAAGTGAAATCTTTAAAAATAAAGTAATAAAACAAAATAAAATGGTTATCTCTGTGTGCTGAGTGAAGAAATTAGTATCTTCATTATATTTTTATATTTATATAAAATATACATGCATTTATATAAAATATACATGCCTATAAAATAAACATGCATTCCTTTTATAATCAGGGAAAATATTTTTAAGCCCTTTAGATCCTTTTACTTTCAAATATATCATTATTGCAGAAAGCATACAAGTGTATCCTGTATAGGAACACATGCATTCACACATGTATGTGCATACTGAAGATAAAGAGAATAGGGGAAGGGGTCACTTGGTTAATTGGAGTGAGAACATGAACCTTTAAATCCTTTCATTCCTCCCTTTCCTGCAGTAGAAATGGCAGCAAATATCTTATAATATGGGGTCAAATACCTAATCCTTTTAGCCACTCCCAACTCAACTGTAATTGACTGATGCTACTGGGTTTGGATTCTGTCCTGTGACACAGATAAAAGACTGTGTATAGCTTCTCCCAGAAGAAGAAAAGTAAACCACCTCTTTGGAATCACCCCTTTCTTTGGGCATAGTGCCTAAAATTCACTAGGATTTTGCTGTTCTCTGTCAGTAACTCTTAATGATGGGCACCTGGAAAAGAGTCAGGGGTGCAATAAAAGAGTAGAAAGGAGGGGGAGACCCAGGACTTTACTGCATTCCCATTAAATTCCCATGATAATCCTGAAAATGGAATTAACAATCCCCATTTTACAGATGAGAACATTTAGGCTCAGAAAAGTTCAGCAATTCACCCAAGTTAAAGAGCTAATAACTGGCAGAGCTGAACTTCCAATACAAAGTTTCTTATGGTAACGCTGCACTTGTCTTCTCTTTTCCTCAGTTTTATAGTTCCTACCTTCAGCATTGTAGTGTGAATATTTAAATATTTGAATATACATATCATAGCATATTATATGGAATAATGCCTACCACTTGAAAACACCACATTATTCAGTGTTAGCCGCCATTTCAATTGTATGACTCAGAGTCACATCACAAAGCACAAGCAGGCCCTGGGAACCCACAATTGCTCTCCTTTCAAAAACCCCGCCTTCAGCATCTCACCATTTTTGGGTGGGCAGCAACCTACCCAGCGGTGGTTGTTATTCTGTGAAAACCACAGCTGGACCTGGAGCCATGGAGTAGCAGCCCAGTGACCCACCTCACACACACATTTCCCGTGCTCTTTTTCAAATTGCACAATAGCTCTCACACAGTCCAAGGGCTATCATTAAAAGTCAGCTGCTCTCTGAATGTGTCGATTCCAGTGGCACTGACAAGTGAGGGTAGGAGGCAGGGTTGCTTCTATAAAATAAATGAGGAGGGAAATGGTGTCGGGGTGGAATCTGCCTTCTGAATGCACTGAAAACTGAGGCCCTTGTCTTTTGGCATTTCCTAAAAGGCCTCTTGAGCTTTCCTTGGCAAGCCTTGAGACCGAGGGTACTTTTAGCTGTTTAAGCCTTCCTCTTCTAACAGGGGTCAAAGGGCTGGAAAGATCTTCTCAAAAGGATAGAGAAGGAATCATTAAAAGGGAGGATAAGGAAAGTGACAGAAGGTCAGCCTTTTTTTTTTTCCTAACGGGTGGGTCCCTGAGGGTCGGGCTCAGTGTCCAAGTGCTGCACACAGGCACCTATCTTCCAGACCCACAGCAATTCGGTTCACACTTCCGTGAGCAGGAGACCACAGGAAGCTCAAAGGAGCAGCCTGGGGAGGGTACAGAGATGAAAACAAACACAATAGAACTCTTGCTGTGATAAGCAAATTTCATTGGTCAAATTAATTTAAAACAACGACAGTGTTTCAATAAGCCAGAGAAACCAAATACTTGAAATCTGTATATTTTGAGTCTGCCATAAAAATTTTTTTTCAAATATAAATTTAACTTAAAAATGTTGCTTATTGCATCGCATGAAGCTTTATATAAGGACTAGTTGGGGTTTAAAATTCACCTTTACATATAACACAAGCACACAAATGGTGAAGGTTTTCCCTGATTTTTAGTCAACAAGCAATAAGCCACACTTGCACCCACACACCTACTCCTAACACCCCATCTGGTAACATTTCCACGTTTCAAGCAAAGAAATCAATAGCAATAATCCGTGAGGGACTCATAGGGTGTATATTTTTTTATCACACTGCCATTTGAAGAAAAAAATTTTCCCTACCTACTTAGAGCAAAAGATTGTTCTTTTTGTACAATCACATGGAAAACTCGATGTTATTATCGGAGGGAGAAAGGTTAGAGGGAAAGGGAGATGAGTCAATTAAAACAAATGTGAGAAAATCTAAGCATGTTTGACAATATAGGTTCTATTTGAACAACCCAAATGATAATCAATGTCCAAGCTGAAAAATCCCCAATCGACCTGCAAAATTCAAAATTACATTAGGGCTCAGTTTCTAAGGAAAGGACAGCTAAAAATGCATGTTGATGTAACTTCTCAGGAAAGCCATCCTGCTTTCGAATTGCAGTGCAGGGAGAAGACACCATGCCTGAACCCTGAAATTTAGAACTATGCCATTGCTGATTTTCCGTGTGAGAAGGAAATATGATTCTTTGTTACTGTTCTTATTTATTGCAGACCTTGTCTGGAATCTGGTATTGAAGCCATGCTTGATGAGTTGCCGCCTTGAACTTTCCCACTGATCAATGCTAGTGCTGCGGCTGCATGAAAGAATAGCTTTCCCGAGGAACCACTATCACATGGGAAACCTAGCAAGCATTTTTTTTTTTAATGGCCCAGAGTCTCGTATGCTTAAGCTTCGGACATGCGCCCCGAAAAAAAAAAAAAAAAAGCAAAATGGCAAATGGTGACTGACCATTTGAAAATTGGAATGTTACAACAGCAAGAGGTAAGGTCAAAAGCAGAAATCCTCCTTTCTGTAAAATGATCAGATACCAGGGGATGAAAATGTGCAGGAAAAAGGAAGGCTAATATGAAGCAAGAGGACAGGAATCATATTTCTTCTCTGCAGGGTGACAAATAAAAAGTTGCCTTTATTTTTCTGTGCAAATAAACTTTACTTCAGGAATTGTAGCAGTGGTGTTGGTCTCCCATCAAATAGGCTTTATCTGTTGTGGTGACAACCTAAGGCAGGGAGGAGTTCATGGCAGGGTAATTGCCATCTTTTCCATTATTTTTGTCAATATTTTTGTTATTTTGTGGTGAGATTGCAGGAGAAGTCTAGACAAATGCTATTAAGAATGAGGGCCAAGAGAAAGGTTTAATCCAATTCTTCGGCGGTTCACGTGGGAAGTATGTGTCACTGGAGTAGGCCAGGACAGAGTCTTCAAACACATGTAAGTCAGTGTCTGTGTAAAAACCCCAGCCTGTCCACAAGTTCTACACTTTAGGGCTTCCCTGGATGGGACACCCATGGTGAAAGCATCCATTAGAAAGAAAGTTACCTTTGAGAAAGAAGTATGGCAAGTCATCAGTAGCTGTTGGACACTAATGACTTCTGAAGGATGCCAACCAACAACCAAAAGCCAGGAGAAATTGGGACAACCCGTGAACATTCATCTAGCTTATGAAATGAAACAAGAATGAGATCTGAGCTAAGTTTAAGTAAGTTTAACCCAGCTACCTTCATCCACTGACCACATTCCTGGCCTTTTCATGGGCAGTAAGTATTTTAAATAATTACCAATTCTTTTTTTTTTAAGATTTTATTTATTTATTTATTTGTCAGAGAGAGTACAAACAGGGGGAGCTGCAGAGGGAGAGGGAGAAGCAGACTCCTTGCTGAGCAGGGAGCCCGATGCAGGACTCGATCCCAGGACCCTGGGATCATGACCTGAGCCGAAGGCAGATGCTTAACCGACTGAGCCACGCAGGCGCCCCAAATAATTACCAATTCTACTGTGAGTCAGTTACATGCTGATTTTAATCTCTTCTCCACCCTCCAGACATTCCTAACACTTTCTATTCCCTATGGTCATAATTTGTGCACATGCCACAACTTCCAGTATAGACTTTTAGCTGCTCAGTCTAGGTCTTTCCTTCCTTGTACCCTCTGTGGTTCCTAGCTCTGTGCTTCACATATAGTACACACTCAAGTGTTTGTTGACTGACTGGTTGACTAAATAAATATATGAGGGCCTCATCCTTATGTGTTGCCATCAAAAAAAAAAAAAAATCACAGCAAAAACACACCTGCCCTGTCCCCACACTCTCCTGTGGATGCACCTCCTCCAGTAAGCTCTTGGCTGGAGTCCATCCAAAGTGGTACCACAGCCTGGCAGTGTGCAGGCAGCCTTGACAGGGACCAGCACCACTCCAAAGTGACTCTGGCTCTGGGAAGAAGGGAAGATAACTACACACACCGATCTAACTACAGCTCCAGCAGTGAGCTAGGGATAGACATCAGATCTGACTACAGGCCCCACCCACCAATGAAAGCTTCTCAGGGGACAACAAACAAAGCATGCCCAACAATTTGGTGCTCCTGCATCTCTGGCAACACCTGGTCTGACTCAACTCAAGCCCAAGGAAGCTGCAAACTGGCCCACTAACAACACAGGCACCAAACCCTGTCCATAGCAGACAAAGACAGCATTGCAGATGACTGGACGTAAGGCTAACATGGCTCAGCCACAACAATAGGGCATACACAATGCACATAACACTCAAAGGAGACACCCCTGAAGTGCCAGGGTCTTGTGAACAGGGGACATTGCATTGCAGGGCACTACAAGATCTCTTCTTCATAAGGCCACTACTTTCAAGAGCAGGAGATGTAGATGACTTTCCTAACACACAGAAACAAACCCCCAAGAGTTAGACAAAATGAGGAGAAAAAGAAATATGTCCCAAATGAAAGAACAGGACAAAAATGCAGCAAGAGGGCTAAATGAAATGTAGATAAGTAATATGCCTGATAGAGAATTTGAAGTAATGGTCATAGAGAAAGTTGCTGGACTTGAGAAAAGAGTGGAGGACCTCAGTAAGATCCTCAACAAAGCTATAGAAAACATAAAGAAGAACAAATCAGAGATGAAGAACACAATAAATGAAATCAAAAATGTATTAAGATTCTATGTACACAACTGTATTGTCTATGAATAATAAGTTTTTTGTACTCCTTTCTTATTCTTGCATTTTACATGATACTGTTTTCCAAAATATAACTTATCTGATATTGTTTTCCAAATTTTGGCTCTTTCCATAAATTTAACAAATTAAAAATTGTAATTATTTTCCATTAAAAAAAATACACCACAGAGAATAATTAGTAGGCTAGAAGAAGCAAAAGATCAGATCAGCAACCTGGAGAACAGAGTAATGGAGAGCAATCGAGCTGAACAGAGAGCCCCCAACAAAATCAATGCAAAAAGTCCATACTAAGACACATAGTAATTAAAGCGACAAAAAGTATTGATAGGGAATTTTAAAAGCAGCAAGAGAAAACAGTCACATACAAGAGAAACATCATATGGCTTATCAGCTGATTTTCAGCAAAAACTTTGCAAGCCAGAAGAAAGTGGCTGATATATTCAAAGTACTGAAAGAAAAAACTTAAACCAAGAATTCTTTATCCTGTAAGGTAATCATTCAGAATAGAAGGAAAAATAAAGAGTCCCAGACAAACAAAAGTTAAAGGAATTTATCATGACAAAACCAGGCCTACAAGAAATCTTAAAGGGGACTCTGTAAGTGAGAAAAAAAAAAACAGAAGTAGGAGTAAGAAAAGTGGGAAGCACAAGAGCAGTAAAAGTAAGTGTATCTACAAAAGGAATTCACAAAATAGAACGATGTAAAGTATGACACCATATGCCTAAAA
The DNA here is from genome assembly GCF_003265705.2 of Callorhinus ursinus. Classification (NCBI taxonomy): domain Eukaryota; kingdom Metazoa; phylum Chordata; class Mammalia; order Carnivora; family Otariidae; genus Callorhinus; species Callorhinus ursinus. The sequence continues at coordinate 18,922,423 of NW_027397087.1, read as the reverse complement.
CATGGTGGAGAAAGGATTAAATAATGGATACAAATTTAAATGACCATCAACTTAAAATAGACTGCCATATGCATATACAAACCTAAAAGTAAGCACAAATCAAAAACCAATAATAGAGGGTGTCTGGATGGCTCAGTCATTAAGCATCTGTGTTTGGCTCAGGTCATGATCCCAGGGTCCTGGGATCGAGTCCCACATACGGGTCCCTGCTCGGCGGGAAGCCTGCTTCTCCCTCTCCCACTGCCCCTGCTTCTGTTCCTGCTCTTGCTATCTCTGTCTCTGTCAAATAAATAAATAAAATCTTAAAAAAAATAATAGATATGCAAAATATAAAGAGAAAGGAATCCAAGTATATCATTAAAGAAAGCTACCAAACCATGAGAGAAAAGAGCAACAGAAGGAACACAGAACTACAAAAATAACTAAAAAGCAAGTATCTACCATCAATAATTATTTTGAATGAAAATGGCCTAAATACTCCAATCAAAAGACATAGGGTGATGGAATGGATTAAAAATCAAGGCCCATCTGTATGCTGCCTACAAGAGACTCATTTCAGACCTAAAGACACATGCAGACTGAAAGTGAAGGGATGGAAAAGCATTTAGCATGCAAAAGGAACTGAAAAGAAAGCCAAGGTAGGAATACTTACATCACACAAAATAGACTTTAAAATAAAGGCTATAACAAGAGATAAAGAAGGACCCTACATAATCATAAAGGGAATAATCCAACAAGAAGATATAACAATTATAAATATTTATGCATCCAACATGGGCACACCAAATATGCAAAGTGCCTAATAACAAACAAAAAGGAAGTAATTGATAATGATACAATAATAATAGGGAAGTTTAACACCCCACTTACATCAATGGATAAATCATCCAAATAGGAAATTAACAAGGAAACAGTGGTTTAGAATGACACATTGGACCAGATGGATCTAACAGATATGTTCAGAACACTCTATCCTAAAACAGCAGAATACACATTCTTTCCAAGTGCACATAGAACATTCTCCAGAATGTCTGGCAACAAAATAAGTCTCAACAAATTCAAAGAGATCAAAGTCATACCATGCATCTTTTCTTTTTTTTTTTTTAAAGATTTTATTTATTTATTTGAGAGAGAGAGAGAATGAGAGATAGAAAGCATGGGAGGGAAGAGGGTCAGAGGGAGAAGCAGACTCCCTGCTGAGCAGGAAGCCCAATGTGGGACTCGATCCCAGAATTCCAGGATCATGACCTGAGCTGAAGGCAGTTGTTTAACCAACTGAGCCACCCAGGCGCCCTACCATGCATCTTTTCTGATCACAACACGATGAAACTAGAAATCAACCACAAGAAAAAATCTGGAAAGGACACAAATACAAGGAGGTTAAATAACATGCTACTAAAACATGAATGAGTCAACCAAGAAATCAAAGAGGAAATCAGAAAAATGCATGTGATGAATGAAAATGAAAACACAAATGTCCAAAATCTTTGGGAACCAGCAAAAGCTGTTCTAAGAAGGAAGTTTATAGCAATACAGGCTTACTTCAAGATGCAAGAAAAATTGGGGCACCTGGGTGGCTCAGTCAGTTAAGCAGCTGCCTTTGGCTCAGTTCATGATCCCAGGGTCCTGGGATCGAGCCCCACGTTAGGCTCCCTGCTCAGCAGGAAGATATGTTTCTCCCTCTCCCTCTACCCCTCCCCCCACCCTCACTCATGCACTCTCTCTCTCTCAAAGAAATAAAAACCTTAAAAAAAAGAAAAATTTCAAATAAAAAAATTAACCTTACACTGAAAGAAGCTAGAAAAGAACAAAAAAAAAACCCAAAACCAGGAGAAGGAAGGAAATAATAAAGCAGAACTAAACAAAATAGAGTCAAAAAAAAAAATAGAACAGATCAATGAAACCAGGAGGTGGTTCTTTGAAAAGATCAACAAAATTGATAAATCTTTAGCCAAATTCAACAAAAATAAAAACAAAAAAGAGAGAGACAGAGAGAACTCAAACAAACAAATACAGAAATGAAAAAGTAGAACTACCAACCAACACTACAGAGATACAAAGGGTTATAAGAAAATATTATGAAATATTGTATGCCAATAAATTGGACAACCTAGAAGAAATGGATAAATTCCTAGAAACATGTGATCTACCAAAAGTGAAGCAGAAATAAATAGAAAATTTGAAAAGACTGATTACCAGCAATAAAACTGGATCAGTAATAAAAAAAAAAAAAAAAACCTCCCAACAAACAAAAGTCCAGGACCAGACAGCTTCACAGGTGAATTCTACCAAGCATTCAAAGAAGAGTTAATACCTATTCTTCTCAAATTATTCCAAAAAATAGAAGGAAAGCTTCCAAATTCATGCTACAAGGCCAGCATTACCCGGATACCAAAACCAGATAAAGACAAGACAAAAAAACAGAACTATGGAGAAAACTATAAAGAGAACTATCCTCAACAAAATATTAGCAAACCAAATACAACAATACAAAAAAAAAAAAAAATCATTCACCATGATCAAGTGGGATTTATTCCTGGGATGCAAGGGTGGTTCAATATTCACAAATCAAACAACATAATACCTCACATCAACAAGAGACAGGATTAAAAGCATATGATTTCAATAGATGCAGAAAAAGCACTTTACAAGTACAACATCATTCATGACAGAAACCCTCAACAAAACAGGTGCGAGACTGCAAACTAGTGCAGCCACTGTGGAAAACAGTATGGAGGTTCCTCAAAAAGTTTAAAACAAAATAAATTTAAAAATTAATTAAAATTTAATTTAAAAAATTAAATTAATTCCAGTAATTCCAAACTGGGCATTTACCCAAAGAATACAAAAACACTAACTCAAAAAGATATATGGCCCCTATGTTTATTGCAGCATTATTTTTAATAGCCAAATTATGGAAGCAGCCCAAGAATCCATTGATAGGTGAATGGTAAAGAAGATGTGGTGTAAAAATACTACCAATAGGATCCAACAGTACATTAAGGGGATTATTAACCACGACCAAGTGGGATTTATCCCTGGGCTGCAAGGTTGGTTCAACATCCGCAAATCAATCAACGTGATACAATATATTGACAAAAGAAAGAACAAGAATCATAAGATCCTCTCAATAGATGCAGAAAAAGCATTTGACAAAGTACAGCATCCTTTCTTGATCAAAACTATTCAGAGTATAGGGATAGAAGGTACATACCTCAGTATCATAAAAGCCATCTATGAAAAACCTACAGCAAATATCATTCTCAATGGGGAAAAACTGAGAGCTTTCCCCCTAAGGTCAGGAACGCAGCAGGGATGTCCACTATCACCACTGCTATTCAACATAGTATTAGAAGTCCTAGCCACAGCAATCAGACAACAAAAAGAAATCAAAGGCATCCAAATCGGCAAAGAGGAAGTCAAACTCTCACTCTTTGCAGATGATATGATACTGTATGTGGAAAACCCAAAAGACTCCACCCCAAAACTGCTAGAACTCATCCAGGAACTCAGTAAAGAAGCAGGATATAAAATCAATGCACAGGGAAATCAGTGGCATTCCTATACACCAACAACAAGACAGAAGAGAGACAAATCAAGGAGTCGATCCCATTTACAATTGCACCCAAAACCATAAGATACCTAGGAATAAATCTAACCAAAGAGGCAAAGAATCTGTACTCAGAAAACTATAAAATACTCATGAAAGAAATTGAGGAAGACACAAAGAAATGGAAAAACGTTCATTGCTCATGGATTGGAAGAACCAACATTGTGAAGATGTCAATGGTACCTAGAGCAATCTACACATTCCATGCAATCCCCATCAAAATACCATCCACTTTTTTCAAAGAAATGGAACAAATAATCCTAAAATTTGTATGGAACCAGAAGAGACCCCGAATAGCCAGAGGAATCTTGAAAAAGAAAAGCAAAGCTGGCGGCATCACAATTCCGGACTTCCAGCTCTATTACAAAGCTGTCATCATCAAGACAGTATGGTACTGGCACAAAAACAGACACATCGATCAATGGAACAGAATCGAGAGCCCAGAAATGGACCCTCAACTCTATGGTCAACTAATCTTTGACAAAGCAGGAAAGAATGTCCAATAGAAAAAAGACAGTCTCTTCAACAAATGGTGTTGGGAAAATTGGACAGCCACATGCAGAAGAATGAAACTGGACCACTTCCTTACACCACACACAAAAATAGACTCCAAATTGTTGAAAGACCTAAATGTGAGACGGGAGTCCATCAAAATCCTAAAGGAGAACACAGGCAGCATCCTCTTCGACCTCAGCCACAGCAACTTCTTCCTAGAAACATTGCCAAAGGCAAGGGAAGCCAGGGCAAAAATGAACTATTGGGATTTCATCAAGATAAAAAGCTTTTGCACAGCAAAAGAAACAGTCCACAAAACCAAAAGACAACCGACAGAATGGGAGAAAATATTTGCAAATGACATATCAGATAAAGGACTAGTATCCAAAATCTATAAAGAACTTATCAAACTCAACACCCAAAGAACAAATAATCCAATCAAGAAATGGGCAGAAGACATGAACAGACATTTTTCCAAAGAAGACATCCAAATGGCCAAAAGACACATGAAAAAGTGCTCAACATCGCTCGGCATCAGGGAAATCCAAATCAAAACCTCAATGAGATACCACCTCACACCAGTCAGAATGGCTAAAATTAACAAGTCAGGAAACGACAGATGTTGGTGGGGATGCGAAGGGGAACCCTCCTACACTGTTGGTGGGAATGCAAGCTGGTGCAACCCCTCTGGAAAACAGTATGGAGGTTCCTCAAAGAGTTGAAAATAGAGCTACCATACGATCTAGCAATTGCACTACTGGGTATTTACCCCAAAGATACAAATGTAGGGATCCGAAGGGGTACGTGCACCCCAATGTTGATAGCAGCAATGTCCATAATAGCCAAACTGTGGAAAGAGCCAAGATGTCCAACAACAGATGAATGGATAAAGAAGATGTGGTATATATACACAATGGAATATTATGCAGCCATCAAAAGGAATGAGATCTTGCCATTTGCAACGATGTGGATGGAACTGGAGGGTGGTATGCTGAGTGAAATAAGTCAATCAGAGAAAGACATGTATCATACGACCTCACTGATATGAGGAATTCTTAATCTCAGGAAACAAACGGAGGGTTGCTGGAGTGGTGGGGGGTGGGAGGGATAGGGTGGCTGGGTGATAGACATTGGGGAGGGTATGTGCTATGGTGAGCGCTGTGAATTGGGCAAGACTGTTGAATCACAGATCTGTATCTCTGAAACAAATAATGCAATATAGGTTAAGAAAAAAATAGAAGAAGAAGAAGAAGATAGTAGGAGGGGAAGAATGAAGGGGGGTAAATCAGAGGGGGAGACAAACCATGAGAGACAATGGACTCTGCAAAACAAACTGAGGGTCCTAAAGGGGAGGCGGGTGGAGGGATGGGTTAGCCTGGTGATGGGTATTAAAGAGGGCACATTCTGCCTGGAGCACTGGGTTATATGCACAAACAATGAATCATGGAACACTACATCAAAAACTAATGATGTAATATATGGTGATTAACATAACAATAAAAAAGTTTTAAAAAAGAAATAACAAATGGGACAAATAAAAAATTTAAAAAAAAAACAAGATGTGGTGTATATATACAACAGAATATTACTCAGCCAAAAAGAATGAAATCTTGCCATTTGTAGTCACATGGATGGATCTTGAGGGTATAATGTTATGTGAAATAAGTTAGTTAATAGAAAAAAATTCCACTTGATTTCACTCATATGTGGAATTTAAGAAATAAATGAACAAAGAAAAAAAGAGACAAACCAAAAAACAGACCCTGAACTATAGAGAACAAACTGATGGTTACCAGAGGGGAGGTGAGTGGGGGGCATGGACAAAATAGGTGAAGGAGATTAAGAGTACACTTATCATGATGAGCACTGAGTAATGTACAGAATTGTTGAATCACAATATTGTACACCTGAAACTAATATAACACTGTATGTTAACTCTACTGAAATTGAAATTTTAAAAAAATCACAGCAGAAAATATCTTTTAGCTCCTGTTCCCATTCCAATCTGTCTATCCTATCTTTGGGCCTCTAGACCAGCAGTCACACCCACACACTCAGGCATCTAGCACCCAGCGAGAAGGTGCTTTGGGCTTCTGTCCTCTACTTACTAAATCATCCAGGAGCTTCTTTTTTTTTTTTTTTAAAGATTTTATTTATTTATTTGAGAGAGAGAGAATGAGAGAGAGCATGAGAGGGAAGAGGGTCAGAGGGAGAAGCAGACTCCCTGCTAAGCAGGGAGCCCGATGCGGGACTCGATCCCGGGACTCCAGGATCATGACCTGAGCCGAAGGCAGTCGCTTAACCAACTGAGCCACCCAGGCGCCCATCCAGGAGCTTCTTGATCCTCCAACCATCCTGGCTCCTCCTTAAGCCCTGATTTCTTGGCTCTGACACTGGAATAATATTACCAGAGCTCTCTCAGCCCCCAGCCCCAAGACAGAGTGGACTGTCTGATCTTGCAGCTCCAGGCTTACCCTGAGCATGGTTTTGTACTTACCTTCCAGCTCCCTCCACATCTAAGTGCTGCCCCCTTCCCCAGAATCACACTCTCCCTAGATCCAATTCAGGCAGCATCCCTCTTAACTAATACTTCCCAGGTTAGACCTAGTCCTCCACAGTAGGGTTGTGCCTGCCACAACCAGACCTCCAGCTAATACCTACAGGCTACATTCTAGTTGGCAACCCACTCCCTAACCACACTACCCATCCTGGACCACTGTGTCTCAGTCAGTCAGAGAGAACCACTACACATGTTCCTACTCTAAGGGTGGGAAGGCAGGTTCTCCAGCTGTTCAGAGGAGAGGAGCTGCCCTTAGATACTTTGAGAGGAAAGATAGGGAGCCTTGCAACTCACAGGAAAACTATGGTCCTATCTTCCTTACAAAGACACTATAATATTTCCACATTCAATCCAATGCCCAGTGGAGAGGGTAGGATAGTTGTGCTTGTGGTCCCATGTTACCCCTTAGAATGTGAGGTATTTCACAGAGAGTATCATTCTTTACACACACACACACACACACACATACACACACATTTGCATACACACACAAATGCTTGCAAACACACATATTAATACTGAGAACAACTTCTATATGCAGAAAGCAGAATATCTGGATAAATACTATTTGTTAAGTGAGTTCTCAGATTCAGACTGAAGCAATCAGCTCATTTCATGCTAAACCATTGTACGATCAAGGTCTGCTGCTCTCATTTGGCAATGTCTGGAAACATTTTTGATTGTTACAACTATGGGAGGAGGTGCCACTGGCATCTAGTAGTTAGAAGCCAGAGATGCTATTAACTATCCTATATGCACAGATCAGCCACCACAACAAAGAATCATCCTGACCAAAATAGCAATAGTGCCAAGGTGGAGAAGCCCTGCTCTACACCCTACATTCAAGCAGCCAACTCTAATGGACCTCAAGATTCCCCACCAGTGCACGAGAAAAGCTAGTAAGCAGCTAAGACAAGATTTCAATCCAGGCAATCTGGTTCCAAAATCTAAGCTCTTAACCACTCTGCTATTTGACGTTAAGTTGTTCCTTACCCAGGAGTACTGAGGCAAGGGTACTCTAACCCGGGATAGAGTAGAATAGGGGATATGTGTAGGCTCTAAACCTTCTTCTTCTATAAAATGGGGATAATAAAAAATGCCCACTTCATAAATCCATTGTGAGGAATAAATTAAATAATATGTCAAATATTTATTCCAGTGCCTGGCACACAGTAAGCTCTCTAAAAATGTTAGTCATTCAAGGGAAACAAAAGCAAAAATGAACTATTGGGACTTCATCAAGATAAAAAGCTTCTTCACAGCAAAGGAAACAGTCAACAAAACTAAAAGGCAAACTACAGAATGGGAGAAGATATTTGCAAATGACATATCAGATAAAGGGCTAGTATCCAAGATCTATGGAGAACTTACGAAACTCAACACCCAAAAAACAAATAATTCAATCAAGAAATGGGCAGAAGACATGAACAGACATTTCTCCAAAGAAGACATCCAAATGGCCAACACATGAAAAAATGTTCCACATCACTTGGCATCAGGGAAATATAAATCATAACCACAATGAGATACCACCTCACACCAGTCAGAATGGCTAAAATTAACAGGACAGGAAACAACAAATGTTGGCGAGGATGTGGAAAAAGGAGAAGCCTTTTACACTGTTGGTGGGAATGCAAGCTAGTACAGCCACTCTGGAAAATGGTATGGAAGTTCCTCAAGAAGTTAAAAACAGACCTACCCTATGACCCAGCAACTGACCTACTAGGTATTTACCCCAAAGATAAAAATGTAGTGATCCAAAGGGGCACCTGCACCCCAATGTTCATTGCAGTAATGTCCACAATAACCAAACTGTGGGAAGAGCCAAGATGTCCATTGACAGATGAATGGATAAAGAAGATGTGGTATATATATATACATATATATATATACATAATATATACAATGGAATATTACTCAGCCATCAGAAAGGATGAATACTTATCATTTACATCAACATGGATGGAACTGGAGGGTATTATGCTGAGTGAAATAAGTCAATCAGAGAAAGACAATTATCATGTGGTTTCGCTCATATGTGGAATATAAGAAACAGGGCAGAGGACCATAGAGGAAGGGAGAGAAAACAGAATGGGAAGTCATCAGAGAGGGAGAAAAACCATGAGAGACTCTTAACGATAGGAAACAAACTGAGGGTAGCTAGAGGGGAGGGGGGGGGGGGGGATGGGGTAATTGGGTGACGAGCATTAAAGAGGGCATGTGATGTGATGAGCACTGGGTGTTATACGCAACTGAAGATTTATTGAACACTACATCTGTTACTAACAATGTACTACAAGTTGGCTAATTGAATTTAAATTTAAAAAATAAATTAAAAAGTTAGCCATTTATTATTATTATTATTATTAATTATTATTACTATTACAAAGATAGTGAGTGGTGGAGTCAGGAAGCAAACTCAGCTTTCTCCAGGTTCAAACTCTAGACTGGAGAACTATAAAAGTAAAAAAGAAATACTTCAAATATAGTTTAACTATTTAGAAATGAAATTCTTCCCAATTAAAGATAACTGCCTAATGCACACATCATTTAATGCATCACAATAATTTGGTGGTCTTACTTTTTTAATACTAAAGTGTGTTCCTGTTGGCTTCATGGGCTTACAGCTTGTGGCTCTGGCAGAAAGATCACCTGCACTTTAAGTATTCAAAGAAGAAATGATAACGATTCCAAAGTCTGGGCTAAATTTAAAACTAATGTTGGAGGCTTATGGCCTGAACATTATGTGAATTTGTTCCTGAGCCAAAGAATCATTAAACCATGCAGTTTAACCAAAGGGACTTCCAGAGGTCACACAACCATCCCTCTATATCCAGAGGGACAGAAGCCCACTTTACTTCACTTAGCAACTTGGCCTCTTCTGAAAAAAGAAAGCATTACACCACAGCTGAATATCTTCTTCAGCACATGTTGAAAAGATAAATAGAAATTATGCCCCTTAAGAAACTAATTATCAATGACAGAAATTAAGTTTTCTCAAATTCAATTCTTATATATCAATACAATTTTTGGATTTTTCTGGTTATTCTTCAATTATGTTTTCCAAATCCTTGAAACAATCAGATTTGTTACAGGTTTAGTAGAGTAGGACCTCAGTGAGAAATCTAACGGTGCCTAACACAGTGTTTGATACACAGCACATGATCACTAAATAAGCGATAAATGTTATGGCACCTAGCAGCCTACTCAAGGTCTGCCTTTGAAGGTAATTTCTTGTTCTTCTCATCTGAGTAAAGAAGGAACATCCACATCAAATTAATTGAGTCCTTAAAACCCCTCTACATGGCAATTAAAAGTTTATAAGCAGTTATCATGACCTGAACTTTGTCTTATAGTTATATTCAGCAGCCTGTCCCTAAAAAGCTTATCTACCACTTGAATCTCCATTCCATACCCTTGGCAAGGCCACCATGTTGGTGGTTACTCTAGGGGCACCAAAAAGACATGGTCTATATAGTTAAATTATGCAGTTATTCAACCCTCCTGGTGATGTTCAATTTACAACTTGCAATTTTACAAGAAGCTTTACACAATAGCTTCTTACAGTCCAGGAAACACTTCATCATTTTGTGAGAAAGGCCTAGTTGCATTTCCCTGACCATTTGGGCAAGAAGGAGAGAAGTTATTCTTGGTGAAAATCCTAATACAGTGAAAAAGTAAAAGGTGAGTCTTGCTCCCTGCAGAGAATCCCAACAAATCTCAAAGAGATGATGTAATAGGAACCAGGAATTTGGAACCCTATTAGTTTGAATTCATGGTTCTAATACTCTGACTGGGGAGCCCTCTCCTGAGATCTTGTTCCTGGCAGCAGCATTTCTGATCTTGAAAAACACAAAATGATGCTTCTTCAAAGCCCCAACAGCAGCCCAGTTAGAAAGCAGCCCAGGCAAACAGCTTTCTCTTCCCTTTAATCTTACTCTATCATTTAGCCAAATGCAGATTCTATTTATTTCCTTTTGTACATTTCTATCATCAATACTAATTAACTTATAAGACTTTCAGTTTGTCAAGTTCTTTAATATCTTGTGGTTTTGCAAATGTCTTAAACCAGCAACATTTTTGTTAAACCACACTGTCTAGAGCACAGTGATTTCCAGTTGATCAGGTGTCAGTCTTTTCTGAGTCCCTGATTTAGAACAATATTTTCATTATAAAATTACACCAACAGGAAGGCTTCGATTTTGAGAACTCTCATATGTTAATATATATTTGATGACTATTTGTTGCTAACTAAGTTGGGGTTCTTAAAAGCCATTTTATAGCCAAATGTCTCACTGAACTTCATCAGTACATTAGCATCACTTAACGGTGAAGTTTAAAAATCCCCGAGAGGTTAGTCAAGTAACTTGTCTTCATTCAAGTTAATATCCTAAAGAGATGGGATCTCCTGCTCCTTGGTGAGGAGGGATTATTCTGGAAGTGAAGACACTGAATGTAGGGCACTCCTTCCAGGAATCTGATTGGGAAGGAGGACAAAGAGAAAAAGGACCTGGAGGGAAGAGAATATCCAAGATGACTGGGCTGTTGTTTTAAAGACAGGGGAAATTTGAATGTGTCTGAATTTGAAAGAAAAGAGCCAAGAGACATGGAAAGATTGCAGGCACCAGAAAGAGAGGATAATCAAAAGTGCATCACTGAGGAGGCTGCAGTGGATAGAACCCAGGACACAGTGGAGGGAACGGTCTTTCACAGAAGAAATGCTTTCTCTGGCAACAGTTTGTGGTGTGTGGGAGAAGCTGAAGGAATTCCCAAAAGTTGATCTGTTTCCTCCGACCATAGCAGTATCTCAGGTCCAACCACCATAAAGTGGAGAAAATCCTTGGGTTTGACTTACCCCTCGATTCCATTTTGATTTCTGTCCCATATGCCACTTTACTCTAACCAGCAGAGCATGTTCCCTTCTTTCACAATTATGCATGAGTATTCATTCGCAAATATTTTTACTTAATTGCTCATAACATGTCAAAAAATTTTATGTTCTCTGTTTCTAAGATTTTAAGAGAAATTTGAAATCCATTAGTTTTAATTGCTGCACTTTTCAAATAGATGTGAATACTTTTTTGCTTACATAAAAAGATTGCAGTGAGATGATTCAAAGCAGTAACCACATCTCTGTGGTTTCTAAAGCCCTAGAACCAGAACAAAACCAGAATTTCAGAATAGTGTCTAGCACTGTCCTGAAACTGCTCCCTTGAAAGTCACCATTCACTTATTTCTTGTCAAACCCAAGTCTTTTTCTCTTGATCTTTTGCCAGATATGTCACTTTTAAATTCAATTCCACAAGCATTCCTTGATCATAGATGGTGTGCAAAAATTTATGTGAGTCAGTGATGAGAGGCAGTAAATGAGACACAGCCCAAGTCTTTGTTTATAAAATAAAAGGTCACACACACACACCACTAACCATATTATAATGTAATAAGTGTTAAAGGGCTTGGGGAACCAAGGGAAAAACAACTAATTCTGCCCAGAGATCAAGAAAGCCACACAGGAATTTGAAAAATAAGGCAGAGGATCAGAGGGGAAGGGAGGGAAATGAAACAAGACAAAACCAGAAAAGGAGACAAACCATAAGACTCTCTTTAATCTCAAGAAACAAACAGGGTTGCTGAGTGGAGGGGCGTGGGAGGGATGGGGTGGCTGGGTGATGGACACTGGGGAGGGTATGTGCTTTGGTGAGCCCTGTGAATTGTGTAAGATTGATGAATCACAGACCTGTACCCCTGAAACAAATAATACATTATATGTTAAGAAAAAGTAAAAGAAAAAGAAAGAAAGCCAGCCAGCCACACAGGAGGGATTTTCCTGATCCTTGAAGGATGAATAGGAGTCTGAGATATCAACTACTGTACTATCATCACAGTATTGTCTCCTTTACCAGCAACTCTTCTTCCACCTTTCTAAGGGTATTTCTCTCCCTCAGCCCCAAGTCTGTCCTCAGTTCTTCATTCTTCTCCATATCTACATGCTCCCTCTGTCAGCTCCTCTCCTCTCACTGCTTTTAATTATCAGTTTTCCGATGATGATAATGATGATAGCAAAACCTCTTTCTCATGGTCTTCCCTCAGCACAGAACATATTGTAAGATACGCCATCGCCCATAACTCAACACTCCCTTTAGCCGTGGCTGGTCTTCTGGCCCTCTTTCTGTGTGGACATGCCTTCCAAGATCACTGAAGCCCACAAAGACCTATTCTTTTCCCCAAAACTATCATATTCTTATACCTAGACATTTTAACTTTTACTGTGTAGTGTCTGCAAATGTTTCACTGGCTCACATCATTCCTCTCCTACTAAACTGCAAGTGCCTTCAGTTAAGAACTATATCTATTGCTTCTCTTGAAACACTTCTTACCTGCCCTCACTCCTACTCTCCCCATTTCTTTAGGGCCTAATCAGGGAAAGCAGATATATGCCACCAGAGCTCCTCCTTGGCCATCCTGTGCTCTTTGCAGACATCACCAATCAGACACAAAATCAAATTTACCTCACTGTCCTTTTCAACATGACATTTCAGGCAACTACTACCAATCCAAGGGAAATGGCTCTCAGGTTAATATCTACTATTTCATACCTTAATAGAGATGGGCTTGCTCTTTAATCCATATTTGTTGACAGGTTGAATTTTGGCTTCTTAACAAGGTAGTCCCAAAATTCTCAAAAATAATGTTATAGTAAGTATAAATAACCATAATTAGGTTGGGCTATATAGGGGAGGGTTTGAAGTTTCATCAATAACACGTGTTAGATTCCAGCTTCCACTTAAGATTTACAAAGGTGGAAAGAACTTTGCCTCCACCCTTACAACTGACAGAAAAGCCAGATGATATTCAAAATCATATTTTTTTTTCTTGAACCCACACGAGAGCTGAGGTTGTAGGGTGAACAACTAGCCCAAAATCTAAGGAAAGATAAGTACCTCCAAGAAGAAACAGGACACAAGTGCTGGTTTTCCTGGAACAGACAACAGCTACCATACAAGCTGGTAAAGAGAATTCAGCTCAAATTCTTAACCAAAGGCTGAAGGCTGAGTGGGCCAGCATGAGATTATCGCATGCCTGGGAGCCACAGACATAGGGAAATCCACATCCATTTACAGGACCTTCACAGACCTCCCTGGGTGCTCACAAGAAACGGGAGGTAGACTGAGAGACCAGAGAAAGCAAAGTACAGGCCTGGAAAGTGGGGGGCAGTTACTACCACAGGAAAGACACAAAGTCCTACACACAGTCTTCCCAAAAGAATAAAAACTTTAAGCTCTGGGAGGAAGAACAAGTTCAGTCACCTCAGGGCACAGATGAAAGCCCACTGCAGCTGGGAAAAAAGAAAGAAAAAAACTTTTATCTCTGGGAGTGAGGCAGGAAACATGACAAGCTCAACCTATTAGAGATCCTTAACATTAGGAAGGGACATGATTACTGAGAAGCTCCACCCTCAAGATCCAGGAGCACAGAGCCTACCAAAGACAGAGGCCAAGCCATAAAAACAGAACTTTCCTCATCCCGCCTCCCACACCAGGATAGCAAGAACTAAGTAGCAAGCAATAGCAGAGAAACAGGAACATGAGAGAGAAATTCTGAAATTCAGGCTCACCGGATGGCCTAAAGCTAAGGGTAGAACAAAAGAATTGGGAAAAAGCCTCCAGAAGCCTATCCCCAATCTAAATACAAATTCATGCTGGAGGAATTTGAAGCCTGCGGTACATTGTCACACACATGTACACACACACATGGACCTAGATTTAAAAAAGAAGTATGCTCATTTTGGCCATACATATGTTTATTTCAGCCTCTAGTGGACCCTGCATAAGATGTCTCACATTCAGTGAGAAATTGTGAGATACATAAAGAAATAAGAAAAAAAAACACTATCCAGAGAACAAGCAAACAACAAAACCAGACTCGCATATGACTCAGATGTTAGAACTTTCAGACATAATTATGAAATAATTATGATTAATATATTGAAGACCAAAGTGTAAAAGGTAGAAAGTATGCATGAGCAGATGGAGAATTCAACAGAGAAAGAGGTACTAACCAATATTCTTCATTGAACATAGATACGAAAATCCTCAACAACATTCTCTAAAAATGAATCAAGCAATATATTTTTAAAAAGAATATATCATGATCAAGTGGAATTCACCTCAGAGAATGAATGATTCAACACCTGAAAATCACTTAATATAGTTTACCTTATCGACAGATTAAAGATAAACAATAGGACACCTCAATAGTTGTAGAAACACCTTTGACAAAATCCAACATCCATTTCTGATTAAAAATTTTTTAAAACTCAGAAAACTAGGAATAGAACTTCCACAAACTGACAAAGAGGCACTACAAAAAACCTAAAGCTAGCACCATATTTCATGGTGAATGATTAAATGCTTTTCCTTAAGATTGAGAACAAAGCAAGGTTATCAGCTCACTCCACCCATATTTAATATTATTCTGGAGGTTCTACCTATTGCAATAAAACAATGAAAATAAATAAACACAGACATAATGTGAAAAGAAGAAATAAAACTCTCTCCTCACACGCAACATGATAATTGTCGATGTGGAAAGATCCCGAAGAAGCTGCCAAAAATCTACTACAACTCCATTACAGACTTATTAGACTGGCCAAAATCCAGAACACTGACAATACCAAGTGCTGGTGAACATGTGAAGCAACAGTAACTCTCATTCATTGCTAATGGGAATGCAAAATGGAACAGCCACTTTGGAAGACAGTTTGGCAGTTCATTACAAAACTAAACATACTCATCATATGATCCAGCAATCATGTTCCTTGGTATTTACCCAAAGAAGTTGAAAACTTTTGTCCATACAAAAACCTGCACACAGATGTTTATAGCAGCTTTATTTATAATAGCCAAAACTTTGAAACAACCAAGATATCCTTCAGTATGTAAATGGATAAATGAACTGTGATACATCCAGACAATGGAATATTATTCAGCACTAAAAAAAAACAAAAACAAAAAACAAAAAAGGGTGCCTGAGTGGCTCAGTCGTTAAGTATCTGCCTTCGGCTCAGGTCATGATCCTAGGGTCCTGGGATTGAGCCCCTCATCGAGCTCCCTGCTCCATGGGAAGCCTGCTTCTCCCTCTCCCACTCCCCCTGCTTGTGTTCCCTCTCTCGCTGTTCTCCTCTGTCAAATAAATTAAAAAATCTAAAAAAAAAAAAAAAAGAGCTATCAAACCATGAAAAGACATGGGGGAAATTTAAATGCATACCAAGTGAAAGAAGCTAATCTGAAAAGGCTGCATGGTATGTGTTTCCCACTATGTGACGTTCTGGAAAAGTCAAAACCATGGAGAGAGTAAAAAGATCAGCAGTTATTAGGAGTTGGAGAGAAGAATAAATAAGAAGGGTATAATGTATTTCTAAGGCAATGAAACTACTCTGTATGGTATTATAATGGTGGATACATGTTATTATACATTTGTCTAAATACATAGACTATACAACACCAAGAATTAACTTAATGTAAACCATGAACTTTGGATGATAACGATGTGTTAATGTAGCTTCTTGAATTGTTGGGGTGCCTGGGTGGCTCAGTCGTTGGGCATCTGCCTTCGGCTCAGGTCATGATCCCAGGGTCCTGGGATCGAGTCCTGCATCGGGCTCCCTGCTCTGCTCAACGGGAAGCCTGCTTCTCCCTCTCCCACTCGCCCTGCTTGTGTTCCCTCTCTCGCTGTCTCTCTCTCTCTGTCAAATAAATAAATAAAATCGTAAAAAAAAAAAAAAAGCCTCCAACTCTTGGTTTTGGCTCAGGTCATAATCTCAGGATCCTGGGATCGAAAACCACATTGGGCTCCATGCTCAGCAGAGTCAGCTTGAGGATTCTCTCTCTCCCCCTCCCTCTGCCACTCACCCCGCTCTCTCTCTCTCTCTTTCACTCTCTCTCAAGTAAATAAATAAATCTTTTTAAAAAGTCCACTGTATTTCTATATAATAGCAATGAGCCATTGGAAATTGAAATTTAAAACATAGCATCATTAAAATATCCCAAAAATATTAAATACTTAAGTATAAATCTAAAAAAATTTGTGCAATATCTGTACACTGAAAACTACAGAATTCTGATAAAAGAAATAAAAAGAGACCAAATAAATGGGGAGATATACTGTGCTTACAAACTGAAAGTCTCAGGTGATGATCTGATTTTAAAAAAGAATAATGTTTAATGTTGGAAGACTCACACTACCTGATTTCAAGAAATGCTGTCAAACTACAGTAATCTGGACAGCATAGTATTAGCAGAAGGGTAAACAATGGGACAGAATAGATAATCTACATATATGGTCAATTGATTATGAACAAAGGTACAAAGGCAATTCAATGGAGAAAATATGGTGACAAATGGTGCTGGACCATTTGGATACCATAAGCAAAAATATAAACTTCAATTCACATTCCTATTACATAGAAAAATTAACTCAAAATGAATTAGACATTATTGTGAAACCTAAAACAAAAAACTTCTAGCAGAAAATAAGAGAGAATATCTTTGTGACTTTGGGTTAGGCAAATATTTCTCAGATACAACAGAAAAGCACAATCCATAAAAGAAAAAGACTGATAAATTGAACTTCCTAAAAATCAAGAATCTTGACTCCTCAAAAGACACCATTACAAGAATGAAAAAATAAGCACAGACTGGGGGAAAGTACTTGTAAAAAGTCCTGATATAGGACTTGTAAACAGAAAATATAAAAAGGTTTCAAAACTTAATAAGAATAAGAAAACAAATAACCCAATTAAAAATGAGCAAAAAATTTAAACAGGACTTCCCCAAAGAAGATATGTGGGGTGGAGCACTTTAAAAGATGTTCAACATCATTAGTCATTAGGAAAATTAAAATCACAATGATATACTATTACATGGCTATCAAAATAGATAAAAAATATTTTATTTGATAATGCTAAATGCTGGTAAGGATTCAGAGTAACTACAACTCATGCATGGCTGATGTGAATGCAAAACAGTACAAACAGTTGGAAAACAGTTTGTTTCTTATAAAGCTAAACATGCCTTACCGTGTGACACAGCAATTTCACTCCATTTCATTACCCATGTGAAATAAAAATGTATAGTCACACAAAAACTTAAGCCTGGGTAGTCATAACAGCCTTATTCATAATTGCCACAAACTGAAAATTCAGCTTCTGAATGGAGAGACAAACTGGTATATCATACAATGGAATGCCTCACAGCAATACAAAGGAAAGAACTAATACATTCAGCAACATGAGTGAATCTCAGATGCAATATGCTAAATAAAAAAAGGTTACAGACTGTATGATTCCATTTATATGACATTCTTGAAAAGGCAAAATACAGGTTCACAGAACAGATCAGTGGTTACCAGTGTCTGGGTGTGTAAGAGGGTTTGACTATAAAAAAGCATAAAGGAATCTTTGGAATGATAGATCTATTTTATGTCTTAGTTGTGGTGGTAGTAACATGACTTACACATTAGCCAAAACTTGTAGAACTATACACTAAAATGGTCAATTTTACCTTTGTATATTATATCTTAATAAACAAGTGAGCTGGAGAGAATGTAAGCTTATAATCATAGATTTGAAATTCCTCCAATATTCTCTGTTGCGATATATTAGGTTGAATACAACTACATGCATAGATAGCTCCTAAATCCATCCACAAGGAATGTATAATCAAGGTCTTTAAGCCTATATCATGCTTCCTTTTGAGGACATGCTAGGCCAAGCAGCCCCATACAACTGGTGTGAAAAAAACAAGGTATCCAACTCTGCCCCTTAATCTAGCAGAAGTAGAGATAAGGAGGAAGGAAGGGAAAGAGGGATAGAGGGATTTGTATATTCATAACTGACATTACATACCTATAGAAAAACTTTTTGACCATTAATTCATCCAGGAAATTCATGCTAGCCTTGAAGTTTATTCAACATGGTACCTGGTAAAATCCATGTTAGTTTTGGTAATCCCTAATTTACTAATCCAAACAACAGTCATGTCAATAAGGGATTTATTCTAGGCAGCTAAGGCACCATGTGTTAAGGTCAATAAACATGAAAGCATACATAATGCATTCTTTGTAACCTAAGTGATTCCAAATAGAGAATCCTGTGATCTTAGCAAGTTTCAAAAGTAGCCCAGTCATATTTAGTTGCTTTATCAGTTGGAGAAATGAGGACAAATAGCTCTTATGCCAAGAAAATTTATATTCATAATTTCCACTGTAAAGAAATTTGTCCCAGAGCTTACTCCTTCTCAGGATTCACCAAGGGCAATAAAACTTTGCTAGTCTACAAATTTCACATACAACACTTAGTCGCATGACTTGGGATTATTTATAAAGGCCCCATAAGTAAATGGCACTATGAAACAAGTCAACCACTATTCCTGCACTAAAGAGATTACAATCTCAATAGACTGCATTTACATGGACAAATACCACACAATGGTACAATGGACAATTGCAAATAATAATTTAATTAAATTACTAATTCAGTATCTTCTGTATGTAGGGGAATTATTTGACAAATATCAGAGTATAGCTTAGCAGCCTCAATAGATTCACAAAGCTTTGTCAACATTACACAAGAACTTGCCTATTGAGTAGACCACATTATTGGGTATTACATTAAGGTGGTAGCAAGGTGGCTGAGACAGAGATGAAATGAGGGATCAAGGGAAGAAGGAGAAATTATGTAGAAAAGCCTATCTAGTAGAAGCAATTATTAAAAGTAATTTTTGAAGATGAAAAATTATTAATAGTTTCTGAATCTAGTTAATAGTCTTGACCACCATCATGTGATTAAGATGGTGCCAGAGGAAAATTGCTTTTCAAGAGTGTGTTTGACAGATAATAAAGGACAAGGGCCAGAGTCAAAGAGATCCGTCTGCAGGTTAGACAGAATAGATGGAGGAAGAGCTCTAGAGAAACAAAAGATGGTGCAGAGGACAGTGAGAAGTAGAGGGTGTCCAGATCTGCTGTGGAACATGGCACCTTTAGTTAACAACTATGCTGTTGCACAGTTTAAAACATGTTAAGAGGATAGATCTCATGCTAAGCGTTCTTACCAAAACACACACACACACACACAAAAAAAACACAAAGTTTTTGGAGATGATGAATATGTTTTGTATCTTGGTTGTAATGATAGTATCACAGGTATATGCACACATCCAAACTCATCATAATGTATATGTTAAATGCATGCAATTTTTTGTATTTTCTCAACAAAGCTTAAAAAAAGAACTACTTATATATTAAGAATAAGATATTACTCTGAAACAAAAAGTAGATTCCAGGAAATCTGTATGTTTTGCTGTAAAGGAAAACAAGATGAATCCAGGGCACAAACTTGAAGGACCCATCGTTGTGAAAATCATGGAGACGCTGAAGATGCTGCCAGGAAAAGACCTCAGAGACCAAAGAACATGCAGAGAAAGCAGAGATTTCCAAATCTGGAAAAAGATCTGAAAGGAGGACAGAGAGACAACCATTCCCTTTAGTGCAAGCATACCCATGGAAACCTGGTGAGGACAATTTTTGCAAAGTAAAAAGGTGAAAGATGAAAATAATCACCCCAGGCAAGGGATTGCCTAGTCAGTTGTTTTCAAACTATTTTTTTGAGGCTCAGAACCTGTGTTCAAAGGCTATCTTACATGAATATGCAAACAAATAAAGTGAATATAAGAGGCTGCTCTGGCTGAGGAAGAGTGTGGGGGACCCTCAAGAGTCCCCCTCTAGTAAAAGCCCTCCTCCCCACCCAAACAATGGCTCCTGGAAGGGTACCACAGGATCTCAAGGTGTCTCTAAAGCAAAGTTTAAAATCACCAGGAGTTACCCCAAAGAGATGTTTCTTCTCTCCTTTCTGTAAAACATTTCTAAGAATTCTGTTCAAATTAACCCACAGCGGCAAATATCCAAACACTATCTCCTGAAATAAACACACAGGGCCCAGGCTTATCCTTCAACAGAAATCCTATTCACTATTCTTTAAACTCTTCAAACATACAGAGAATAATCAAGTGAACATCAGTGTGCCCACCACTCATATCTAATGGACATAACCATATTGCCATATTTGATTGCATCATTTTTTAAAAAGTAAAACATTACAGAAACACTTGAAAACCCCTTTCTCCTCCTCCCCAATCCCATTCTCCTGCATGCCACCACCCCCAGATAACCACTTTACTAAGGCTAGTGTTTATTCTTTTTAAAAAATTTATTTATTTATTTATTTGTTTGTTTATTTATTTATTTATCTGAGAGAGAGAGAGAATCCCCAAGCAGACTCCCCACTGAGTGTGGAGCCTGATGCTGGGTTGGATCCCAGGACCCTGAGATCATGACCTGAGCCAAAATCAGCAGTCAGCAGCTTAACCGACTGAGCAACCGGCTAGTGTTTATTCTTACCACCAACAACTTCCTTCTTTTACTCTACATGCACATATCCCTAAATCCATGGTCTTATTTTCTGTTTTTAAAATGCTATACATTATACTGTATTCATCCTTCTGCAACTTGCTCATTTTACTCAGCATTATTTTCAACATTTATCCATACTGATACATATATATCTCATTGGCTTATTTTGAAAACAAAATATTACTCCATTATCTGACTATACCACATTTATTCATTTCCCTATTGTGGACATTTGGTTTGCTTCCAATTTTTCACTATTATAAACAATGCTATAATGACCATCCTGTACTTACCTTATTGTGTGCATATTCAAGGCTTCCTTTAAGATATAACTGAAATGGATTTACTGAGAATAAACAAAGGTTAATCTTTTAAGCCTCAGTTTAGTTGTCACCTCCTTCAAGAGGCCTCCCATGGCCTGGTTTAGCAGAGTTAAGTGCTTTCCCTTTTCTGGTCCCAAAGGACTTTGCAAAGATCTCTAGCATGTTCGGCACTCACCACAGGGGTGTAACTATTTATTTGCATGTCTGTCTCCCCAGATGAGCCCTGATCCCCCAGAGAGAAGGGATCCTGTGCCTAGCACAAAGTAGGTTCTTAACCAGGGCTTGCTGAGTAAAAATTAAAATTAACTGACAAAAGAAGGCCCTTGGCTCTCAGAAGTTGTGGGAATAGCAACGTGAACTCAACTTCAAGAGAATTTCAAGGAGATGGCACAGATTCCATCCAGAGAGCTGTGCATAACCCCAGAAGGGTGGTCCAAATCAAGAAGTTAGGAGAAAAGAGATTGCATAAAATCTGGGAAGAAACAAAATGAATCCAGGCCACTTCTTGGTCACATTACAAATAAAAACTAGCTAATCCCAATACCTTGGAGGACCCTATTCCTGGCAAAATTAAAAAACAATTTTAAAAGCAATGAAAACATTAGCCTGAGGCAAAACCTAAGGCACGAGATTGTAGATGGTAAAGAGGGGAAGGGCCAGGGATCATAATAGTTAAGGCTAATAAAGATATCAAAACAATTAGAGATCTGTAAGTCTCAATTTTGCCCTAAAGGCATCTATTTCTTAATTGTGTGGTTTTGTGGGTAATCACACACTCTCAGATCTTCCTAGCAGGCACGTGAATTGCTTTACCTTTATTTAACAATACCTAGCACCATGATGATTATGAATATTTTTGACCATCAATACCACAACTAGAATTTGTCTTGTGAATAAATATATTTATAAAATTGTAAAATAATTCCAGTAGTGAAAGCCACAAATAAATACTCATCAATAAAGGACAGTATAAATTATCAGGCATTTGCTAAATGGAATATTATATGACCATTAAAAAGAACAAGTTAGAGTTACTTCTGGAAAGGAGCTTATACAATGTGTTAAGTTGAAAAAAATGTGCTGTTAAATCAAAAACACAAGGAAGAAATCAGTATGAATATGACTCATTGTCCATCAATAACGCTATTGATATATTCAATATGATTCCTTACCTATCAAATGTTTACATGTTGAAAAAAGACACTAGAAAATCAACAGTGGATACCTTTTGGATTTGAAGAATATAGAGGAAGTAGAATTAGCTTTTCTTGTTCATTTATGCCTTTTGGTGTTATTTGAATTTATGTATTTGTGCTGTATTAACTTTATTTTTTTATATTTGTAAATGTCCAAAAAATGAATTACTCAAGGTAGGTTGTGATGAGGTAAAAAATCATGTAACCCTCTTACAGTCAGCAAGGAATGCTGCAACCTAAGCCACTTATCCAGACTCATTTCCCAGGCTCCATATTGACTTAAAACAGCACATCCCAAAAAGGAATAAGAAGAAGAAAATGAGCAGTCTCTTGCCAGAAAAAAATCTGAGCTTTTATGCATGTGATAAGCCCCGAGAATTCCTTGCAGATTTTCCAGGGTAATCAGAACTCTCCCAGACTCAGGTATCACTTCAACTCATGTTTTAAAATCAACACTAATGGTCAAAATACGAGGCAATTAAGTTCAGGGCTACATTTACTTAATATTTAGGTAAATGACCCTCTACAAATGACAGCTGTTTTTGACTATTCAAATTCACACCCACTCAAGTTGGGGTAGCACAATTGGGCTTTACCTTATATTCAACTCTAATCAAGTATCTTTCTGAGAGCTCCTTCTCCCTCTTCCTTGTGTACAAGACTATCCCAGCAGGGACTGATGTATCCCTAAGGGATTTGGTGCAATATTTTGTCGTTCTGATTGAAATGTGTGCTGTCTGTTCCCTATAGTTTAATTTAGAACAATTAAGGTTCAGGGTACATGAGCTGGCAAAGCACATTACAAACAATGGCTGCAGAATAAACTGCAAATCAATCCACACTAAATCACCCTGAAAATCCCTTCCAGCGCTGCAAAGCCATCCTGATTCCAGCCCTTCCTCTTCTCCCCCTCCATCTCTGCAACAATAAGGAACTCTCCATTGTTCAGTGTTGTAATGGTTTTACAGAAGCATTCATCCTTCCAGACATAAAACTTCACAGTCTTGAGCTGGGGTCAAGGGCAGACAGGGAAAGGATGCTAAGGGTGGGTGTGGCTCAGTTCATAAATATTTTGCCCCATAAATGGGGAATACTTTTTCCTATTTCCCAACTCTGATATTGACATATTATGGAAATGTGTTACCACACCAGGCTGACTTACCTTATACGAAATATTTGCTCTTTTGTTCATCTTCTTGTTTATTTATTTTGACTCCTGAGTAGGGCAACTCCTTCATTCCTCACCCCTTTGTATGCATGTACCCCATAAAGCTACCTGGTCAAAGAGGAAAAACTGCCTGATAAAAGGATCTCCTTCAGCCACAGCCCATAAACATCCTATGAACTCACTTTCAGCATCCTTCATTTTTGTATAAATGAAAAAAGGCTAAGAGAAGCAGCTCATCCTTTTTTCCAGGTAGGGATACTGTAGGGTTGGCACAAACTACTTTTCCAAATTCAAAGGAAGTTATAAAATCACATTACAATCAAAATTATAAATGTGCACATCCTCTCATTTAGCATTTCCACTACTACATCTTTTTCCAATAGAACTCTTTTCCCAAAAAGGTAAAAATAGGTATGTGAACATTTCTTGAAATATTGTACAGTGAAAAAATTATAATCAATCTAACTTTTCACCAAGAGGGGAATGGATAAATATTGCATGTTGCAATCATATGGTAGAAACTATGCAACCCCTGAAAAGAAATTTATGAGAAATTTATATATGAGAAATGTATATGAACTGATTCAGAACATTTTGCTTAAAATACAGCTAAATTTTAAAATGAATTATAAAACAGACTGAAAAGTATGAACCTATTTTTTTAAATCATGGAGAGTAGATACAAAATCCTTTTTTTAATATTTTATTTATTTGAGAGAGACACAGAGAGAGCACAAGCAGGGGGAAGGGCAGAGGGAGAGGGAGAAGCAGACTTCCCACTGAGCAGGGAGCCTGATGCCATGCTTAATCCCAGGACCCCAGGATCATGACCTGAGCCAAAAGCAGATGCTTAACCAACTGAGCCACCCAGATGCCTCCAAAATCCTTAACAATAGTTATCTCTAGAGGTGGAATTTCAAGGGAATATTTTTCTTTATATGTCTTAGTTGTTTAATTTTTTTATAGGAAGCATGTATTACTCTTCTAATCAGCAAATATATACACTTACAAATATATATATAGTGAAGCATAATGTAAACAATGGAATGATCTATTTTGCCTTATTTCTCTATTCATTCATCCATCCAACAGACAGTTATTAAAAGCCTGTTGATCTGTTGAGTGCCACTGTAGTAGGTTCTGAGAATATAAAAACAAGCCTTCATAAAGGTTATAATCCAATGGTAGGAAACACCACTCCCCTGTACACTTACATTAGAACCCATAATCTTGGGTAGGCTTCCCAACCAAGCAAGATAAAGAATTCAAATAATGACCTTAACCAACTGAAGTTCTTTTGTCTTCCCCCAAACTCACCTATTATAGACAAACTAAGGATAATAATAGCTGTTACTCTAAAACTTAGGGGCCAGTCACTTGCAATCCCTTCAGCCTCTGGATGCTCAAATCTTCTTGGGGCTTACTAATAGTACAACCATAATCACCAGCATTTATTCAGCAACTACTATGTGTCAGACACTACACCAAATTCTTTACCCATGTTATCTCATGTTATCATCATACCAGCCTTATAAAAGTTATCATCACGTACACACACACACACACACACACACATATGTGTGTGTGTATGTATATATACATATACTTTTTTTTAACAGATATGACAGCAGAAACCCGTTAAGGTCATCAGCTAATACGTGGTAGAGCCAAGACTGCATACAGCCCAAATCTTCAGACCCTTATGGCAGGTGCTCACACCAGAAGTAGTCATTGCAGTAGCTGGTAGTTCTCGTAACATTTGCTAAGCTGTCAGCCTCTGAAAGGAAACTGATGAAGCAAGGGAAAACAAAACACAATTATGAGATTTGGAAAGTCCATGCCAGTAACCTGTCAAACTCATGATTTATGAAAAGCATTAATGAGGTATAAACAATTCCAGGTGGGTCATTCAATCAAGCTCTTGATGGTTAGATTTTACTGTTTGAGTCTAGGTAGCTACCAAATAGAATACTAATTCCTTATGAGAGAAAACTTCAGATTGAATTATGTTGTAATTATCTCAGGAAAGGGGCTGGCATATAAGTGTGTCTATATGCTGAGCATGTGTGTTGGCTATAAGACCAGGTCCTATTGCATCAAGCCCTCGTGGAATGCAGGATGCTCTGGATTCAAGTCCAAGCTGCAATTACAGGATTTGAGATATGAACCCACCTCCCAGCCAATGAGGACCCTGGAGCTACCTACCTCACAGTGAGACAATGTGCAGTAGCCAGTACAACAGACAATCTTTGCTAGGCTTCTGCCTCTTAATCCTTCATGCTCAACTTCCTCCCCAGTTTCCTCCGATAAGTAATCTTCTAGCATCTAGCATATACTAAAAACTGTGCTTCAACACAAAGCCAAAAAAAAAAGCACAGCTCTATCCCAAAGTCACTCAAAATCTGGTCCAGGGAGCTCAATTCTGGTAGGGAGTCTAGAGATAATTTCCCAGAGAGTACACTTCCAGCAGGCCATTCCTTTCTTAAGAACCATTAAAGGCTATCTACCTATTCTTAGATCAAATATAAAATCTACCTACCTTCTAGCCCAAAAACACTTCCTTCCTTTATAAAACTCTCCAGTTCACAGGTGTCTTTCCTCAGCTTTGAATGACTTCAGCACCACTACTTAAAATCTGTTTTAGACCTCAGAGTTTCTCTTAACCTTAAGCTCAATTGGACCTTAAAGACATTTTGATCGCAATAATAAAGAAAAAGCAATTAAACCCTCATGGAGCTTACACCATAATGGAGGAGAAAGACAATAAACAAGTAACCAAATGAATATATGCTATAATTTGAAGTAAAGATGAGTGCCATGAAGAAAAGAGGGAGTAAAGAGATAGAGGGGTTGGCATGTTACTTTAGATAATACGTCAGGGAAAGGAAGTAGCAGGTGCAAAGCTCCTGAGGCAAGAATGAACTTAGTGTGCTTAAGGGACTAAGAGAAGACTGGTGCCACTGGAGTATGACAAATGAGGAATAAGAGAGTTTAAAGAAGTAGAAAAGAACCATATTTTAAAGCCATGTAATCTATGACAGAATTTGGGTTTCACTCTGAGTATGATAGGAATCCATTTGCAGAATCTTAAGTACAGGAGTGACATGATTTTGTTACATTTCTTAAAGATCATTCTGTCATTCATTGTTAATGGGAATGTGAAATGGCACAGCCACTTTGGAAGACAGTTTGGCAGTTCATTACAAAACTAAACATACTCATCATATAATCTAGCAATCATGCTCCTTGGTATTTACCAAAGAAGTTAAAAATTTTGTCCATACAAAAACCTGCACACAGATGTTTATAGCAGCTTTATTCACAACTGCCAAAACTTGGAAGCAACCAAGATGTCCTTCAGTATGTAAATGGATAAATGAACTGTGACACATCCAGACAATGGAATATTATTCAGCACTAAAAAGAAATGAGCTATCAAACCATGAAAAGACATGGGGGAAATTTTAACGCATACCAAGTGAAAGAAGCTAATCTGAAAAGGCTGCATAGCATACAGTTCCAACTATATGACATTCTTAAAAATATAAAACTAGGAGACAGTAAAAAGATAAGTGGTTGGCAAAGGTTGGGGAGAGGAAGGGATGAATAGGCAGAGCACAGAGAATTTTTTGAACAGTGAAACTATACTTTGTATATTATAATGGTAGATACATGTTATTATGCATTGGTCCAAACCCATAGAATATACAACACCAAAAGTGAGCCCTAATGTAAACTTTGGACTTTGAGTTATAATGAGGTGTCAATGTATATTCATCAGTGGTAACAACTGATAATGGGAAATGCTATGCCTATGTGGGGCAAGAGATACATGGAAAATCTCTGTCGCTTCCTCTCAATTTTGCTGTGGACTTAAAAATGCTTTAAAAAGCAAAGTCTATTTAAAAAAGATCATCTGGAAGATACATGGAAAATAAAATAGAGACCAATGTATGTAGAAGTAAGGAAATCAGTGAAGAGGCTATTGCTAATTTAGATAAGAGATAAAGGAAGCCAGGACTAAGATGGCAGTGAGTAGTGAGACAGAGCAAAACTGGAGTATATTTTGAAGGTAGAACTGACAGGCTTCTTGATGGACTAGATGTGAAATGTGAAGGAAAACAGATCTATGACCTGATGATGCTAGGAACAGAACAGTAAGGAAGAAACAGATTTGGAATGAAATCAAACCTTCTGCTCTGGACATTTTAAGTCTGAAATGTTACATTGGACACCTGGGTGGAAATATTGAGCATGATTTAAATGTAAATAAATATCTAAAACGTGGGGGCATTCTCAGGGCTAGAGATACCAAATTAGAAATCACCAATTTATACATGGCATCAAATGCCATGGGACTAGATGAGGTAAACAATGAGAGTAGACAGTAAAGCAAAGAGAAGTAAACGGAACACCGTGCCCAAGAGCACACCAACATTTAGTTTCCAAGAAGAAGATCAACTGACTGGTTAAAAGGAGCAAGATGGTGGAGGAGTAGGAGACCTAGATTTCATCTGGTCTCAGGAATTCAGCTGAATAGGGATCAAACCATTCTGAACACCTACGAACTCAACAGGAGATCGAAGAAGAGAGTAGCAACAACTCTCTGAACAGAGAAGTGACCACTTACTGGAAGGTAGGGCGTGCGGAGAAGTGAATCCGAGGCGATATTCGGGAGGATAGACGGCGGGGGAGGGGGCCTCCCTCGGCGGCTTCTGGCAACTGATAGAGCCACGGAGCACAAAATCGGACCTTTTAGAAGTTGGCTCCGCTGAGGGACGTGGCTGCAGTGGCTAAGCGGGGGGGTGGAATCCTCCCGGGACAGTGTGGTCTCAGGACCCTTGGGGTCACAGAAAGACCGGGGGTGCCTGAGTGCGCAGAGCTCCCATGTATCGGAGCAGGGAAGCCGGCTGCAGAGACAGAGCCGAGGCGCAGGCTCTCAGCTTGGGGTTGCCATAAACTGTGATCCGTGGCCCAGTCGGGCCACTGCTCCTCCAGCAGGGACCCAACAAGCGGCAGAGCCAGGAGACTCCCCTTCTCCCCCAGGAGGGGCGGCGCGGAAACGCACCGCAGGAATCTGCTGGGTTTGGAGACTCCACACGGGGTCGGGTGCCAGAGATACAAACGCTCAGTCACAGGCCAGGTGAGCACGGAGTGCGGCCGGAGACCGGGGAGACGGGAGTGACTGCTTTTCTCTGGGGGCGCACTGAGGAACAGGGCCCCAAGTTCTCAGCTCCTCCGGGTGGAGAGTGGAAGGCCACCATTTTCGCCCTGGTCCTCCAAAGCTGTACTGAGAGCTTGCAGGAACAAAAGCTCCTGAGAGCAAACCCAAGCAGCTTGCTTAGCCTGGACCGACAAGGGCAGGGCAATTCAGCCTCTGGCAAAGACATTTGGAAACCACGGCAACAGGCCCCTCCCCCAGAAGATCAGCACAACAGCCAGCAAGCCAAGACCAAGTTTACCGATCAAGGAGAACGGGAAAACTCCAGCGCTAGAGGAATACTGCACATAGAATTCATGGTTTTTCTTTACCATGATTCATTAGTTCATCAAAGTTAATTTTTTTAACTTTTTTTTTAATTTTTCTTTTTCCCTTTTTCAACCAACATCTTATCAATCCCTTTTTTAAAAAAAACATTTTTTATTTTTCATTTTTAGAGTCATATTTTATCCCTTCATAATAGTTACCCTTATTTTTGGCATATATATATATATAAGTTGCTCTCTCTTTAAAATTTTGAGATACAGTTTCTTCTAACAGATCAAAATATACCCTTAAATCACTAGTGTATGGCATTGTCTAGTCTCCTGCCTGATCACAACTCTCCCTTTTTTCTTTTTTTTTTAAATCTTCTTCTTTCTTTTTTCAAACAACTTATTTTATCAATTCCTTTTATAAAATCTTTTATAATTTTCATCTTTACATTCATCTTCCATCCCTTCATTGTATCAACCCTTATTTTGTACATATATGTCTTTCTTCCTTTAAAATTTTAGGAGGCACTTTTTTCTAACAGACAAAAATACACCCAAAATCTAGTGTGTGGCAATGATCTATGCACTAGCCTGATCATATTTGATCATATTCTGCTTTTTTTGTATTGTTCTGTTTTTGTTTTTATCTTTTTTTTTCTTTTTCTCTTTCTTTTTTTCTTTCTTTCCCTTACTTTTCCCCTGGTTTCAGGTCTTTTCTGATTTGTATACAGTATATTTCTGGGGACGTTGTTAATCTGTTAGCATTTTGTTCTGTCATTCATCTATTCTCCTCTGGACAAAATGACAAGACGAAAAACATCACCTCACCAAAAAGAACAAGAGGTAGTACCGTCAGCCAGGGACCTACTCAATACGGACATTAGTAAGATGTCGGACCTAGAGTTCAGAATCATGACATTAAAGATACTAGCTGGGCTTGAAAAAAGCATGGACGTTATTAGAGAAACCCTTTCTGGAGAAATAAAAGAACTAAAATCTAACCAAGTCGAAATCAAAAAGGCTATTGATGAGGTGCAATCAAAAATGGGGGCACTAACTGCTAGGATAAATGAGGCAGAAGAGAGAATCAGTGACATAGAAGACCAAATGATGCAAAATAAAGAGGCTGAGAAAAAGAGAGATAAACAACTACTGGATCACGAGGGCAGAATCTGAGAGATAAGCAATACCATAAGACGAAACAACATTAGAATAATTGGGATCCCAGAAGAAGAAGAAAGAGAGAGGGGGGCAGAAGGTATATTGGAGCAAATAATAGCAGAGAACTTCCCTAATGTGGGGAAGGAAACAGGCATCAAAATCCAGGAGGCACAGAGAACCCCTCTCAAAATCAATAATAATAGGTCAACACCCCGACATCTAATAGTAAAACTTACGAGTCTCAGAGACAAAGAGAAAACCTGAAAGCAGCTCGGGAGAAGAGATATGTAACCTACAATGGTAGAAATATTAGATTGGCAACAGACCTATCCACAGAGACCTGGCAGGCCAGAAAGGACTGGCAAGATAACATCAGAGCACTAAATGAGAAAAATATGCAGCCAAGAATACTATATCCAGGTAGGCTGTCATTGAAAATAGAAGGAGAGATAAAAAGCTTCCAGAACAAACAAAAACTAAAGGAATTTGCAAACACGAAACCAGCCCTCCAAGAAATATTGAAAGGGGTCCTCTAAACAAAGAGAGATCCTAAAAGCAGCATAGATCAGAAAGGAACCCAGGCAATATACAGTCACAGTCACCTTACAGGCAATACAATGGCACTAAATTCATACCTTTCAATAGTTACCCTGAATGTAAATGGGCTAAATGCCCGAATCAAAACACACAGGCTATCAGACTGGATTAAAAAACAAGACCCATCAATATGCTGTCTGCAAGAGACTCATTTTAGACCCAAAGAGACCCCCAGATTGAAAGTGAGGGGGTGAAAAACCATTTACCATGCTAATGGACACCAAAAGAACGCTGGGGTGGCAATCCTTATATCAGACAAATTAGATTTTAAAACAAAGACTGTAATAAGAGATGAGGAAGGACACTATATCCTACTTAAAGGGTCTATCCAACAAGAAGATCTAACAATTGTAAATATCTATGCCCCTAACATGGGAGCAGCCAATTATATAAGGCAATTAACAACAAAAGCGAAGAAACACATTGACAACAATACAATAATAGTGGGGGACTTTAACACCCCCTTCACTGAAATGGACAGATCATCTAAGCAAAAGATCAACAAGGAAATAAAGACTTTAAGTGACACACTGGACCAAATGGACTTCACAGACATATTCAGAACATTCCATCCCAAAGCAACGGAATACACATTCTTCTCTAGTGCCCATGGACCATTCTCCAGAATTGATCACATCCTAGGTCACAAATCAGGTCTCTACCAGTACCAAAAGATTGGGATTATTCCCTGCATATTTTCAGACCACAATGCTTTGAAACGAGAACTCAGTCACAAGAGGAAAGTCGGAAAGAACTCAAATACATGGAGGCTAAAGAGCATCCTACTAAAGAATGAATGGGTCAACCAGGATATTAAAGAAGAATTTTAAAAATTCATGGAAACCAATGAAAATGAAAACACAACTGTTCAAAATCTTTGGGATACAGCAAAGGCAGTCCTGAGAGGAAAGTATATAGCAATACAAGTCTTTCTCAAGAAACAAGAAAGGTCTCAAATACACAACCGAACCCTACACCTAAAGGAACTGGAGAAAGAACAGCAAATAAAGCCTAAACCCAGCAGGAGAAGAGAAATAATAAAGATCAGAGCAGAAATCAATGAACTAGAAACCAAAAGAACAGTAGAACAGATCAACGAAACTAGGAGCTGGTTCTTTGAAAGAATTAACAAGATTGATAAACCCCTGGCCAGACTTATCACAAAGAAAAGAGAAATGACCCAAATCAACAAAATCATGAATGAAAGAGGAGAGATCACAACCAACACCAAAGAAATACAAACAATGATAAGAACATATTATGAGCAACTCTATGCCAGCAAATTAGATAACCTGGAAGAAATGGGTGCATTCCTAGAGATGTAACAACTACCAAAATTGAACCAGGAAGAAATAGAAAACCTGAACAGACCTATAGCCACTGAGGAAATTGAAGCAGTCATCAAAAATCTCCCAGGAAACAAAAGCCCAGGGCCAGATGGCTTCCCAGGGGAATTCTATCAGACATTTCAAGAAGAATTAATACCTATTCTCCTGAAACTGTTCCAAAAAATAGAAATGGAAGGAAAACTTCCAAACTCATTTTATGAGGCCAGCATTACCTTGATCCCAAAACCAGACAAAGACCCCATCAAAAAGGAGAATTACAGACCAATATCCTTGATGAACATGGATGCAAAAATTCTCACCAAAATACTAGCCAATAGGATCCAACAGTACATTAGAAGGATTATTCACCACGACCAAGTGGGATTTATCCCTGGGCTGCAAGGATGGTTCAACATCCGCAAATCAATCAACGTGATACAATACATTGACAAAAGAAAGAACAAGAAGCATAGGATCCTCTCAATAGATGCAGAAAAAGCATTTGACAAAGTACAGCATCCTTTCTTGATCAAAACTATTCAGAGTATAGGGATAGAGGGTACATACCTCAATATCATAAAAGCCATCTATGAAAAACCTACAGCAAATATCATTCTCAATGGGGAAAAGCTGAGAGCTTTTCCCCTAAGGTCAGGAACGCGGCAGGGATGTCCACTATCACCACTACTATTCAACGTAGTATTAGAAGTCCTAGCCACAGCAATCAGACAACAAAAAGAAATCAAAGGCATCCAAATCGGCAAAGAGGAAGTCAAACTCTCACTCTTTGCAGATGATATGATACTGTATGTGGAAAACCCAAAAGACTCCACCCCAAAACTGCTAGAACTCACACAGGAATTCAGTAAAGGAGCAGGATGTAAAATCAATGCACAGAAATCAGTGGCATTCCTATACACCAACAACAAGACAGAAGAGAGACAAATCAAGGAGTCGATCCCATTTACAATTGCACCCAAAACCATAAGGTACCTAGGAATAAATTTAACCAAAGAGGCAAAGGATCTGTACTCAGAAAACTATAAAATACTCATGAAAGAAATTGAAGAAGACACAAAGAAATGGAAAAACGTTCCATGCTCATGGATTGGCAGAATCAACATTGTGAAGATGTCAATGCTACCTAGAGCAATCTACACATTCCATGCAATCCCCATCAAAATACCATCCACTTTTTTCAAAGAAATGGAACAAATAATCCTAAAATTTGTATGGAACCAGAAGAGACCCCGAATAGCCAGAGGAATACTGAAAAAGAAAAGCAAAGCTGGGGGCATCACAATTCCGGACTTCCAGCTCTATTACAAAGCTGTCATCATCAAGACAGTATGGTACTGGCACAAAAACAGACACATCGATCAATGGAACAGAATCGAGAGCCCAGAAATGGACCCTCAACTCTATGGTCAACTAATCTTTGACAGAGCAGGAAAGAATGTCCAATGGAAAAAAGACAGTCTCTTCAACAAATGGTGTTGGGAAAATTGGACAGCCACATGCAGAAGAATGAAATTGGACCATTTCCTTACACCACACACAAAAATAGACTCCAAATGGTTGAAAGACCTAAACATGAGACGTGAGTCCATCAAAATCCTAAAGGAGAACACAGGTAGCAACCTCTTCGACCTCAGCCGCAGCAACTTCTTCCTAGAAACATCGCCAAAGGCAAGGGAAGCAAGGGCAAAAATGAACTATTGGGATTTCATCAAGATAAAAAGCTTTTGCACAGCAAAAGAAACAGTCCACAAAACCAAAAGACAACCGACAGAATGGGAGAAAATATTTGCAAATGACATATCAGATAAAGGGCTAGTATCCAAAATCTATAAAGAACTTATCAAACTCAACCCCCAAAGAACAAATAATCCAATCAAGAAATGGGCAGAAGACATGAACAGACATTTTTCCAAAGAAGACATCCAAATGGCCAAAAGACACATGAAAAAGTGCTCAACATCGCTCGGCATCAGGGAAATCCAAATCAAAACCTCAGTGAGATACCACCTCCCGCCAGTCAGAATGGCTAAAATTAACAAGTCAGGAAATGACAGATGTTGGCGGGGATGTGGAGAAAGGGGAACCCTCTTACACTGTTGGTGGGAATGCAAGCTGGTGCAATCCCTCTGGAAAACAGTATGGAGGTTCCTCAAAGAGTTGAAAATAGAGCTACCATACTATCCAGCAATTGCACTACTGGGTATTTACCCCAAAGATACAAATGTAGGGATCCGAAGGGGTACGTGCACCCCAATGTTTATAGCAGCAGTGTCCACAATAGCCAAACTGTGGAAAGAGCCAAGATGTCCATCGACAGAGGAATGGATAAAGAAGATGTGGTATATATACACAATGGAATATTATGCAGCCATCAAAAGGAATGAGATCTTGCCATTTGCAATGACGTGGATGGAACCGGAGGGTGTTATGCTTAGTGAAATAAGTCAATCAGAGAAAGACATGTATCATATGACCTCACTGATATGAGGAATTCTTAATCTCAGGAAACAAACGGAGGGTTGCTGGAGTGGTGGGGGGTGGGAGGGATGGGGTGGCTGGGTGATAGACATTGGGGAGGGTATGTGCTATGGTGAGCGCTGTGAATTGTGCAAGACTGTTGAATCACAGATCTGTACTTCTGAAACAAATAATGCAACTTATGTTAAGAAAAAAGAAAAAGAAGAAGATAGCAGGAGGGTAAGAATGAAGGGGAGTAAGTCAGAGGGGGAGACGAACCATGAGAGACGATGGACTCTGAAAAACAAACTGAAGGTTCTAGAGGGGAGGAGGGTAGGGGGATGGGTTAGCCTGGTGATGGGCATTAAAGAGGGCACATTCTGCATGGAGCACTGGGTGTTATGCACAAACAATGAATCATGGAACACTACATCAAAAACTAATGATGTAATATATGGTGATTAACATAACAATAAAAAAATTTTAAAAAAAAAGAACAAGATATTGACTAGAAGTTGCATACCAATGTGGAAGCACAAGGAATTTAAAGAGACAGACAAGAACCCAGATCCTCACCAGCAAGAGTCCTGCCAGAACCCAGAATCTTGAACCAGAATAATAAAATGCTGCAACTTCTATCCCTTTCTTGTGGATATCAGGAAGCAAGAACCATGGTCAGAGGCACGGATCCACTTGTCATGTGCCTTCTCAGAAGTGAGGTAAGCTGAGTGTGTTTGTATGCCCTTGGTGCAGCCTCCTACCCAAGAGGAAAGAAAGCTCCTAACTACAGCAGCAAGAAAGTTGCCTAAACCTTCAGCACAAATACCCGGTGTCAGACCATGGGGAGCATACAATGGCAAAGAAAAGAACTCATTAGGTGAAGAATAAGGCAATACCTTTTGCCTTGGGAAAGTTGGGATCTTCCATAAGTAAAACGGATACAACCATCATGAAATGCTAGGGGCCAGGTCCTGTATGGTTACTAAAGGCACAGCAATTACAGAGGTGTATAAAATAAATCCCATCCTCAAAGAGATGCCAGCCAAGTGGATCAAGGAGAAAATGACTAAAAGCTGGACACCTACCTGATCCTGAAATGTGCGAAAAGGTGATTCACCCCACATCACCTTCTATCCTCACCTTCCTGTAATCTTGCTGTGAAAAGTTAGGTGGTTAGTTTTCCAGTGTGCTATGTTGAAAGGTACCTTATCAGTGTGTGCCTGAGAAAGTCCTGGAGCAAGCCCCCATCTCCACCTCCTACATTTGCCAGTCCTGGTCTCCTGCTGCAAGAGCACACAATAGTGTGCCAATCAAAACTCTCCTGATGGTAGGGAAGATAAAAGGAGTTTGTAAAGAGACCATTCCAGGGGCACTTGGGTGGCTCAGTCGGTTAGGCATCTGCCTTCAGCTCAGGTCATGATCCCAGAGTCCTGGGATTGAGCCCCGCATCGGGTTCCCTGTTCTGTGTGGGGTCTGCTTCTCTTCTCCCTCCATTCCACCCCTGTCTATGCTCATTATCTCTTAAATAAAATCTTTTTAAAAAGGGGAGGCATTCCAGGAAGAAATAGGAGGGATTTTCATAACTCCTGTTTGGCACCCTTCAAAAGCCCAACAATCTAAGGCTCTCCATCCCTCCTTTTTTTTTTTTTTTTTTTTAGTTTGGGGATTTTATTTGAAAGTAGTGTTTTTTTATAACTTTTTTATTATGTTGTTAGTCACCATACAGTACATCATTAGTTTTTGATGTAGTGATCCATGATTCATTGTTTATGTATAACACTCAGTGCTCCATGCAGTACATGCCCTCCTTAATATCCAATACCGGGCTTACCCATCCCCCCATTCCCCTCCCCTCTAAAACCCTCAGTTTGATTCCCAGAGTCCATAGTCTCTCATGGTTTGCCTCCCCCTCTGATTCCCCCCTTCATTGTTCCCATCCTTCTCCTAATGTCCTCCATGCTATTCCTTATGTACCACAAATAAGTGAAACCATATAATTTTCTTTCTCTTTTTGACTTATTTCACTTAGCATAATCTCCTCCAATTCCATCCATGTTGATGCAAATGTTGGGTATTCATCCTTTCTGATGGCTGAGTAATATTCCATTGTATATATGGACCACATCTTCTTTATCCATTCGTCTGATGAAGGGCATCTCGGCTCCTTCCATGGTTTGGCTATTGTGGACATTGCTGCTATGAGCATTGGGGTGCATGTGCCCCTTCTTTTCATTACCTCTGTATCTTTGGGGTAAATACCCAGTAGTGCAATTGCTGGGTTATAGAGTGGCTCTCTTTTTACCTTTTTAAGGCACCTCCACACTGTTTTCCAAAGTGGCTGTACCAACTTGCATTCCCATCAACAGTGTAAGAGGATTCCCCTTTCTCCACAACCTCTCCAACATTTGTTTTTCTTGTCTTGTCAATTTTTGCCATTCTAACTGGTGTAAGGTGGTATCTGAATGTGGTTTTGATTTTAATTTCCCTGATGGCTAATGATGTTGAACTTTTTTTATGTCTCCACCCCTTCTTAAGGGGAGTTGGGTACTGCTCCTGACTTTTTTAACCTGTAAGAAGAGTTTGTTGTTGATTTTTTTTAAAAAAATAAAATGAGCAGTATTACACTGTGCATTATAGCATTTGCATGGGGAAAAAGCCCTTCTTCTGTACCTTCTCTCTCCAATCTTTCACCCACGACAGGCATCACTAATTAATCATGGTAGACTTCTCTATTGCCTCAGGATGCAAAATCCTTTTCAACACAGCACTGCATTAATCAAAATTACCATATGAGGTGAAACCTATTTCTCATCCCTGGCATAGTATTTAGCAGCAGAGCATTTAGAATCAAGCAAAGTTCTGGATTCTGGTTCTGTCCTTATGTCAATCCTGGTTCTGAATCCACAGTTCTGAAACCCTGGGTCCCAGTTTCACTGCTCATTAGCTGTTTAACTTTGAACACATTAACTAAATCTCTCTAAGCATCAGTTTCTTCATCTGTTCTTCAGAGGAAAAGCCCATGTTCCTGTGAGAGTTAAGGACGAGGGGACATACTGAGATTGAGAGGAGTCCAGCAAGCCTTCACTGAAATGGGAGCACTTGAGCAGAGATGTAAGGGAGGGCAAGAGCAGGCTCACTGTAGGAAGGACCATGGTACATGAGAGATAGTCCATGGGGGTGGAGGGCAGATATCCAGATGTCATCAATGACTGGACTATATAAGGCTTTTAGAACATGTTAAGAATTTTGGTCATTATCCAAAATTCTACAGTTAAACACACAAAGGATTAAGCAGGGTAGGCAACATAATCAATTCCCAATCTGGAAGGCATTTCCACTGACTCTCATACAGGGAAAACATGTCAGAGGGAAACTAGGATTGAGATCAGAAGGCCAGTTACAACTGCAGTGCTCAAGGGAAAGTTATAGTAACTCAGATTAGGAAGGCAGCTTTAGAGGCTGGTAGAAGTAGAGAAAATTCAGAGATCTTTAAAAGGTTAAAAATTAGGGAGGACCTCAACATCACTAATCATCAGGGAAATGCAGATCAAAACCACAATAGGATATACCTTCACCTGTCAGAATGGTTTAAATCAAAAACACAGGGAAGACTGTGGAGAAAAAGAACCCTTGTGCACTACTGGTGGGAAGGCAAACTGGTGCAGCCACTGTGAAAAATAGTATGAAGCTTCCTCAAAAAATTAAAAATAGAATTACTATATGATCCAGTAATTCCACTACTGGATATTTACCCAAAGAATATGAAAGCACTAATTTGAAAAGATAAATGCACCCCTCTGTTTATTGTAGCATAATTTACAATAGCCAAGATATGGAAGTAATCCAAGTGTCCATCCATAGATGAATGGATAAAGAAGATGTGAGACAGAGAGACAGAGAGATAGAATGGAATATTACTCAGCCATAAGAAAAGAATGAGATCTTGCCATTTGCAACAACATGAATGGATCTAGAGGGTATGATGCTAAGTGAAATAAGTCAGTCAGAGAAAGACAAATACCATATGATTCCACTCTTATATGCACTTTAAGAAACAAAACAAACAATCGAAGAGAGCAGGGACGGGCCTGGTTAGTACTTGGATGGAAGACAGACTTTTAAATATGGAGAACAAACTGGCAGTTGCCAGAGGGTAAGTGGGTAGGGGGATGGGTGAAATAGATGAAGGGAATTAAGAGCACACTTATCTTGATGAACACTGAGTAATGTATAGAATTGTTATATCATTTATATTGTACACCTGAAACTAGTATAACACTGTATGATAATTATACTTCAATTAAAAATTATTTTAATTTTAAAAAATACAAAAATATAAAAATAAAATATCCAAAAAGGCCAGGGAAAAAAAAGGAGGAAAGAAATTAGGGAGAACTTGGTGATGAATTAGGGAGAGATCAAGGATAATGCCTGGGATCCTGGGGCCTTCGCTTAGCCTTCCAAGTGGATGGTGGTGGCATTCACTAAGACAGTGACCATCAAAAAAAGACCAGATATTCTTTTGTTTTGTATTTTTGTGGGGAAAGATTTGCAGATCCAAGTAAAAGTGTTAAATAAGCAGATGGATACACAATAAGGATACACATGGAAGATGAAATAATGGAGTCTAAATCAGTCTTGCTGGCACATTGAACCAATGCATGATCTCTTGCATAGTTCCAAAAGTCTCCGACCCAAGATCTCCAAGATTAGGGAGAACCAGCTGATTCGCTCAGCCTGGTCTGGATGTACAACACACACAGCAGGGCTGACGTCTACCCAAATGCCTACCTACACTATGAATACTTGTCCTTGCTGCTTTTGCCAAGAATACTCTGGATGCTAAGTAACCGAATCCTGAAATCATAGAAGATTAGCTCTAGAAGGAGACATAGCAAGCATCCAATGCCACTGCCTGGCCATGTGGAGATGTGTTAAGATACAAAAAGCGGGACAGAGAGGGTGCTAGCCTCAGAGAAAAAACACCTGGATAGATGCCCTGCCCACTAACACTCTGCTGACCTCATTCTACAGACTTGAAAACTAAGGACTTTCAAGGTGCAACGATTGTTCAAGGTTATAAAAGGAGTTAGTTACAGGGCAGGGACCTAAATTTACATACTCCCCCAAAATTTTCAGCACTTCTGATTTTTCAAAAATTTTTAAATCCACAATTATGAGTACATGTTAGAGCTATTAGCAAATCCATGAATTTAACCCCTGTCCAGATTTCTATTTTCACTCATTCATTCAACAAATATTGAAGAACCTACCCAGTATCAAAGTACCAAGTACCATAGAAAAATTGAGAACCTACAAGTGTCAGAAACAGGGCTAAAGAGAAATCCTGGTATAAACTCAGGCTTTAGTTAATCCAAGGACTGGGTAAATGACCTGACTGCCCAGGTGAAAAACTGAATTTTGAAAATTCCATCATATTTGCGGAAATTCAAAATCATTTTCCAGCTTTCTAAAGGTAGCTGCCAAAGACTCACACAAGAATCTACTTTTGTCAAATGATTTGCCATCATGAAGTCAGAGGTATAGAGGCTCAAGTAACCATAGGGATTTGATTTTAACACAGAGCAAGAGCACACAAAAGGTGTGACTTTTACCTGCTTTCTGCAAGGAACATGCGTGGGATCAGAAAGATTGTGTTCCCCAAGTAACAATGGCCCTGTCTCATGAGGGTCATAGATTTAGTGCAGTGAGACCTATGAAAGGTCAGATCTCTATCAGGAACAGCCCAACGTATTTGAGCCCCTTTGATATCTGGTTATCAGATGAAAACAGGACTTCTGGCACTGGATACTGTTGATGAACCGGTGTAGGCAAGGAGTCTTTATTGCTGTGCTGCCTGGAGTCAGCTAAAAATAATAATAATAATAATAATAAAATAAATAAAAATAAATTTTTTTAAAACAATGACTAAAAGAGAAGAGCAAAGAGAAAAGATTAACTGGAGCTTTCCAAACCTTAAACTTGCCATTACAGTTTGTGTTTTGCACAAACTTCAGACTCCTGGTTCCTTTTGCCCCCTATGTGGATTACTTTACCATAGCTAAATTGACTAAAGGTAGATTGGAGTATTCACCCATGCAAGTGTTCTTAACCTTCTTACTACACGTGGATTGCCTACACAAATGTGGGACCTAAATGGGTAAGTTTGATAATATAAAATGGATCATGAAAATTAAAATTATGGGACTAGGCCTGAAAATGCTTATGATATAATGTTAGTAAAAGAATGTGAACAGTCACGTATGCTCTGATGTGAGTTGCAGAAACAGTTGTCTCTTCAGTAAAACGAGGTATGTAAATGACACATTGCTGTTTGTAAATGATTAAGTATCTTATCAAGGTGAAAGGATTAAGAACTAGTAGGGAAGCGGTGCTTGGGTGGCTCAGTTGTTAAGCATCTGCTTTCGGCTTAGGTCATGATCCCGGGGTCCTGGGATCGAGCCCCGCATCGGGCTCCCCGCTCTGCGGGAGGCCTGCCTCTCCCTTTCCCACTTCCCCTGCTTATGTTCCGTCTCTCTCTGTCAAATAAATAAATAAAATCAAAAAAAAAAAAAAGAACTAGTAAGGGAGAAGGAACATTTTTCAGCTTTCTGTAGTATGGTTTGTTTGAGGGATTTTTTAATTTTCTTTTTTTGACAGGGTGTGAACCTGATATGGTATAGAGAAATAGTCCCCACAAAAAACAGGTGACAGAAGAGAATGCTCTCACTTTTTCCCTTTGTCTGTGTGTCTGTAACCATTATTTGCCCAAATTCAGCCAGGAACAAAGCAGAAGACACTTATTTGAAACTCAGGTCTTGAAAATTTCACAGGGAGTAGCTATCATCCATGGGTCCACTGGGGAGCATCTGTGGAATTTAAAAAACAAACAAACCTGGATTCAAATCCCAATCTGGCAACTTCCTTCATTTCCTTGCCTGTTAAATGGGAAGAAGGAAAAAGAAGGAAATATTTGCTGAGTGCTTACTATGTACCAAGCTCTGGGCTTGGCAATTTTTCATATATCATTCCATCTAATCTTCACATCAGCCCCATGAGACAAGTATTAGCCTTCAGTATACTGGTAATATACTGGGGCCTCAAGACATTAAGTAATGTGTGTGCAATCATACAGCTAGTAAGTAGCCAGGATCCAAACCAAGGATTGTCCCCAGAATCTGCTCCTTTCACTCTCTGGATGAGACCTCCCAGGGCTATTCCAGGATTGAATTAGCTAATGGGTCAGGCTCACACTAGGGGCCTAATAAATATTTGTTGAATCAGAACCCCACTACCACCATCAAAACCCTGTGA
The DNA here is from genome assembly GCF_003265705.2 of Callorhinus ursinus. Lineage (NCBI taxonomy): Eukaryota > Metazoa > Chordata > Mammalia > Carnivora > Otariidae > Callorhinus > Callorhinus ursinus. The sequence goes on along the minus strand of NW_027397087.1, from coordinate 18,880,252 downwards.
GCCCTGTTCTTGTTTCTTCAGCTCCCTGACCAGCCCAGAAAAAGGTTTTCCCCTTGCCACTGAGTAAGCCTCTGCCCACCCTGTTCCCATGGAGAACAGGCACCCACATGCCTCCATGCCTCCATGCCTCCAGTGGGCATAAGGCAGGTCTCTCTCCAGACACCAGCAGAACACAGCCTAGAGGGGTCCTGCTGGTGGATGTGTCCAAGGCAGGGCAGCACCCAGACACCAGAAGCTTCCCCAGGGCATGGATCCTGAGCCCACTCTGAGCCCAAGAGTATGTTGATGCGCAGAAGATCTGCACTGCCTGGTTAGAGCAGAAAAAAGCCTCGAGGAGGAAAAGGAAGAGGGAGCATAGGGAGGGGATCAAAGAGCTCCCTCCTTCTCCTCATCATAGCTTCTTCAGCCACAGACTTCAACACAATCCAGAGGGACAGTGTAGCCAGGATCTAGTTTCTTTTTAAAAACAGACTCCAAATTCCAATTCAGCATTGCTCCACAGAAAGCACGCAAAGGTATTTATTCCTTAGATTCACCATAGTCGCATAAACAGAATTAACTTTCCTTTCCCCTATTATTCAAGATAAAGTGGAGATAATTTCCCCCTTTTTAATATAATTGACACTATTATTTTTCTTCAAATGCAAGAAAAGAATAGGAACATTAACAACCCCCAACTGTTCCAGAATATAGTCTTTTCACTGGCCTTTTCACATTACAACACATGTAAAGACTCAGATAGAGAGGAGAATTAAAGACAGACACTTCCCTAGTATTTTGAAATCATTATGAGTTACAATTCTTTTGATGCGAAGGGCTTCCTTTTTTTAACCATGATGTCTTTTATGTGAATAGTAAAAAAAAATGTTCATGGTAACAAATGCACCAGGAAAAAAAAGGTTAGGAAAAAATGGAAATCCTGTTTGTGTCCATAGGTGAAATGCTGCTTGCTGTGAGGCGGCTGCAATTTGACTTTGTACAAAAAGGGTCACTGAACAGAAGGTCAGGCAGCTGGCCATTTCCATTTCAAAGATGCTATCAAAAGGCCAAGAGGCAGTTCACCCAGCAGCCCTTTAGCAAACAAGATTTTCTCCTCTCTCATTTATGATATTTTTTTTTATGCCAAAATAGTTTAGCGAAGAGATCCCTGATTCATTTCCCCTGGAACATAAGTGGCTTGCGTGAGGTTTGGGGAGGACTTTAGTTTAAGGAATAGGAAGAGTTGTGAGTAATGAGGAGCCATTTGGTAGCCACTTATCAAAGGTTTCACAGTTAGGTAATAAATCACAGCAGAGCCCCTTCACTCCAGGCTAAGACAAGTGAGGAAAGGTAGCTCCGTTAATACAAATTATGGCTTTTCACATCTACAATAAGGGAATTCAGATTTACAAACACCTCGCTTATTCATTAAGAGCCCCTTGCAAAACCACAGGAGAAAGGCACAAATTGGAGATTATGATTTCGGTTGAGTTTGAGATCTTATTAGTTAGATCTGACTTAGCATATATTGTCAGGCAAAATGACACTGGGAGAGCTAGAAATTGCAAACCCCTAAATTTCATGAGCCTGTGTGACATAAATGCAACAAGAGTGGAAGGCAAACTGGAATATGGAAGAGCAGTCACCCAGCCCACCATTGCTCACTGCTGAAATCCTTTATGAATGATACTATGAGCAGGTCTTCAGTCACTACAGGGAAAAAAATGCAGTGGGTAACACTAAACGCACCCCCATTTGGTATGCTCACCAAGGAAACCAGGGCAGGCTGGACCACCCCCCTGTGATCAGAACCATCAACATGAGGCCGACCCACAGGACAAGCCAGTCCTGGAAGTACCAAAGGTCAAAACTGGGGAAGTCCCATCCATCGACTAGTTCTAGAAATGCAGAAGCTAAGAAAAGGTCAGGAGCTACATGAATGCAGGAATCAAGTGATGCAAAGAGGAAGGGCAGCTGAAGAATACAAGACCCATGTTAATTACTTTAAATGGGGTGTTTGGCAAAACAGGGCTTTGTCGTAGAAAGAAGGGATAGTATCTAGTGAGGTCATAAGGCATAAGCCAAGCCAAGATACTTACACGTCCTAATGCTCCCCCGAGCTGTCTTTAAGAAGCCCTCGTACTTTGCCATCTTTAACCTTGTTCTCTGTAAAATGATACGAATGGCTTCTCAGCTTGTCCTTTTACCCCCATGACAGCGTGAGACTTGACTGACCCATCCCTGGATGACCAGTCATTAAGGGCACAGAGCAGCCATGGAAATCTCAGAGAGGTCAAGGTGGGGTCTGGAAAACAGCCCCCTGGGAAAGTACGCCAGTGATTTCTTTGCTGCTTTGGCCATGCTAGTGAGCTCTGTGCCAAATGATAAAAATTAATTCTAACACTCTTGAAGAATAAATGAAAACAGTGTGACTAATAACTGCTCTACTTTGAAGACACGCTTCATACTAGGAAGAAAAAGTGTGATTACCTCCAATATTCTAGTAGTTTTAACTGCGTGCTATATAAAATCTACAATAATGAATGACCTTGCATTTTCTTAACATTTCATCTTTCGAAGAGACCCTTTTTTAAGTCATTTTATGCTTATGGGGCAAAAAGGATATCCCCTCTTGCTCTTTATTTACATTTTTCCAAAAATTTTTCTGTTTCCAATGCTTAAGAGAAATGTCTGCTGGCAGGAAGGAGTGGGAGGAGGGAGAGAGGGACAGAAGGAAAGAAGGCAGGCAAAAAGGAAGGGAGAGAGAGAGCACTGGCTGCTGCTTCAAGAAGCAATCGCTGGCATCTGTCAGAACTCCCACTAAACGAGGGTCGGTCTTATCAGGTGTTTGCTCTGCTCCCGTACACCTAATTGTGTGGCCTTGACTATGATGGAATTTGTTCCTTAAGGAAAAGGAAAACATGAGCCTTGGTGCTTTAATAGCAAGGTATCTTCCAAAGTAATAAATGACCCAGAGGTTGCATTTGGCAGCAAGGGAGCCTACTTCCTATGCTCTCCCCAGGGGCATCACGAGCAGCTGTGATCATCAGAGAGAAAGAAACGAGTCTGAGAGGAAGATGATGTGAGCAGAGAGGCCAGGAGGGAATGTGGGGTGGTGGCATGAAGGAGAGAGGAGATCTTACTGGATTCTCTGCTCCTAAGAGCAAGGCTTTTACCTGTTTGGAACAGTGCATGTTAACTAGCGTGACCTGCAGCACTTTTGTCACTGGGCAAATTCATTAATAAGAATCTTTAAGAGCCTCTGCCTAGTAGCTCCCCAAAAGCGGCGAGAGGGCTTCTAGAACGACAGAGACACATGGGTCTGTGGTCAGATCCTCACATTCCCACTGAGTACAGTAGGTGATCCCATGATCTCCCTTAGAACCCCTGTAAGGAGGAAAGAAGGGCAGCATCCAAGAGAGTGTGGCCCAGAAATGTCTGACCAAAATTCACCCTCTAGGCATGAGAATAATTGAGAGAACTTGCAATGGCCCATAATATTAATATCTTCCTATTCTTCAGTGTGAAAGCCATCTACCTGCTTTCTTTACTCATAAATATCCTGTCAGGTTATTACTATCTTTCCCATTTAACATATGTGGAAAACTGAGGCTCAACCAGGCTATATGGCTGCTCCAAGGTAGCAAGCGGCAGAGCCAGGACCCCTCACTCTGCATCCAGTCATCCCAGAGCCAGGATTGGTTCTGCTTAAGGAGTGTGGAAAGCTCTTTCAATCCAAACAATAAATCCCTAATGGACCTGAGATGGTGCTGGGGATTCCCACCATTTAACACTGCTTTGGTTAGAGAATAAAATCTCCAGTGTCTCCTCTGGACTCGGCAAACCAGACAGTGTCTCCTGGCCCCAAGTGAGGCATTGAAAACAAGAGGAACATAGAACTAGATCCTCATGTTCTCAAGTCCTGGTGGGTGGAGGGCTGCCATGGAAAGTCAGGACTTTCGAGAAGCAGGTGAAAGGTCCCTGATGCCAGGTAAAGAGCAGAGAGGATGGAAGCACAGAGGTGGGGGGGGGGAAGAAAAATAGAGACTGTCCACTCAGAATGAGGAACCCCCAGGAATCATTAAGAGGCCTGTAGGAGGCAACCAATTTGCCTCTCCTCTGGGTGAGTCTGACAGAGGCACCTGCTGGAGGGAGTGAGAGTGGCGGCCCAGGAGTGCAACTTGGAGGAGTGCCCTGGCCCAGCCCACACCACCTCCCAAACCCGCTGGACCTCAATCTAAAAATCTCAGCAAATACCCTTTACCCTGGGTTACTTGCAAACTGAGCAGATTTCCAGCTGAGAAGGATCACCCTGCCACACCTGGGCCTGTGGGAGAACAATTTATATCATCAGTCCCTCATAACTAGAGTCATTGTCAAGACAGAGACAGCTGGGATATAGAGAAAAGAGCACTGGCCCCAGTCTGGAACAGAGGGAAGAAAGAACCAACATCCACTGAGTTCCCACTATATACCAGGTGTTGTTTGTGCATTGCTCATTTAATCCCCCCAATAGCCCTACCGTAGGCATGATTATCCCTACTTTACTGTTGAGGAAACTGAGGCTCAGAGATTAAATAACTTGCCCAAGGTCACACAACTAGTTAAGTGGCAAAGATGGAATTCAAGCAATCCAGCACAGATTATACTTTTTCCATGACACTAAGTGGCTTCAGTAAATTTCATAGAATTATTCCAAGAATTAAATAAAACAATTTTAATAAAACTTTGAATCAAACTCAGAGTGGCTATGAAAATATTAGCTCTGTTTGTACATGTGTGCACAAACAATACTTGCATACAGGCAAGTATTCAGATCTACAATTCCTTGCACAAAATAGCCATGCGAATTAGTATCAGTGGAAATGTTTCTCTCCACAAAGCAAATATCTGTTCCTTACACAATTCCCCTGTGAACCCCATCATCACCACGGCCATTAAATGTGGTCCCCAGATGAAGTATGAGCATGCTGGTCAAAAATGGATATTCACAGGCTGAAAGCACTTTATGATTACCAAGGGACAAAAAATGAATTAAAATCACACCCTGCTAAGTGCCACAGAAGTATTTTCAAATTAGCATCGTTGCTGTTATCTCCTTACTCCCTGGCATGTGGATTGTACCTGCTGACATGTCCCTCAGGAAAACTAATATGTTCAAATCAGACCCAAGACAGCTGATTACAGTTTATTTTCCATACCAATGACAACAGAACAGGCCTACTTTGTCAAAGGGGTAAAGTGCTGTGGGCTTTCTCTCTGTCCTAATGAAATGTGTTTGTTTTCTGAGGGTCACTTCTGTGATATACAAATTTCTAGCAAGGCTGAGAGTAGAAGGAGGTAAGCAAAGCCCCTAGAGCACAAAATTTTAGGAAGAATTCAATCTCTGGGTTGTGCAAGTGCCAACCCTGTGCTTGCATGTCCTTGAGAAGGAGCACCATCTCAAAGCTTGCACCCCAGGTACCTTGCTTGCTCGCCCTAATACAGGTCCTGAACGTCCTAGCACTGGCACAGGCCCTATCCTATGAAAGAGGGGAGGAGTCTCTCAGAGGAGAGTAGCTGCTCTCAGAGAACACCACTGACACCTCCACGAGTCCGGTGATATATTTTTCTAAACTTCAAGGCAAGAGAAACCAACATATGGAAATATTTAAGGGCCAGACAATGCCCCAGCATTTGGAAACCATGATATACATGATATACATCCTATTGCTCAGAGCCCCATCTTCCACTCTTCTGAACCCATGGGCATAAGGAAGAGTAGGGCTATCTACTATGTCTCTGCAGGCTGTCTTCCCCCCTCCGCATCCCTGGTCTCCAGCAGACCCCAGAGGAAGGAGCGAGAGCATGATGAAGGGCTATCCTGCCTGCCGGCTTCCATCCTACTCTTTTAGAAGTCCCAGCCTATCACAACACTAAGGCGTAAGTGAGAATATGCTATGTAATCAAATAAACTCAGAAAGAGATCAGACATGGGTCCAGGTTAGACAATAATCCTTTCACACTACCACCGTGTAGATTAAGTTATCCTAGCTCTGCCATTGAAGGGAACAAAGGTAAGAAATGTTTCAGTGTTCAGATGATCCAGGCCATATTTCTAGCAAATGGAATCAGTGGCTACAAACATCCAGGTGGGATCTGAACACCTCAGATGGTGTGAACCTAATGAGCATAAATCAGACACTGCATTCTATGGAGGCTGGTAATAAATGTGTCTATAGGGGCACCTGGGTGGCTAGTCAGTTAAGCGTCTGCCTTCAGCTCAGGTCATGATCCCAGGGTCCTGGGATAGAGGCCCGCATCAGGCTCTCTGCTCAGCGGGGAGTATGCTTCTCCTTCTGCTGCTCCCCCTGCTGTTCTCTCTGTCAAATAAATAAGTAAAATCTTAAAAAATAAATAAATAAAAATAAATAAATGTGTCTATCAGTGATGCCATGGGAGAATGGAATCAGGGTTCCATTGTGTTCCCAGGAACACAGCGCCCTCAGAAGCAATGAGATAGGGTGCCCTCCTTTACCTGCCAGGCAGTGGGACTGGAAGCCCATCTCCCCCAGCTGCAGAACAATGGCTCCTTCCATAGGGAATGAAAGGAAAGCTGAGAAAATGAGAGGGGTCTCCAGAGGGCAAAGGGTGGAGAAGATATGGCTGCCTCCTCATGCTGTAGCCCCAGGTGCTCACGTGAATTCCCAGGCTAACAGCCTGCTCACCCTCTTTCTGTAATTCTTTGGACTCTAAAGAGTGACCCTTTCCACTGTCACCACCTACAACTTCCAAACAGGGTCTCTCCCCTAAAAGAGATGGAAAATAGACATCACTTACCAGCCGTGGGACCTCAAGCAACTCACTTAACTTTTTTGAGCCTCTATTTCCTCTCCATAAAAGAGCAATAAAGGCCAGCACAATGCTTGCTGCTCAGTAAGTACTAGTTACCCTCCCTTCTATAACTGGTTCAAGTAGAGATTGTTCTTGAATTAGAGACATCATATAAAGCATAGAGCCCAATGCCTAGCTCAAAACCATGCATAATAAATCCATTCCTTTTGCTCTTCCCTACCCTTCCCTGCCAAGTCCACACAAACACACTCTGTCTTTCCCTCTGGCTCAGACAGGTCTACACAGAGGTATGATCTCTGCACTGAAAGGATTGGGGACCACCAAGATTTAAACTTTCCTGGGTATTTCATCATCACAGAAGTTTAGCCTGGGGCAGAGGTGGAGGCTCTGGAGTAAAAACCCAAGTGGGACCTGGCTGCCGAGGAGCCTCTGAGGAGAAGGGATGAAACTGAAAACCCAAAAAAAGGGGAGGAGTGGCAGGAAGTCAATTTCTCATTATCCTTTCCTTCTCCCCACCTATCCTGCCATTCACACCCTGGATGATGGATGATGCAGAAATGGTGGGAATGAGATGAGAGACAGTTCCAGTCACCTGCGTGCTGCAAGGGCAAGTGAATGAAGAAGGAAGAGGAACCCTGTGGCCACCATGCCATGCAACCCAGGCAGCTGTTTCTAAAAGACATCCCAAGTTGAGAGGCTGAAGTTGGGAACTGACTATATTTCCATCTCCAGCATGGCTGTTTGGTTAGTAATCACCCTCCCTAGGCCCCAGGACCCCATAAGACAAGTTATTACACCTACCTTCATTAAGTAAGGAAGTCCAATCAGCCAGAATCTCCAGATCCTAAAAAAACACTGAAGCCCAAATGATCTAGATGTTTTTGACCTGAATTATCCTGCTAATAATCTGAATTGTCCACTTGACTTCAGGGTTATAGGAAGAGCCTGCTCCTCTTCTGACCAAAGGCCACATCCTATTGAATGGACCATTCTCTTTTTGCTTATTTCTAAAAGACATAATCTATATAAGAATATAAAATCCGGGGCGCCTGGTTGGCTCAGTCGTTAAGCATCTGCCTTCAGCTCAGGTCATGATCCCGGGGTCCTGGGATCGAGCCCCGCATCGGGCTCCCTGCTCAGCGGGAAGCCTGCTTCTCCCTCTCCCACTCCCCCGCCTGTGTTCCCTCTCTCACTGTGTGTCTGTCAAATAAATAAATAAAATCTTTAAAAAATAAAAATTTTAAAAAAGAATATAAAATCCTGTATATCTGCAGTTTTTTTTAATTTTTTTATTGTTACGTTAATCACCATATATTACATAATTTGTTTTGGTGTACTGTTCCATGATTCATTGTTTGTTCATAACACCCAGTGCTCCATGCAGAACGTGCCCTCCTCAATACCCATCACCAGGCTAACCCATCCCCCCACCCTCCTATCTGCAGATTTTCTTAAGATTAGTCATGCTAATATTTCACCTAACCTAACAGGAGATAATTTTTCCCTTTATATTTGCCATCTTTAAATTTCAGAAAAGGTAAAATAAATAAATAAACAAACAAACAAACAAATTCCAGAAAAGGTGAAAGTATAGTGACAGAAGCAGATCAGTGATTGTCTGGGCCTAGGGGTCACAGGAGGGGATTGACCATAAAGAGGCAAGAGGCGGGGCACCTGGCTGGTTCAGTCTGTAGAGCATGTGATTTTTGATCTTGGGATCCTGAGTTCGAGCCCTACATTGGACATACAGCTTACCTTTTGTTTGTTTGGTTTGGGTTTGGGGTTTTTTTCAAATTTTTTATTTAAATTAAAGTTAGTTAACATATAGTGTATTATTAGGTTCAGAGTAAAGTTTAGTGATTCATCAGTTGCATATAACACTCAGTGCTCATTACATTAAGTACCCTCCTTAAAAAGAAATAAAAGGCACCCAAATCAGCAAAGAAGAAGTCAAATTTTCACTCTTTGCAGACGACATGATACTCCGTGTAGAAAACCCAAAAGATTTCGCCTAGAGCTTACCTTTAAAAAAAGAGGCAGGAGGAAACTTTCTATGGTAACAAAGCTGTTCTGTGCCTTGATGTGGGAGAGATTCATCAAACTGTACCCATGGAATTTCCAACTTTTACTATATGTAAATTATACCTTATTAGAAATTAAAAATGCTGGGTTTTTTTACAATAGAGCAGCATAATTTAAGAATGTCAATGAAAATGTTTCTGTTACACAGGGATGGAAATATTAGATCTGCCAAAATGTCTCAATAGCAGGGTACTTCATCAGAACATGCCAATACTTTGTGGTATGAATCACCATCTGCCAGCTGCCTGAGGTGGAGCTGTGTAACACTGAACATGTCCACAGTGTATGTTTCTCCATCACATCCTCCTGGAGCATTAGTGAACCCTTCAGAAATTACAGGCAATATCACTCCTCAGGTGGACAATCAGTAGGGTCATTTGATACACCAGAAAAAGAAGGCAAGGGTTTTGAGTCAACATGAAAATCTGTCTTTCCATAGCCCAAACATGTGGTATTGCCAGAACTTTATCCTAATGCCATTTCATGTTTACTTGGCAAATCAAAAACTTGAGGCCCAAATGTTTGACTTACCAAGGGACAACCTGGTAGCACCCCAAAAACCCTCTGGGAATCCCTAAGGTTGGAGACTACAAAAGCTGGTGATAGTAGAAGAAATTTCTCCTACCCCGTTATCCCCAGGGGTGAGGTGTCTCGGGTTATGTGGATAAAAATATTGCTCCCCCTTTTTAAAGATCTACTCAGACGCCCTGTCCCAGACATACCCAGAAGTAGCTGGAGGAAGGAGGTTCCTGGAGAAACCTGCATACCCTTTTGGAACCCCACACAGCCAACTCTGAAAGGAAGGGATACATAAGGTCTCAGTTCAGGGGTCTGAGTGCTGGTTCAACCCTGGGTGAAACTTCGGGCTGGGAGCAGAAAAAGAAAAACCAATCATCTAGTAATGTCTCTCACTCAAACAGTTTCGAGAAGGACAACAACTTCATTTTCAGTCCATTAATTCTTTGTCGATAGAATCTGATGGGAAATTGAGTCTAGGAGCTAGAATTAGCACCTCATTAATACATGAAATTCAATTTAACATATTCTAAGCTTCTGTGGGTAGAAGGCACTGCAGAAATTGTCTTCAGTATTGTCTTTCTTGTCTTCCTCTCCCTGGGCGAACTCATCCACCACCCCCAGGTTTTTGTTTTTTTTTTTTTTTCCTCTCCAGGTGTCCCTGATGTCTGAAACATTCCAGCTCAGTTCCCTTCTCTAAGCTACAGCAATGGATTTTCACCTGTCCACAGATCATCACTGCCTGGATGTTTGGCAAGAAACCCTAATATAATGATAGCAATCCAAACTCAGCATCATTACTCACAAATCTAGCCCCTGCTAATCAAGTCAGAGATTAGCACCCAGAAAACAGGCACCCAGTTACTCAAGCCCCAAACTAAGAGGGCACTCCTCCTCAACCACCATCATATGCAATTGGTCACCAAATTCTACCTCACACATCTCTCTGAAATCCACCCTCTTCCCTCTCTCCACACTTTTCATACTCTTCCTCCACTTGCAGTGGGATGATCCTCTTATTCATTTTCTATAGCTGATACTCTTGGAGCCCCACCAGTTCCCCTTTACCAACTGATGCACTTGTCCCCCAGATGCTGCAGGTTTGATTGGCTGACAGCTCGTACTTACACCCTTTCCTGGAAGACTATCCACAGCTGATGAAATCATCTTACCTGAAGATGCATGGGATGCCATCTTCCCCTTGGGCACAGCAGGACTTCTTTTTTTTTTTTTTAAGATTTTATTTACTTATTTGTCAGAGACAGAGACAGAGAGAAAGAGGGCACAAGCAGGGGGAGCAGTAGGAGAGGGAGAAGCAGCCTTCCCGCTGAGCAAGGAGCCCGATGTGGGGCTCGATTCCAGGACCCTGGGATCATGACCTGAGCCGAAGGCAGACGCTTAACTGACTGAGCCACCCAGGCGTCCCAGCAGGACAACTTCTGAGATGTAGTTCATGCTCGAGAGCCCCCAGGAGATCAAGCTGAGGCTAGATTCTTCCTGAAACCATATCTTTGCCCAGCTTCTTCCCCTGCTCTGTCCCACTTCCCTCACTCCTTTGTTATTTTTCCTCTGAGAGCACCCCTTCAATAAACCATAAGAATCCCCAACTCAGGCTCTGCTTCTAGGGAATCCAACCTAAAACATCTTTCATATTGGCACAGAATTATTTATTTTTAAAGGCATAGCTGATTCTGTAACTCCCTGGCATACATTTTTAAAACTTATACTTCATTATGTACATATAATCCAAAGACCTTAGTGTGTCATATAAATTCTTACCTATTTTTTTTAAGATTTTATTTATTTATTTGAGAGAGAGAGAGAATGAGAGATAGAAAGCACGAGAGGGAAGAGGGTCAGAGGGAGAAGCAGACTCCCTGCGGAGCAGGGAGCCCGATGTGGGACTCGATCCCGGGACTCCAGGACCATGACCTGAGCCGAAGACAGTCGCTTAACCAACTGAGCCACCCAGGCACCCAAATTCTTACCTATTTCTATAGACAGTTCCTCCATCTGTCCCCTTCCCAAGTTGCCCACTCCAACCAGGTCTGCTACCCTTCCTTTCTACTAAAGTTACTCCACTTCCCCCAAAAGCCATGCTCTTTCACACCTCTAGGTAAGTTCATATTCATCTCTTTGCCTTTTCACCATTTTGTCTAAGCTCCTGCTCATCCTTTAGTCTAAGGTTAAACGTCACCTCCTCCTTGAACTTTTCCTGAGCCTTCCCACCCTCTTAGGCAGAGTCAGATGGCCTATCCTCCATACTCAAATGGTGTTGTCTACACACGTCTATTACATTTGCCTTGTTGTGTTGTATTTCCACTTTACTCTCAAGATAATTCAGTGTGTTTCGTGATAGTATCAGTTTTATCAGGACAGGGACTGTGTCTTAGACACGTTTGTATTCCCTGTGCCTAGCAGAGTGCCAGCACAGAGTAGGTGCTCACAAATATTTGTTGAATACATGTACAATCAAGCAGTCTTCCATCTCTAATCCTGGGAATGCCCTTTCCTTTTAAATGTATTGCTTCCAAAACAATGCTGTGGACTTCTTGTTTAACCTTATCCTGCTTCCTGAAAATTCCAGTGTTTACCCTGGTTTCCCTCCCTAGATATTTCTGGGGTGTCTAATGGATATATTTGCATCCCAGGGTTTATCTTGGCTGCTACTTGTCATGTCTGGATCCGGATTACTACTCTAAGCTTCTCTGTGCTTGGTATCACCAGCTTCTCCAGGTCACCTGAGCAATCTCAGTACCAATTATTCCCAAGTGAGGACACTGACTCTCCCTTGGCCTCCCAGCATAAGCCTTAGGCTGGCTGTGGTATTCAGCAGACCTTTACTGAAGGCTTCGGGGTACCTGAGGGAAGTTATAACACAGGGAAGACCCACAAAACATGGTGTGAGCAATCGCTGTTCCCAGAGTCTGTGGAGCCATGCCTCCGAAGGCATCTCTCTCCAAAGTCCTCCAATACACACGCCACCATGTTTCAAAGCCAACTTACTATTTCCACGGACAGAAGCTTCCCACTTAGAAACCAATGCCTGTCACAACCCCTTCCCTGCAGCTAGAGAAGGAAATCTTTCCTTCATCTCCCAGTAAGTATCAAAACAATCTCTGCAGAATTACAACTCTGTCACAATGAACAACACTTTACAACATTTTGAGTTTGGCTCTTTCATCATTACCTCAAACTTTCCTTTCCAAGCAGGATCTGCACCTCACCTTTACATTACCAAAAGCATAGTGAAATGTTAAGGTCCCCAGACCAAAAGAAAAAGAAAGAGAACAGTACTCCTGTCTTCCACAATATAAAATCTCTACCTGCAAAAACAAACAACAACAACAAAAAAAAAAAAACAGAAAACTGCTATTATCTTTAAAATGGAAAATTTCACTCACCATCAAGCTTTCACAAACATTGTACTACCCTACCAAAATGAACATAAATAAACAGATGAAAGAGTAAACCAAATATACCACATGAAGGGATTAAGTAAGGGATTTAGGAAAAGGACTTGAGAGAAGGAATTATTTAAACCTACAGAGAAGAGGGGAAGAAATCACAGAGCAAAGGTCAGAGCCCTGGGAACAGAAGCTTCACAGCACTTTTTAGGAAAATTATAGGAGATACGTGCATCAGTTAGGAGCAGTCAGACTGGAAGGGATCTTCAGATTGGAAGGAGATTAAGATCCCTTCCGGTACTCATATCTACTCCTTCTATAAGGAAGGTGATTTGAATGAGTTGTTGTTGTTTTCATTGCTGCTTCTTTATACATTTCTACATTCACATATTTTTTGCAAGGAGTATTTACCACCTTATGGTAAATATGAAGAAAAGCCTGGCTACAATATTGATAATTCTTAAAACAAACTCTAAGGAAGACCCAGGGTAACCATCAAATTTAAAAGGAAGGAATCTTCATTTAGCAAACATAGCCCTCTCTGATGGAACATTTATCAAGAAGGTAATTCAGCCCCCAAAGCATTCTCTCTCAAAAATGGCAGAGAATGGCAACAACCCAGTCAGCATAAAAATCAAAAGAGTTGTATCTCCTTGCTCCATACCCATGGCATCTCATCTTGATGAAGGTACCAAGACATAAATATTTCTTTGGAAAATCTTAGCAAGAGCCAGAGACAAGCAGGATGGCAGGGAGAGTTTTGCTTCATCAGAAACACACCTTCTAGGAGCTAAATCAAGAAAGAAGTAGTATCTGTGTGCAAAGATGAAGTAAGCTCACCCGCAGGCTAGTTACTGACAGTACCTAAAAAAGAAATTGGATTAGAGATTTCAAACAGTTGAAGCTCACACTAGAGGAGGACTGAATGAGTTCAAAATGATGTGCTTCTTAGAAAGAAGTCTCTCAAAGAAATATGAAAAAGGAAGAGTTAGAATGTGGCCTGCCCATGGGGTAAAAGAAATCCTTCACGGACTTGGGAATCATCATCAAGATTAATGCCAACTCACATGGAGAACATGAGGCATCATTTGGAAGATGGAAGCCCCAACATGGAAGTACCTGAATGAACCTAAAAGGTGACAAAACAATCCCTGGGAAAGAGAAGACAATGGAGGGGCCATGTGATAATTCAAAGGGAAACATGGAGAAGGCAAAGGTCGATGGTAAGATAGGAAGAGCTGCCAGTGGGATAAGCCGGATGACGGCTGAAGTGAGTACAGGGGCAGAGGAAAGAGAGCACTGAATGAAGAGGTCACCGTGCCAGGTGCTGCCTTCTTTGTGAAGTGACCCCTGCCACCTGGCCAACAATACTTCAGAATAAAGAAGAAATTATCTGCCAGTTTTGAGCTCTGTGACTGTGATAATTAGTAGCTAAGGTCCTAACTTTCAACAAGCACACTTCACTAGAGATACCAAAGGAAATTTTGAAACAAAATAAGTCAGTGGAGTTAGGCCATATGTCTGAGTCTTAAAGCAAAGAGAGTAGCAAACATTCAGGGAAACATCAGCTTAGGAAATGCAGGTTAGCAATCCAAAGGGTTTTCTAGGTCAGAGGAGAGGGCATACTAGGGCTTTAGGCTTAGTCACTGTGGAATTGCCCCATTTTGGGCATCCAAACTGATGGAAAATCCCTGAAAAGTATGTTAAGGGAATCCCTATTCTACAGAGAGGACTGAAAAAGGGTCTGCAAATGGAAGACATGAAGGAAAGAGAGAACTCATACATTTTCTTATTACCCTCAGGGAAGAGAGTGGGAGGTTGGTCAGATCTAAGATATTGAAGAAGGCAAGACTTAACCCAAGATAAAACAGAGGCCATACCACAGCTACATGGAGACCCACAAGACAAATGAAGTTCCTTTTTCTTTTGATTTTATACTCTCAAATAACATTTATAATCTATTTGCACTAAAGTGGGATCTCTTCATTCTATCTACTGTCCATCACCCATGGACTGACATATGCAAAAGAAGTTACATAATGATATACACTGAAGAAGCAGGAACAACGTCTGGCCCATAACTGGTATTCCATAGATAGCATATAGTCATTTACTTACTTATTCATTTATTTAGTATTCATTGAGTATCTACTATATGCAAGGCATTGTTCTAAAATGAGAATTCAGCATTTTTTTAAAAAGACAAAACCCTCACACAGCTTTCATTCCAGTGGGGGAGACTGGCAAATGTGCAAATATATATATATATATATATATATATATATATATATACAACAAAGCCAGAGGTAAGCACTATGAAGAAAAAGAAGTAGATTAAGGGGATGGATAATGACTAGGGATTTCTTTAGATTTCTTTAGATGGGGCAATCAGGGAAGTCTCTCCGAGGAGGTGGCATTCAAGCAGGACTTGGATGAAGTGAGGAAGTACCATGCAGAAAGAGGGCAAATGCAAGGCCCTGAGTCAAGGACCAGCAAGGAGGTAAGTGGGGCTGGATCAGAGCGAGAGAGGAGAGATGAAGTGGAAAAGCAGGCTGGAGGAGGGAGGTAAGGGCCAGGTTGTGGCGGCCTCTGTGGGCCATGTGAAGGACTTTGGACAGTATTCTGAATGTGGGGGGAAGCCACTGGAGGGTCCCAAGCAGGAGAGTCATGTGATCTGATCTCCATCTTAAAACTGTGACTGTCACAGGTTTGTGGATTGCTGACTGTGGGCATGGGAGAGCAAGAGTCTAAGCAGGAAAAACTCAATCAGGTACTGAGGAGATGATGATAGCTTGTGGAAGGAAATAAGAAGGCAGTTTCCCTCTTCCCCCAAAGAAAAGCTTCCCCAAAAGTACTTCGGCCAACTTGAATATATGATATCCAGAATGTGAATTAAAGAGTCAAGTTTCTGCTTAGACAGTATTTTCATTCATACACATATTTAAATTACATCTATAGAATCAATCTAGAAATATCAATTTACAAATATTTCTTCCTTGTCAGTCTCACTTTACATGAAGTAATTTTACTTAGACTCATCACAAGTGTCTTTTTAGAGCCATTTTTGGGTCATTTCAACACCTTCCAGGGCACACCATCTTCACTTTCATCTAGGCCTGTTTTGAGTCTATGAACAACAATGTTGCTGAATGTTTATCCCAAGCCACAAGAACCCATTGGTAAGGATTCAGATTTTAAAGTAGCACTTTCATCTTAATGTCGGTTCCTAGAAGGCAGGGCAGGGAGGTCGTTCTGTAAACTACTATATCCCTGGGCCTAGAGTATAGATTAGCAAATATGGCCTGTGGGCCAAATTTGTGTTAAAGCTTTTGTAAACCAAGTTTTATCAGAATATAGCCACGCCTATTCATTTGCATATGGCTGCTTTTCCTTTGTAATGGCAGGCTTGAACAGGTGAGAGAGACTAGGTGACTTGCAAAGCCTAAAATATGTACTATTCGGCCCTTTACAGAAAAAGTTGGCTGACCCCTGGTCTAGAGCATTGTCTAGCACATAGTAGGCACTCAGCAAAATTTGGTACTGTTTAGATGACCCAAAGACAACTCCTTATTTTCTGAGGGATAATTTAGAGAAAGTAAAAAAAAGGGGGGCGGCGCCTAGGTTGCTCAGTTGGTTAAGCAACTGCCTTCAGCTCAGGTCATGAACCTGGAGTCCCGGAATCGAGTCCCACATCGGGCTCCCTGCTCCGCAGGGAGTCAGTCTGCTTCTCCCCCTGACCCTCTTCCCTCTTGTGCTCTCTCTCATTCTCTCTCTCTCAAATAAATAAATAAAATCTTAAAAAAAAAAAAACTTATATTCTGTGGTTATTTGTTGGATTTGTCCTCAAGCGCCCTCCACACTGGCCCCTTCTACTAGTCCTTTTGAAGCACTAAGTGGTATAAAAGCCTTTCTGTCTAATTCTTAAGGGAGCATTTTCAAGGCAGCTCTCCCCTCTGTAGCATGAATAACTCTAAAGACATCACTTCTCTCCTCTGTGCCTCCATTTTCCACAACTTGAAAACAGAGTGTTTGTGGAACTTATGGGTCAAGTGTTTTCAGAGAATAGGTACTGCAGTTAGGAGTGTTTGACTTTTATATCTGGAAAATGCAAAAGGACAGGAGTATGGGAAGCCCATATACACATGGACAGATGGAAAGTTGGGTCAGCAGCTGGAGCCAGTGGACAGCGAGGCCCTGGGAAGATAGCACCTTTTGAAAAGTGTCATCTTTCTCCATGCGTTCAAGCCACTCTTACAAGAGTGTGCTTTGAAGGAGTCCTGAAATTGTTCCAGTCCATGTTCAAAAACTATCTGTGAGATTTCCTGATCTTTATAGAGTATGCAGGCTCTCTCAGAAAAGAGTTCCCACCAGTGCTTCCATGGAGGTACTTCGGAAAGGTTTGCAAGTAGTTCAGCCCAGCTAAGCCTCTGTCAACAGGGGCACTGCTGGATATAAAATCACCAGAAAGAGCGAGAAAATTGACAGAATGGTGATTGCTTTATTTCTTCTTGTAGAGCAAAGTGAAAATTACCTCCCTCTGTTGAAATAGAATCTAGTCTTAGGAGGCAGAGAGCCTACATTTTTTTGGCATTGTAAAGGCTCAAAAATGTTCCATTTCACCCTTTTGTCTTCTGCTACCTGTAAAGGAGCAAAGAGGAGCTCTGAGAAAAGTGAGTTGAACCCTTTAAAAGTATTTTGGCAGCAATTTGTGCAAGAGGACAATCCTAGGAGTGATTTTCTGTCATCTGAAATACCCTGAGGGGCAGCAAAGAAAAACCGTGAGGGTTTTTGTGGCCGAGCCTGAAGACCCAGAGACACAGCCCTGCCTGGGAGCAGCCCATCCCACAACACACTTGACAGTGAGCAAGCAAGAAGCCTTTTATTGAAGCCACACTGGTAAGTGGGCCCTGCTTTCCTCATTAAACATGATTGCATGATGGTACTGAAAGAATTAACTCATAATAAACATGAGAGCACCTATGGGAAATGGGTGTCATCTCAGTGTGGAATACCCCAGAGGCAGACCTGAGATGAGGTGCAGGTGGCATATTTGAGAACCATAAGCCAGTAGGCAAGTAAGGAAGGGAGGCCAGGAAGGGAAGGAAGCATAAAGTGTCAGATATCAAGCCAGCTACCACTGTGGCTCAGTGACTGAGTGACAGCTTCTGGGGTGATGTTAATTCCCCCAACATCCCACCCTGGGCAAAGGGATGCAGATATTGGAAGCAAGAAGAACTGCAGCACATAAATATGGTAAGTTCCAAAGGATATGGGTAGCATGCCCAAAACATCTGCTACAGAGCTGCTCAATGAGTTTCCTCTCATCTTTCCTTGCCCACATATCACTCCCTCATATACTTGAAAACAAGTTGCAGAGGATGGAGTAGTGACATCTGCCACATTCACAGGGCCCATTATCTTTTGAATACACTTCCTCTGTCAGGGGAAATCCCCACATTGTAAATCCAATCTCCCCAAAGTAGAACACAAATGTCCAGCCTCCCCTGCAGCTAGGACACAGGCCTGAGGTTTAGGCTCTGCCAATCAGGCACACAAAGGTAACACTGTATTTTGAAAGTGTGCAATGTATGAGACAGGCTGAGGAAGACATCCCTTATTCCCAGGGAGAGGAGTGGCAGAAGCATGCAGTGGTTGGTGTTGGAGGCAGCAGTGCCCATCAAGGCTTTCCAATAGATCAGAATAGAATTTCCAGCACAAAAGGGGCAGCGGGGTTGGTGCCCTTAGCACTTGCGGTAAATCTGGTTTCCTGGCATGTAGTGTTCAACAGCTTCAGGGTGTTCCCATCCGGCCAGTTTCTGCAGCTGGGAGTAAGTGATACTCCTAGAAACCTGTACCCAAATGTGTTTCTCCCCACTACCCTTTAATATCCTTTACATCAATCCCTTTCTTGCTTAAATTAGCCAGAGTGAACTAGATTTTTCATGACTAAGCCCAGGACTAATACAGGTGGAAAAAATAAATGGTAAAGGATATAGTGTGACATGGTATATCACTTTATAAAAGCATAAGGAGGGGCACTGGGGTGGCACAGTCAGTTGAGCATCCAACTCAGTCTCAGCTCAGGTCATGATTTCAGGGTGGTGAGACTGAGCCCTGCCTCAGGTTCCACACTCAGCGTGGAGTCTGCTTGAGATTCTATCTCCCTTTCCCTCTAGCTCTGCCCCTCCTGCTCATGCTTGCTCTCTCTCTCTTTCTCTCCCTCTCAAATAAATAAATAAATCTTTTAAAAATAAAATAAAAGCATAAAGAAACCCAAAAAGCCATTTGGTCTCCCCTCTTCCTCATAAAGAGGATACCTATAAATCATTTCAAGTGAGGAACTAGTTTTCAAGTCCCCAGAGAGAAAATTCTGCACAACCTAAAAAAGTGTATCATTCCAGGAACCTACAACACCCAATGCCAGATGCTTCTACAAGGATTTACAAGAACTTTTCAGTCATTTAAAAGGGAAAAAGAAAAAGAAAATGAATTTAAATCACCATTTCTCACTGAATATAACTTTAATGGTTTTAACTTTATTATACATGAAGCTGTCGATCACCAAACATTAGGAAATCATCATTTTCATTTTCTTCCAGTTCAGTGTGAGTCAGATAAAAATTTGAGAAGAGACAAAGATGTCAATATTACATTTAATATAAAAGAAAACTGTTTCCATGTCACATGAGCATCAAAAACACTTGTTTTCAAAAAAGAGCTTTCTTCCAGTTCCCCCTTTTACTCTCCATATTTTGAGGCCAAAGGAGGAAGTCAGGAATATTCCCTCAAATCTCTGGATCAAAAGTCAACATGAAAGAGTCCACCTGAATTCCTTCCTTCCATTGTAAAACTGACATCCCCCTTTCAGGGACATAAATTCATCGTCCTCTTAAAGGATGCTCTTAAAGGATGTCTGTCCTCTGATGTTTGTACTTAATGGCAAGAGCTATGATGATGATGATTACATTTGTGTCAGTGGTTTTCAGAAATCATTGGGAGGGCACTGGGTCTCAGTAGTATTGCATTAACATCTTACCTTAAATGTTTTACCCACTGACCTTAAAATATTTCAAAATTCATATTTTTCTTAGAAATTACTGGAAAATATTATAAATATAAGAAGCATAATGTTTCATGAACAAATCAGGTTATACTGCATAGGGAATAAGACTTGGAATCAGACAAGCCTAGGTTCTGAGGAATGACCCTCCCCTCGTTACAACCCGATCCTCCACAGTTGTTAACTACCTACCTCAGGCAAATCACCTAATATCTCTTAGGCTTAGTGTCATCATCTGTAAAATGCGGTCACCATACCTACCACTTAGGACTGTTGTGAGGATTAAATGAGATAATACATAAACTAAAACATGCTGGCATTTAATAAACATTCAGTAGATGATAGCTGTTGTTTTTCTTTTTCTTCTTAATTTAACCATACATCTTTGCACCTATACATGATTATTTTCAAATAAGTATTGTATATATTTCAATGTGGGTGAGATTTTTATTTTATGTCTTGGCTTCAGAATTTCACAAAGTTTTGCATATCTCATCTTCTATGATCTAAGCTATTGTCATCTATTTATTAAACTCTTGTGCTGATGATCACCTCCCTCATCATACCTTCTGACTGCTGCCAAAGTTCTTTCTTCTGATGATGTAATGAGCACACCAGCCCACACTTTAAAGTGCCAAAGTGGCTTCTCATTTCCCGGTGGATCCAATTCAAGCTCTTCATCACTTGCAGCACCCCTCTGATGGGCGTTCTCCCATCCCCAGCTGTGTATCAGAGTCCAGAAGGCCCCAAATTATGTTTCTCAGATTGCCTTGCTTAATAAATTATACCTAGAGAAGTAAAGTGTGGAATCATTAGTGATACCAGTGCCCAGATTCAAGAGCCACCAAATGCCCCACAGAGATCTAGGTAGGACCCTAGCACCACTGTGTTTTTTAAAGCTGTTCCTCTACTCCCATGCCAGTTTCAAGTTATTCTGCTATGGACTTCAGGTCAAACTCAAACCCCCCTTTTATTTATTATTTATTTACTGGTCTCCCTTAGATGGCAAGCTGCTTAAGGGGAGAAAGAATATCTTGTTCATGGCAGGAACCCATCTCCACAGTACACACAAATGCTCCTGGCAAACCGCTTTGGCACATTGTAAGTCCTGCCAAAAATGCTTGTTTGCATATCTTTTTAAAGTTAAGTGTTCCTCTCTTTGCATTCATAACTCAGCAGGTTATTTTATGCTGAATGCCTTGCTCCCTCCAAGCCCAGAACATCAGAAGTGGCCAGTAAAATATCTTAGAAAGGGGCGCCTGGGTGGCTCAGTTGGTTAAGCGGCTGCCTTCGGCTCAGGTCATGATCCTGGGGTCCTGGGATAGAGCTCCTTGCTCAGTGGGGAACCTGCTTCTCCCCTGCCTGCCAGTCCCCCTGCTTGGCCTTGTTCTCTCCCTCTCTCTCTGTGTGTCAAATAAATAAATAAAATCTTTAAACAAAAAAATCTTAGAAAGATGTATTTTCAGAACCAGAGGCAATCATGCTTCAAATAAGGAGGGCATCAAATCTGGCACAGAGCCCACAATTGTCTTCAGAGACGCAAGGGAACAACCCAGGAGGACTCCACAGGTTTGCAGAGAATTCTGGAGATGTGAGATAGGAAGGGCCTCCGGGATCATACTGCCTAACGTCTTCAATTAGTAATTAAAGAAACAGGCCAAGAAAGGAGAACATGACTTGCTCAAGGTCATCCAGATGTTCTATAGGAGAACTGGGAGCCCCCAGCCTCTCTCCACTCAATCCTGCCCTACATGTACAGTGTGAAGAGGTCAAACCACCCTTGGTGGTATCTGGAAAAGCCCTTCCATCCTCTTCTGGACCATTCATCTGACAGACTTTCCCCGGCGCTCCTGGGTGATGGCAGGGACAGTGACCTCAGTGACAGGTGCCTGAGCACTCCCTCAGCAGCCCCATATCCTGTCCTCCCCACTATCAATCCTTTCTAACCTTTCATTTATCACCCCAGAACTTGAGAGTGAAGTCAGAATGAGAGAAGGCTGCCATGACTGTGAGTTCTCCACACCGCTCCTCCTGCACGTAATCTCTGGGTAATGATTCCTTTTGCCAGAAGCCCAGCTCCCGAAATAGTGCGGTACGTTGGCTGAGGTCCAGGAGTTAATAGGGATGGCAGCATTGTGTCTTGTGACCCATTTTAACTGAGCTAATTTAGAATTTGCCTGACCAAGAGTACCATAAAACCTACTCCTCAAGATGAGATTGTTAATTACCACAGGATGACTTGCCTGTGTTGGGCGGCTGGGGAGAGCTGGAGCGGAAAGGCTGGTTTCCAGAAATAATCCTTCCCTCCTCACCAAATAGGAATTAAATGTGGGAAAGGGCAAAGGGGATGGACAGAGAGATTCACCCACAGGAACTAAATAGGGTTATAATTAGTTTGTGTGTTTGCAGGTGTCATCTTTCACCCTCCGCTGTGGAGGAGACGGCGGGTAAGCTCAGAATCTTTTGTGTCTCTTGGAGAAGGGCAGTGAGATCCTTGGGGTGTTCGAGGAAGAGCTGGAAGCAAGATGACTGCTAGGAGCAAGGCAAGCGAAGTCTCTGCGGTACAGAGAGACAGCGGATGCAATGACCCCCGAATATAACACCATTTACTGACAGTAGCTCCCCGCAGCTATTACAGGGCTGCCCGAGAGTGTCCTAATTAGTGAGGGTTGTCAGCATGCCCATTATAATCCCCAGCTGAATGAGCTAAGTGTTTGTCACAGCCACTTCAAGTCACAGCCTCTGAAACATAGCCTTGAGTGGCCAGTCTCAATTTGTTTTTACCCCATGACTTATTCAAACCACCTCCATGCTTCATATGCATCTCAAAATGTATATTTAAGCAGAGCCATCTCATATAAAGGGGATTCAATTCCCACAGTTGCTGTCTCATTGCTGAGATGTCTATCATTTTACAAAAATGTCCCCTCAAAGCACACTCTTTCCAAATGTTTCTAAGATATGAGTTATACATTATATTCATAGCATTTTTTTCTGCCACTTTTTTCACTGTTTCCTCTCAGGCTGGCTCCATACACTGGGTCTTGACCTTACCACAATGGTTCCGAGTAAGCAGGAATTTGTTCCTGCTTCTGGCTATATTAGACTATAGTCTTGTATATTAGTCCATCGAAGATTGTGTTCTGTGAATTCATCTTAAGCATGCTGTCCTTAATATTTGTTAATTCATGAAACCCATGTGGAATGTGAACTGTGTTAGATATTTAATCTTACTGTTATGCCATAAACTTTTACATGACATGATCTGCCTTGATGTATAGACCAGCCTTATTAAAAGTAATGGGTGTCTTGCATTCTGAATTAAGAGAGCATTCTGAAGAACAGAAATAAAACTCAAATGGGATGATATATGTGTAAAAACATGATTCATGTGGAATGCAATCTTGTGAGCACTGCCCCCCTTCTCGGCAAGCCTCTTCTTTACAGCCACAATTGTCAGGAGAATTCTAGGGTGAAGGGTGAGGAGGGGGAAGCCTTATTTTCTTGAAGTACCAGACAATACCCTAGGTAAGTATATCAAATGTCAGGCTCCCTTTAGGCAGTGTGGAGCTAATCTAAGCTTAAGTCTGACACCAAAACCAGTGGTTTTGTGAAACGAGAGAAGTCCAAAAGGTACTAAAGAAACAGAGCCCACATTAAATACTTCCTGAGATCTATATAAAATCAATATTAAAGATGCCTGATACCTATTAAACAATGCACGATCATTAACGATAGTGAAATCGAGTATCATTTTAATTCTCAGACATAATCCAACATTTTGAGAAATTTAGTAACGTTTTTTAACTTTGTATAATGGAAGTTTTCAAAAATATACAAAAGCAAAGAAAATAGTTTAATGAGTCCCATGTATCCAACACCTAGCTGCAACACTATCAACTCCTAGGAAATCTTATTTCATTTCTATTCATCATCACCACCTACTCCCAGATAATGTTAAAGTTAAATTCAGACTATTTGAAGAAATTTAAACAGGCATTTCACCTGCCTCAGAAAATCCACTTGAGAATAGATTACCAGGTCCTGTTAGTGCTCTGGGCCTTCCATCTTCAAGAAGGCCTCAAAAGTGACCACAGCCACCAGAGATGTCCTCAAAGGAGTGTCTTCAAACACACTATGAACCTCATCAGTAGCCCAAAATGCAAGTGAGTGACTGGGCACCACAAGGAAGAACAATTACCAGATGATCTTACAACCTGAGGGGCAGCACTACCTACTCAAGGCCTAAGAATGGCCTGAACGAGCCAGCATGAAACAGCATTTCCCAGTCACTAAGGTAACAATATCAAGTGCTCTACTCTCAAAGATTTAAAAACAAGAAAGGATCACTCTTGCCACAGAAAAGCTCATTTTCCTTAAAAATAAAAACAAAAATAAATACACACACATGGTTTGTGAACAAGTAGTGTTTATTCTACAGAAATGCATAAGGAAAGTGGTATTATTGAAATGAACCCTCCCAAAAAAATTTTTAATAGAGCTTGTAATAGGATACCAAAAGCTGGGGACTCCCATGTCCTCATCACTATTTAAATATTTCAGACTATTCTTTCTGGAATCACAGTAGGAAAACATGCAAGGAAAAAAAAAACACATTTGTACACCCTGGAAAGCTACTTAACTTATTCCTCAGGGTGTGTAGGAGCTTGAGGGTGTTGACAAATGTACATAATAAATATCTACGGTGGTAAATGACCAATGAGCATTTTAAGGGCCTGAAAATATCTTTAAAGTCAGTGAGTCCCCTGATTTTGGCACATTAGCAGCTATTAGTATACTAAAATGATCTGCCTGGAAGGCATGGACAAATCAGATATTCTCCACTGGGAAGCAAACAAGTGATTAACAAGAGGAGCCTGAAAAAATAAACAGATAACAAGAGGAGCCTGTACTAAACTTCTAATTTTCCCTATCAAAGCAATGGCCTATCAAGCCATTAATGAGCAAATATGCATTTTTAGATGACACCCTAGAAATACACATCAGAGAGAAGGTGCATCCACAGAATAGCTAACTTGGAAAGATGCGACAAATCCAAGATCCTGGTTAGTCGGAGAAAAGAAAGGAGACCTTCTTAATCAGCCTTTGTCAATCACCACCCAAACCACAAGGAGAATGGCAATACCAGTAACCAGGCCTTGTCAGCAAGGAAGGCAGAGCTGAAGGAGCCCCAAGAGTTAAAACCGTGTTTACTATGTCTAGAGGTAGTGCAATCTATATACCAATCACTGAAGTCATTTGAGCCTTGCCTGTTGCTGACAAATGTAGATGGACAGATATGTAAAGATGATGCGTCATGGAGTACAGCTGATGAATTTCCTGCAGAAGCCCCTGTACTCACATCAGAAGTGTCAAGAGGTGACAGAGCTACATCACACTGAGTCTGGCAGTTTAATTTGGTGTCGGCTATTAGTGTTGACTCTCAGCGCTATTGCCATTCAGTGTTTCTGCTGGCAAGGTGACACAGCCTCAGAGATTGCTGAATTTCTTTGTTGAGTGAAAGAGAGGTTAGGTTGCCTGGTTTGCACAGTAATCCCTTGCTGAACAATGGGGACTGCAGAGGAGCAGGGGGAGGAAACAGGGAGACAAGGAATTTGTTTCACAAAGCTTGTCTTAAACTTTCTTGCACAATTTCAGGTAAGAGTCTGATGGCTTTGTTGGGTAAAAAATAAACATCTGGAGCAAGGATGATTTATGTTGACGGTTTGGCTGACTTAGAAGCTACTGAGTATACTGGCATCACGGAAGTCCTCTCCCGACACTGGTCCCAGGGAAACCACCACATTTGCTCAGGAAAGAGAACTTCATGAGTTGCTCTGACCTCTGGGTGTCACCCAGTGAATCCAGTTCCCTTCTCCTAGCCCCATGCTTGGGAGTGTACCCAAGGACACTTCAACCTTCCTCGGTTACCCTTTCTCCAGAGAAAAGAGAAACAGTGCCTGTATCCTACATCCCTCCCTACCCCATGCCACGGCTGGTGGGATGAGAAGGTCTGGAGGCCCAGGAAGCTCCACACTGCCTAAGGGAAGCCAGACATTGACTCAAGGGAATTTGGTCAAAGGCTAGTAACAGATAGCTGCTCCTCCACTCTGCCCAGGACAGCACTGCCCCAGATGGATGTCCTGGTCCACGTATCATGGAGGCCACAGAAAGGTGATAAAGATTACCAGCTCCTAAGATACACCCTTCCAGAACTGTCTATGGGATTAGGGTGGCAGCAGTAGGAGGGGTGGGAGGAGGGGTTGGAAGAAACATGAGAGGGACTTACATCATTAGCAATAAAATAACGTCTATGGCAACAAGAAAAGCATGGCTCAAAGTTTAAGTTGTCCAAGGTAGCAATTAGAGTAAGGAAAAGAAGAAACACTGTAGGAGCTCTCTTATAAGAACCAGAGCAGACTGCAAGGCTTCCTAGCACCTGCCCTACCACATTGGACAAGAGCCTGCTCACAGCACAGCCTGTGCTCCTTACATTTTCATGGCATTTTATATTTGTCTGTGGCTTTTACACCGATTATCTCATTTGAGCCTCATTCATTCCCTGAAGCCACTCCCAGAGGCCACCCTCTGGTTCTGAGCTCCTCCGATATTCCAACTTCCACCCACATTTTTGTCCTTTATGGAAGAAAGCTGCATGTTCCAGGACAATTTCACCCAATGCCATGGAGCTGTAATGTACAGAACAAGGTCAGTGAGAGTCCCCGCACCACACTGGTCACCCACCTGGAATATCGTGTCCATCTGCAGGAGCCATACTTCGCAAGGGGTATTGGACAAGGGGGAACGTGTCCTCGGGAAAGCAGCTGAGGAATAGACATTACAACGTGTGGTTGAAGGGCCTTGGGCAGAGAAGATAAGAATAAGTACAGGCTAAGTCTTCCATCAGTTGCAGCACTGCCATGTGAACACTAAGAGATGTTTAAAAAGAACAGAGCGGAGCCACAGAGGGGTCCATATGGCATTGTTCTGGGTTTCTGTGTAACTTAAAGAGAAACGTCCACTACGTCCAGAGCCCTTGCTGTCCTGCAAATGGAGGATGTTCTCAAAATTCCTTGCAGCAGGAACCCACTGGGGTGGCGGAGGCCTTGACTTCCAAATGGAACAGTACATCTACAAAAGGAAAAGTGATGGCACTGCCTCATAAATCTGAAGAGGGCCTGAAAGAAGCTTCTGCTGACAGCTTGTGGCATTGTTGCCATTGCAAACCTGGCTGGTGTCACTGTTCTATTCTCCGGAAATACTGACCAGTGGCTGCGCGGACATGAAGTTTGCTGCTGCCATTGGAGCCACTCCTGTTGTGCGCCGCTTTACTTCGGGAAGTAAAGCGAAGGATCATTAACTGATCCAGGCAGCGCCTCCCCCGAGCCGAGACCTCCACTGGTTACTAGCCCAGGGCTGACCACCAGCCCCTCACAGAGGGGCTTGTGTTAACCCACCTACCACTGCCGTGTACCACAGACTCGCCTCTGCGCCACGTAGGCAGCGCCATCCCACGCCACAACAAGGACGCCGCGCCAGCGAGTCAGGGGGTCGAGTGGCGGGAAGTTCTGCGCGTGCGTAGCACCACCCTATGAACTCCCGCTCCAAGTCACGCGGGATCTCTTCGGTAGAGTTCCTGAAGAGCTTGAAAAGGAGAGCTGGCCGCTGCGGAAAAGCCTGCACCAAGGTGGAATTTCAGGGTGAATGAACTGCTTCACCGCCCAAATTTACTGCTTCTCCACAGGCAGATGCAGGCTGGTCTGAAGGCATGCAGGTGCGCTCTCTGCCCCTTCAGTGGTTCTCTCCCGAGGACTGGAAGGCTCAGCCAGCCACTGAGGTCAGGTCCGCAGCCCCCACCGCACGGGCAACTGCACCGGTAGGAACAGCCACTGAGTGGTCCTAAGCTGTTCTTCCACAGACTCTTAAGCAGAAAATGGAAATGGGGTTGATGGAAAAGTGACGGTTTCTATAAAAACCAAAAATAAAAAGCAGAGCAAAGCCCAAACAGCAGAATTTCAGAAGGGAAAATCTCAAGTAAGGGAGACCTCTCTAGTGGCTAGAATTGGAAGGAGCTGTCAAGGAAGCCATGAGTTGCCTCCACAGGGAGGCTAAGTGCTTTGGGGATGTCCTAGAGGGGTCTGTTCATCCCATAAGAGATTGGAGTCTTATTGCTCAGGCCCCTTCCCACGCTACTGTTTCCCGGCCCTGAAATCGTCTCACAAGGCCGTAACATAATGTATGCCAAAAGAATGAAGGAACGTCAGACATGGCATGTGCTGCCTTTGAGTGAGGAATAAATAAACTGTTGTGCTCCACGAGGTGGGAAAAGTTGAGATAAGGACTCCGTGGGCCACTCCTAGTGCTTCTCTAAGCCCCAGGTTTTCTTTCTCCCTAGAGGCTTCAGGGGAAAAGACAGTGCTGGGGAGAAGGTACACCTTCTCCCAAATCTGACTGGATTGAGCTGGTTAGTATTTTACAGGCTCAGATGAAGAAACAATACCTACCTTTTAGGGAGGTTGAGAGTCTGAGGGTCTGACACGTACAGAGTATAGTATAGCAGCCATTTCTGTGCTGTTTCCTCTGCTGTTTAGAAAGGGGTCTTGGGGGGGCGCCTGGGTGGCTCAGTTGGTTAAGCGACTGCCTTCGGTTCAGGTCATGGTCCTGGAGTCCCAGGATCGAGTCCCACATCGGGCTCCCTGCTCGGCAGGGAGTCTGCTTCTCCCTCTGACCCTCTTCCCTCTTGTACTCTCTGTCTCTCATTCTCTCTCTCAAATAAATAAATAAAACTTAAAAAAAAAAAAAAAAGAAAGGGGTCTTGGGGCACCTGGGTGGCACAGTCAGTTAAGCGTCAGACTCTTGGGTTTGGCTCAGGTTGTGATCTCAGGGTTGTGAGATCCAGCCCGAGGGCAGGCTCCATGCTCAGTACCAAGTCTACTTGGGATTCTCTCTCCCTCTCCCGCTGCCCTTCCTGCTCATGCTCTCTCTCTCTCTCTAAAAATAGTAAGTAAATCAGGGCGCCTGGGTGGCTCAGTCATTAAGCGTCTGCCTTCGGCTCAGGTCATGATCCCGGGGTCCTGGGATCAAGCCCCGCATCGGGCTCCCTGCTCCGCGGGAAGCCTGCTTCTCCCTCTCCCACTCCCCCTGCTTGTGTTCCCTCTCTCGCTGTGTCTCTCTCTCTGTCAAATAGATAAATAAAATCTTTTTTGAAAAATAATGAGTAAATCAAAAGAAAGAAGGAAGGAAGGAAGAAAAGAAAGAAGTCTCACAGACCACCTAATAGAAACTCTTCATCTTTTTAGATGAGGAAACTAAGACCCAGGAAGGTCAACTATGTATCCCAACGTCATACTGACAATTACTAGAGGAGTTGTACCTTGAGCATTGGTCTGGTGTTTTATCCAGTGGTCTTTCTTCCACCAAAGACCATTTTTATCCACTGGGGTATAAATACCAATTTCTCCAACAAATGAATGGCATGGAAAGCGAATAGATTAAAAGAGATTTAAGAGAATCTGCTAAATGCACTGAATGGAACTTGTTTATATTCTGTTCAAAAAAACGAAATGGAAAAATACATTTTGGAGACAATTAGCAAAACTGAATATGAACTAGGTAGTAGATATTATTTATTGAAATTTGTATTCAATTTGATAATAGTATCAGGTGTATGTAAATTTTTTTAAGTTCTTACCAGTGTGAATGCATATTGAAGTATTAACAACTTACAAAACATGATGTCTGGGATTTGCTTTTAAATACCTTTAAATACAGGAAAATGGGGGGAAGTGGTAATGGATGAAATAAGATTGTTAAATGTTGGTAATTGTTGAAGCTGGGTAACATGGGGGCTTATTAAGCTATTCTCTCTACTTTTGTGTATACTTGAAAATGTCAATTTTTGAAATGTTTAAAAGGAAAAAAATACTAATCCAGACTTAAGGTTGGGCAAGTTGAAAGCACAACCTCTCCCCTGTTTCCAGTTGAGCAGCACTGGGGATGGGAGTGGGGGGGAGGTAGCTAGGGCCTGGGTCATTGCTACTCTCCTGAGTCCATCACTCACCACCCCCCACCTTCTCACTGAAGATGCCTGGGGTGGGGGCGGGGGACGACACACTGTGCTTTATATCCATTTATCCATACTTAATTTAACAGAAAACTGGAAACTTTTCATTGAAATCAGCCTGTGCTGTGTTTCCCAGACTAATTCTTTGTTAAAATTTTTAAAATAAAAAAATATATATAATTGGAAAAACCATCACATCCATCCCATGCACAGTATCCTGGCAATTAGCAGATAGTGTTAGGTTTCATCAATAGTTTATTCATGTCACCAGTTCTCACCCTCCCCTTATGGTGTGTCTTCTACGCACACATACACACACACACACACACACACACCATGAACCGTCAACTGTATAGGAACCCAGTTTGTTTGCAGATTAATCACAAGGAGGAAGACCTACCTTTGGATCCAAATGGAAACTTACCTGTAATATGGAATCAGAGTGTGGTTTGGCTTTGGACTGTATCTCTTCTCCTGTTAATTCTCTCAAGGGACTTGAGTAAGTTGGGCTTTCATAATTAAAGAAGTTGTGTCTTTGTGGAAACATATTGAAATAACTTTGGACTTGAATCTATTTACCTGCAATCTTGATCTAATAGCTTGTAATAGTGACTCCAAGGGCATTTACAGGCCTCCATCCAGTGACGTTGGGGAAGACATTAGAGATAAAGGATGCAAAAGGGAAATATACATACAAACACACACACATCAACACAGCCTCGAGAAATTTCTTAAAATAATCAGGACTACATAAATTATCTTCAACCAAAAAGAAATTTACCTTGATCCTAACACATTTGCTCCCTTTCTTGTCCTAACCATCCCCATCTCCTTTTACTGCTGTCATCTCTCTGGTCCATGATTTTTCAACACCAGTGATGCTGTCAGCCATCAGAGAGATCCTTTTGATAAGTCAGAAACTTGCCAAATACTATTGTGGCCAGCATTATTGTGGTGGAAACAGGAAGAGAAGCATGACTCAGGTTTGGACTCCTGGAAATAAAGCCTGGACACATGAAATCATGGGTTTGATTCTAGGACCCCACATACTGAAAGAAAGCATTCATTAATAATTGCTAAGGAACACACCTCCAGGCCCTATTCCCCTGTAATGCAGACCCAGTATGGATAGGAATTAATGGGACTGCAGAAACCACGTCTCCCACAAAATTCAGCACAGTACTTTGCACCTCATAGGAACTCACTAAGTGATTAATAGATTACATTGCAGAGTTGCTGTTTGCAATCTTGCACCAGGCACAAGATTCCCAAGACTCAATATTGCTAGTGCCAATGGAAATTCATCCTGCTCAAAACTATATACAAATGCAATGGTTTTGTAACCCTAAAGTTTCAAAAGTGTTATTTCCAATTGGAAAAAACAAAGGTATTTTTATCCCACTGTGTCTTTCAGTTTAAGATATTGCATTAGACTGAAATGGAGATTATAACTTTTATTCAAGAGATATCTCTTCTAGTCTCATTCCATTTGTTACAACAAAGCCCCATCATTAAAGATTTTATTGCTCTGCTGGGGCAGAACTTGTGATGAGTGACTGACTTCCACAATTAGCTTAGGGAACCAGACTCATTCATTGAATCAAAGAAAAAGTATATCGAGGAACAAAGAAATCATCAAAGAACATCTCTCTGAGTTCAGTTTTGTTCCGTTTTTTTTTTTTCCTTGAATCAGACCACTAGCATCCCTCTTAGAAATGAGGTAACACTCAGAAGATGGACCTGAGTGCTCAAGCAGCCTCAATGGGGGTCTGCAGCCTTCATTAAACATTGATTGCTTACAATGGGATAGCTGTGGCTGAAGAACCCGCTGCGGGCCTGGCCCATACGGGCTTTGTATGAGACGCTTACTGTCTCATCAAGAAGACCTAAAAGAGAGAAGCATTTTTTCAAACTACAGAAAAAGTGGCATAAAAACTGATAGAAAATAATAAAATGCAAATGAAATACCCAAGGGGCAGGGAGAGTTGGATTAAGGTCACAATGAAATCAACATAGGCATAACAGTTCCTTACATTTGTACAATACTCCACCTTTTTTTTAAATACACCTATTATCTTTTTTAATTTTCAATTTTATGAAGCAGGCTTTATCTTCCCCAATTTCTCAACAAGAAAACTGAGTCCCATGTAGGTAAAGCGATGTGGCCAAAGACCCTGAGCTAATAAGTAGCAAAGCTGAACAGAAAATAACTCAAGAGTTCTAATCTGCTGACTTCTAGCCATTGCTGTTTCTGCTTCCCCACATTAGCACTCAACACTGTGTATCTCTGCAGAGCTCTACTTTAACAAAGTATTTTCTCAGGGACATCATCATTTGGTCCTCTCAGCAGCCTGGTGAAAGAGGCAAAGCAGCAATTCCATAGGAGAGCAAACTAAGAAGTTGGTGAGCTTTCCTGCCACAAGTCACCCAAGCAGAGATTGTCAGTGCATCCTGACTTGCAGCAGCATTCCTTCACAACTAACTGTGATTTCATAGCCAGGGTGAGCAGGAGAAAGGACAAGTGCAAATGGGGGAAAGTGCACTTTCATTTCTTCCTGGATCTGTACCCGCAGATAACAGTTCAAACCATGAGACCAGAAGAGGAGAGGGACTGGGATACAAACCAGCCTGTTGTCCCAGCAGCTTTCTTGCTTTTCAGAGCATCAGGAATGGTGGGGCTTCCTCACATCTTCCCCACACCCAAAATCACCCTGGACCCCTTTGCTTGGATCAAGATGATGGAGTTGGATGGTGAATTTAAATCACGTCCCCAGCTCCCAGCGCTAGCTTGTCAGTGGAACTGCCACAGCCTCCCCTGTTTTGCATGCCCTCTGCAAAGAAGAAGAACACAGAAAGATAACCCCAGGGTGAGCAGGAGAACCACTTTGGGAAATGTATTCCCGCAGCACCTGGGAAGGAGCGGGCTAATTGGTTCCAGAGGCGGCAGCGGTGGCAGCACGGGCAGGTAGGATTGCGCCGTCCTTTATTGACTGGTGCAGTCACTTGTTGGGAACCCGTGTTCATTAGCTGTGTGTAAAGTGATATTAGAGGAGAGGCACTGGGTCCTGTGCTGAATGATTGAGCTCCCCACCTGATGGGAGGTGCATTATGTAAAAGCTCCTGCGAGAGTAATCGAGTTACTTAAGTGGATGTGTTGAGCGTATCTGAGAGGGTGCTGCCTCGAGAATGCAAGATCAGGGGCCGTTGAAATGTGAAAGGCGACTCTACGTGAACTGAAATAAGCCCTCAGCCTTTTGAGGCTGCACATCTCCCTCTAGTTATTACCTGGAAGTAAGAGTCTTCCCACTTTCTTTGTGCTAACTCTTCAGGTTTCTGGGGAAAGGTGGGTAAGCGAACACCAGGATCTGTTTCTCTAGCAGACCCAGGAGGAGAGTGGAGAGACCAACTTTTCTTCCTTCAAATCTTCCTTAGTCCTCTCTGTAACATGAGGAAGCTCCCTGGCTAATCCCTAGGTTTTAAATGAGTCAAAGAAAAATTTTAAAAGCTGCTAGACCAGTGATATCTCCTAGGGTGTTGTGAGAAGTGGCAACAAGCTCATGGTACTTGCCTCCACACCCCTAACTTTTAGAGGCATGGAA
Organism: Callorhinus ursinus; assembly: GCF_003265705.2. Taxonomy (NCBI): domain Eukaryota; kingdom Metazoa; phylum Chordata; class Mammalia; order Carnivora; family Otariidae; genus Callorhinus; species Callorhinus ursinus. The sequence goes on along the minus strand of NW_027397087.1, from coordinate 18,846,712 downwards.
AGAAGGAGAGTCTGGTTAGCATTGGCCTTTTGCTGAGCTCAAACAAGTACACCAACCCCCACAGTGGGATGTGTGGAAGGGCCACACCACCATTACTATGACTGAGTAAGTTGTGGTCATCAGTCACCTTCTTTTCTCCCTAGTCCGTTACCTTCCAAACCCCCTTCTCAACTACAGATTCCCAGTGAGACAGTGACATTCACCCAAAAGCTCCACCCCCACCCACTCTGCAGGACCTGCAGACCCTCTGGTTCTTCCCAAATCATTCAGAGGCCTTTCCTAGGTACTCCAAACCAAACTTGTGGGCTATCAATGTCCCTTATCCCTGTCACACTTACACAGGGTTATGGGTGGTGTCTGTCATCAGATCTTGCACAAAAAGTAGTGCCTGTCTACATCCAGAAATCTAGGACTCTGGATCTCCTATGCAAATAAACCATGGCCGGGTTCTACACTTCCCACCCCAGTCCTCCAAACATGACACATTCTAGGGAGATCAGAGCTTCAGCTCATGCCATGACCCAGCTCGTTTTCAATGGCTCCCAACCACCTATCCAATGCAACCCAGATATAAAATCAATGCACAGAAATCAGTGGCATTCCTATACACCAACAAGAGAGAAGAGAGAGAAATTAAGGAGTCGATCCCATTTACAATTGCACCCAAAACCATAAGATACCTAGGAATAAATCTAACCAAAGAGGCAAAGGATCTGTACTCAGAAAACTATAAAATAATCATGAAAGAAATTGAGGAAGACACAAAGAAATGGAAAAACGTTCCATGCTCCTGGATTGGGAGAACCAACATTGTGAAGATGTCAATGCTACCTAGAGCAATCTACACATTCCATGCAATCCCCATCAAAATACCATCCACTTTTTTCAAAGAAATGGAATAAATAATCCTAAAATTTGTATGGAACCAGAAAAGACCCCGAATAGCCAGAGGAATGTTGAAAAAGAAAAGCAAAGCTGGCAGCATCACAATTCCGGACTTCCAGCTCTATCACAAAGCTGTCATCATCAAGACAGTATGGTACTGGCACAAAAACAGACACATCGATCAATGGAACAGAATCGAGAGTCCAGAAATGGACCCTCAATTCTATGGTCAACCAATCTTCTTCGACAGAGCAGGAAAGAATGTCCAATGGCAAAAAGACAGTCTCTTCAACAAATGGTGTTGGGAAAATTGGACAGCCACGTGCAGAAGAATGAAACTGGACCATTTCCTTACACCACACACAAAAATAGACTCCAAATGGTTGAAAGACCTAAACGTGAGACAGGAGTCCATCCAAATCCTAAAGGAGAACACAGGCAGCAACCTCTTCGACCTCAGCCCCAGCAACTTCTTTCTAGAAACATCGCCAAAGGCAAGGGAAGCCAGGGCAAAAATGAACTATTGGGAGTTCATCAAGATAAAAAGCTTTTGCACAGCAAAAGAAACAGTCCACAAAACCAAAAGACAACCGACAGAATGGGAGAAAATATTTGCAAATGACATATCAGATAAAGGACTAGTATCCAAAATCTATAAAGAACTTATCAAACTCAACCCCCAAAGAACAAATGATCCAATCAAGAAATGGGCAGAAGACATGAACAGACATTTTTCCAAAGAAGACATCCAAATGGCCAACAGACACATGAAAAAGTGCTCAACATCGCTCTGTATCAGGGAAATCCAAATCAAAACCTCAATGAGATAACACCTCACACCAGTCAGAATGGCTAAAATTAACAAGTCAGGAAACGACAGATGTTGGCGGGGATGTGGAGAAAGGGGAACCCTCCTACGCTGTTGGTGGGAATGCAAGCTGGTGCAACCCCTCTGGAAAACAGTATGGAGGTTCCTCAAAGAGTTGAAAATAGAGCTACCATACGATCCAGCAATTGCACTACTGGGTATTTACCCCAAAGATACAAATGTAGGGATCCGAAGGGGTACGTGCACCCCGATGTTTATAGCAGCAATGTCCACAATAGCCAAACTGGAAAGAGCCAAGATGTCCATCGACAGAGGAATGGATAAAGAAGATGTGGTATATATACACAATGGAATATTATCCAGCCATCAAAAGGAATGAGATCTTGCCATTTGCAATGACGTGGATGGAACTGGAGGGTGGTATGCTGAGTGAAATAAGTCAATCAGAGAAAGACATGTATCATATGACCTCACTGATATGAGGAATTCTTAATCTCAGGAAACAAACTGAGTGTTGCTGGTGTGGTGGGGGGGGTGGGAGGGATGGGGTGGCTGGGTGATAGACATTGGGGAGGGTATGTGCTATGGTGAGTGCTGTGAATTGTGCAAGACTGTTGAATCACAGATCTGTACCTCTGAAACAAATAATGCAATATATGTTAAGAAGAAAAAAGAAGAAGAAGAAGAAGATAGCAGGAAGGGAAGAATGAAGGGGGGTAAATCGGAGGGGGAGATGAACCATGAGAGACGATGGACTCTGAAAAACAAACTGAGGGTTCTAGATGGGAGGGGGATGGGATGGGTTAGCCTGGTGATGGATATTAAAGAGGGCACGTTCTGCGTGGAGCACTGAGTGTTATACACAATGAATCATGGAACACTACATCAAAAACAAATGATGTAATATATGGTGATTAACATAACAATAAAAAATTTTAAAAAAACTAATGATGTATGGTGATTAACATAACAGTAAAAAATTTAAAGAAAAAAAAAAATGCACCCCAGATTCTTCAGCATGGCATTCAAAGCCCCAGTCACTCTGCTTCTACAGCAGCTCATCTTCCAACTCTGTCCTCACACCCAAATCATCATACCCCCACACACACTACTTGTCTTTCACTAAACACACTTTGAATTGCTCCCTGCTATGGGCCTTTATCCTAAAAGTCTCCTGTAACTGACCTGCCCTTCCCTCTACCCCATCAACAAGCAAGACCCAGCTGGACATGGGCTCTCTTCTTCTCCTCACAGACAAGGTTACATCACAGTAGTGTTTCTCCCTCAAGTGTGCACTCCGGAGGGCAGCATCCACATCTTATTTATCTAAATCCCTATTGTCAATAAGAGAGTGTTGTGCACATACTGGGTACTCAAGGGGTGGTTATTGGACAGAAGAGGCTACAGGCATCTAAAAAATGATGCCTGCTGAAAGTAAATCATTTACATCTTAACTATGCAATCATTTATCCATTTTGTTTGTTTTAACTGATGATGTTCAGGAAGGGAAGAAGAGAAGAGGACCCAGAACTGTCAAGGTTTTTGAAAAACAAGATTAGGATTGGGAAACACCTAAGCATGGTGCATGGGACACCCACGTATAAGGTCCCTACCACCAATGGGAACCAGAGAAAACAGAGTAAAAGGAGAAACAGAGTGGAGAAAGGAGATATTTAAAACAAAGGAGCACATCACCAACTCTCAGGAGGTCTGACCCCCAACACCAACAATGCATATCCTTCAGCCTTTTTCATTTCAACTTTCTTCCATAAAACAAAGAGAAGTTGGGATCATCAAATATTAAAATTACATAGTCTGTCCCCTTCGTTTTTTCGAGTCAGAAATGGAGGCTTAGAAAGGTAAATTGACTCCCCCAAGGTCACACACCAATTAGCAAAGTCAGAACAAAACCCAGGTCTCCTGGGGCACCTGGGTGGCTCAGTTGGGTTAAGCATCTGTCTTAGGCTCAGTTCATGATCCCAGAGTCCTGGGATCAAGCCCCTTGTTGGACTCCCTGCCCAGCAGGGGAGTCTGCTTCTCCCTCCTTCTCTCCTTCTGCTCCTGATTGTGTGCCCTCATTTCTCTCTCTTAAATAAATAAAATCTTTAAAAAAAAAAAAAAGGTCTCCTAACTACATGTGCATATTTTTTACTAATATTGTAGTCTTTTTCTTCCCACTTTTTTTTTAAGATTTTATTTATTTATTCCAGGGAGAGAGAGAGCAAGTGGGGGGAGGAGGAGAGGGAGAGGGACAAGCAGACTGAGCATGGAGCCTGATGCGGAGCCTGTCTCAGAGCCCAATCCCAGGACCCTAAAATCATGACCTGAGCTGAAACCAAGTCAGATGCTCAACTGACTGAGCCACCCAGGTTTCCCTTCTTCCCACTTCTTTACCAAAGAGCAACGGGAAAGAAATGAAAGGATGAGGAAGGATGAGGCAGAGAAAGAGGAACTAAAAAAGAGTATTCACTCATAAATCTCTGATACATTTCTAGTGCACCCCCAACAGTAGAAGGCCTCTGTAAATTACCTTGCTTTCATGAAAAGGGACAAGAGGTCATGGAATTCACAAGTGACTGTGTATCCAATTGCTGAATACCAGGCCCCGTGCTATGTACAGACCTCCAATCCTCCTTGCTAGAATATTGACATTATTGTCTTTGCACTAGTTCCCAATCCTGCCAGACTTTCCTCTCCGATTTATTAGCATAGACCTAGCACTCTAAAAATATAATTACTGCATTTAGAGTGTGTTCCCCATCTATAGGCTGCAGGGTCTTAAGCAGCACATAAACTCTTCTGACACTGAATTATACACTAGAAAACCAAAATTGTACATTCTGCAGAGCCAGCCTGATAGCTGGATGATCCGATGAGCTTCAGATTCAGGGTGAGGCTCATCAGCAGCTGCCACATGAATGATGGCAGTAATCAATTTTAACATAAAGTACACAATTTACAGCAAGGGAGGCAGCCTCATAGATCTTTCTTCATCATCTTAATATGGACTATTTCCTGAGTTTTAAAATATACCTCCAGATTCTCACCCTTGATCTAGAGAGAAACTGTAGAATTTCTTTGTGCTGTCACTAATATAAGACCTGTAAAAGAGGGGAGTTAGGTAGCATGTTTCTGAATAAATTGTGTCTGGGAAACAGCCTTAAGCATGGGTCCTTCAAGCTTATCTTTCTACCACTCCTTTATATCACCTTTAAAACCACATGTGGACTAATGCCTTATACTCCTCACAGTCTCTGGGCCCCTCTGGGACTCCCAGAAGGCCTGGAGGTATAGTGACTTAGGGCTCCTCCCTATTGCTGTGCAACCATGGGGAAATGGCTCTCTGTGCCTTAGTCACCTCAGCTACAAAATGGGGATAACAGCCATCGCCTATTAGTTTTCTAGGGCTGCCATAACAAAATACCACAGGCTAGGGGCGCCTGGGTGGCTCAGTCATTAAGCATCTGCCTTCGGCTCAGGTCATGATCCCAGGGTCCTGGGATCAAGCCCCACATCAGGCTACCTGCTCCGCGGGAAGCCTGTTTCTCCCTCTCCCACCCCTGCTTGTGTTCCCTCTCTCCACTGTGTCTCTCTCCATCAAATTAATAAAATCTTAAAAAAAAAAAAAATACCACAGCCTGCATAGCTTAAACAGTATTTATTTTCTCACAGCTCTGAAGACTGAGTCCAAGGTCAAGCTGTCAGCAGGGTTGATTTCATTCTGGGGCCTCACTCCTTGGCTTGCAGATGGCTGCCCTCTCTTGTGTCCTCACATAATGTTTTCTCTGTGCTCACACATCCCTGGTAGCTCTCTGTATGTCCAAATTTCATTTTCTTGTAAGGACAGGAGTCAGACTGGCTTAGGCCCCACCCAAATGGCCTTGTTTTAATGTAATCACCTCTTTAAAGACATTATCTCCAAATACAATTACATTCTGAGTTAGCGGGGGTTGGGACTTCAACAAATAAGTTTTGGGGAGGTGGGGGACACAATTCAGCCCATAACATTCCCACACTGTGATGTGATCATAAGAATCAAAAGCAATAATGAATATAAAGGGGCTAACATAGTGTTTCTATACAGTAAATGCACAGTAAACACCAACTACTAATAATATTACTATCTCTTGATAATATAATTTTGAACTTTAAATAAAATTTAGATCTCATCATGTGTATTTCTTGTTTAGGAAGTTTGCAATGTCATTGGAAGCTTTTGGCAAGACTAAAGTTCTAAACACTTTAGTATTACTTATAAAACTCTTCAGAACCTGGTTTGACCTATCTTTCCTACCTTAGTCCATTCTTCACATACCTGATGCCTTCTGTCACTCCAGACTTGTTACTGTTCTCCAGACTTGCTGGCTCCATCACATACATGGATAGCTCTCCCCTCCACTACACACTTGGTGAACTCCTACATAGCCTTCAAAACTCACACTAAGTTTCACCTTTTTTTGTGAAACCTTTTCCCTAACCCTGAATCAAAGTCAGTTTTTCTTACCATTATGCAACTAATTCTCTTTGCATACAAATTTACAACAGTATGTATTGCTTTGTATTTTAACTATTTGCCTATATGACTGTTTATGGCTTGTTTACTCTTTTTCACATAGTAGGTGAAATTATATTGGAATATAAAAGGCATTCTTACAAATGTCAAGATTTCATTCTTTTGATGGCTGAGTAATATTCCATTGTGTTTATATACCACATTGTTATCCATTCATCTGTTGATGGACATCTGGGCTCTTTCCATGTTTTGGCTATCATGGACATTGCTGCTATAGACATTGGTGTGCATGTGCCCCCTTCAAATCACTATTTTTGTATCCTTTGGATAAATACCTAGAAGTGCAATTGCTGGGTCATAGGGTAGTTCTATTTTTAACTTTTTGAGGAAACTCCATACTGTTTTCCAGAGTAGCTACACCAGTTTTCATTCCCACCAACAGTGTAAGAGGATTCCCCCTTTCTCCACATTCTTACCAACCAACATCCGTTGTTTCCTGAGTTGTTAAATTTTAGCCATTCTGACCAGTGTGAGTTGGTAACTCATTGTGGTTTTGATTTGTATTTCCCTGAGGCCAAATGATGTTGAGCATTTTTTATGTGTCTGTTGGCCATTTGTAGGTCTTCTTTGGAGAAATGTCTGTTCATGTCTTTTGCCCATTTCTTCACTGGATTTTTTGGTTTTGGGGTGTTGAGTTTGATAAATTCTTTATAGATTTTGGATACTAGCCCTTTATCTGATAATGTCATTTGCAAATATCTTCTCCCATTCCATTAGGTTGCCTTTTAGTTTTGTTGATTGTTTCCTTTGCTGTGCAGAAGCTTTTTATCTTGATGAAGTCCCAATAGTTCATTTTTGCTTTTGTTTCCCTTGCCTTTGGAGATGCGTGTAACAAGAAGTTGCTGCAGCTGAGGTTGAAGAGGTTGCTGCCTGTGTTCTCCTTTAGGATTTTGATGGACTCCTGTCTCACGTTTAGGTCTTTCAACTCTTTTGAGTCTATTTTTGTGTGTGGTGTAAGGAAATGGTCCAGTTTCATTCTTCTGCAGGTGGCTGTCCAATTTTCCCAACACCATTTGTTGAAGAGACTGTCTTTTTTGCATTGGATATTCTTTCCTGCTTTGTTGAAAATTAGTTGACCATAGAGTTGAAAGTATATTTCTGGGTTGTCTATTCTGTTCCATTGATCTGTGTCTCTGTTTTTGTGCCAGTACCATACTGTCTTGGTGATTACAGCTTTGTAATACAGCTTTAAGTCTGGAATCGTGATGCCTCCAGCTTTGGTTTTCTTTTTCAACATTACTGTGGCTATTCAGGGTCTTTTTTGGATCCATACAAGTTTTAGGATTGTTTGTTCCAGCTCTGTGAAAAATGCTGATGGTATTTTGATAGGGATTGCATTGAATGTGTAGATTGCTTTGGGTAGCATAGACATTTTCACAATATTTGTTCTTCTAATCTATGAGCATGGAATGTTTTTCCATTTCTTTGTGTCTTCCTCAATTCCTTTCAGAAGTGTTCCATAGTTTTCAGAGTACAGATCTTTTACCTCTTTGATTGGGTTTATTCCTAGGTATCTTATGGTTTTGGGTGCAATTGCAAATAGGATCAATTCCTTGATTTCTCTCTCTGCTGCTTCATTGTTAGTGTATAGAAATGCAACTGACTTCTGTGCATTGATTTTATATCCTGCAACTTTGCTGAATTCCTGTATCAGTTCTAGCAATTTTTTGACAGTCTTTTGAGTTTTCTACATAGAGTATCATGTCATCTACGGTGAGTGAAAATTTGACTTCTTCTTTGCTGATTTGGATGCCACAGTTGAGAACTTTTAACCATTTTAGCTAAGCTTATCCATTTACAAGGTACCCTAGAGAAAAAAGTGGTCTCAGCCAGGCACTCCCTATAAAGCACAGAGGAAGAATTATTTTTTCTCCTCTATAATTTTGGTGACTGAGATGAGACCCATGGGACACACCACTCCCTCTGGAGCCTGCAGACAGCACCCTGGGAAAACTGATAGAAACCAGCAAAGGGTAAGAATTCTTACCAGAGTCAGCTATCCCAGATCTCTGTGGTGCCTGGTTGAGAGACAAAGGTAAAATTTCTTATTGTACTTTTCTCTCCAAATTCAGGTTGGCAGGAAAAAACATTGGTTATTGATTCTTTCTCTCCCAGGGATAGTTATTGCCTTCTTGTTTGTCTTGTTTTGGTCCTGAGAACTCAGCTTGGCCACTGTCAAGTTGGGGGCCCCAAAAACATGGCCAGACAGAAATGTGGGAAATTCATATATATATGTCAAATGATAATCCACATGCTGTTCCCTTGCCTCAGAACAATGCCATGTGCAGAGGCAGGATGTGGCTCATTCCTCTGGTTGTTCCTTACACCTCCCAAGAGTAATCCATTTGGTAGTCCCAGGCTGATGGCCACAGAGGGTACAGATCACAACCATGGCGCCCATTGCCTTCACCCTGAGCTCCCTGACTTACCGGTGGCTCATAGGAGAAGAACATGGAGCAGTATACATAGATTGTGATTTAGTTAGAAGGTATCAGAAACACCTTATACTCGGGGCACCTGGGTGGCTCAGTCGTTAAGCGTCTGCCTCTGGCTCAGGTCATGATCCCAGGGTCCTGGGATCGAACCCCACATCAGGCTCCCTGCTCTGCGGGAGGCCTGCTTCTCCCTCTCCCACTCCCCCTGCTTGTGTTCCCTCTCTCACTGTGTCTCTCTCTCTCTGTCAAATAAATAAATAAAATCTTAAAAAAAAAAAAACACCTATACTCAAAAGTATACCCTGTCCCGAATGCAAACTTATATAGCCACTATGGAAAACAGTATGGAGGTTCTTCAGAAAATTAAAAATAGAACTACTATATAATACAGTAATTCCACTACTGGGTATTTACCCAAAGAACATGAAAACACTAAATCAAAAGATATATGCACCCCTGTGTTTATTGCAGCATTATTTACAATAGCCAAACTATGAAAGCAGCCCAAGTATCTATTGATAGGTGAAGAGATAAAGATGTGGTGTATATATACAATAGAATATTACTCAGCCATAAAAAAATGAAATCTTGCCATTTGCAACAACATGTATGGAGCTAGAGTATAATGCTAACAGAAATGAGTCAGGCCGGGAAAGACAAATACCATATGATTTCATTCATATATGGAATTTATTAAGCAAAACTACTGAACAAAGAAAGAAAGAGACAAACCAAAAAATAGACTCTTAACTATAAATAACAAATTGATGGTTACCAGAGGGAAGGTGGATGGGGGAATAGGTGAAATAGGTGAAGGGGATTAAGAGTACTTGTCATGATGAGCACTGAATAATGTATAGAATTGCTGAATCACTATATTGTACACCTGGAACTAACACTGTATGTTAAATATACTTGAATTAATTTTTAATTATTTAATTTATATATATGTGTGTGTATGTATATACATATATATATTCAGGGTTAATAAAGGAAAATAGTTTCAGATGTTGCAGAATTAAAAAGCACCTTCAAGCATTTGCCCAAGAAATAAAGTTCACAAGTGGGATTTCCCATATAATGTGGAGTTCAAGCCTTTGCAGAAGAGAGCTTCTGACACAGCTCTACCTGGCAACTGTCTGTGTGACCTCTGAAAAATCATCTAAGCTTTCTGGGCCTCGGCTATAAAAGGGCCACAGGAAGAGGGGTGGGGTTGCAGGGAGGTAAATTATTGAACTACCAAAGACAAGGGGCTGACCAAGGTAAAGTTTGAGGTCCTCCCCATCCACTGATGCTGAATTTCTCTGGCTTCTCAGCTTCTTCTAGGCATGTGCAACAGTCCATGCGTTTGGATATATGCTCAAATTGGGAAATAAAGAAAAGGAAAGGCTCATCTATTTCCATCCAGATAAACTCTCAGCCGACATAAGTATCTGAAGATTAGAAGTCTCAGAAGAAGCAGAATCTGCTCTTTTCTGCGAGGTGTGAATGAGAAAGGAAGGATGTGGCCTTGGGGATGGCTGCAGCCATCTTGTAACCAACAAAGGATAATCTGCCTGAGGATAGAGGAATGAGGGAGGAGAGCAGAGAAATGGAGACGTCAGGTCTCTCCATTTGAGCCCTGGTCAAACCATACCCAAAGGTTCTGTTTCATGAACCAATAAATTCTCTTTGTTGTTAAAAATTTTAAGGAAATAAAACAGCAGAAACTGCGAGGGATAGTTCTGAAAAGAGCACATAATTTGAGGTACCAAAAGTTTATTTTGATCAGCGAGAGGTCCTACTTATTCTGCACCAGGTGAACCACACCCACTGTTTCTGAAGGCCTTGGTCAAGGCCTTCCTCATAGTCCTCACATCCTACAGGAGGTAACCACAACTATTTAGTAGGTGCCCTGACTAACCAGAGAATACCCCAAGAAGAGAAAAGGAAACAATATGCTGGAGTAAGCACATGAGAAAAACTTGAAAGTACTTGGAATTCACCCTAAAAAAGAGAAGTCCAGGACAGAAACTGCTACTTTCTAATCTTTGAAGAGCTGGCAGATGGAAAATTAAGGAGGTTTACTCTACATGATACCAAAGCTGTGTTTACCATAAGGCTCGGTGGAACACCAGCCCTGCAAGATGTATAACCACAAAGGGCTTCTTGGTCAAATTAGTCTGGGAAATTCTACAAACTATCCCCCTGCTTGGAAAATCACAATAGATATTAGCATACATTACAGAATCTGAAAGTCCTGCAGTAAAAAAAATATATTTTCCATTGTTTAGTACAGTATATTAGTCAAGGTTCTCCAGAGAAACAGAACCAATGGGTTAGAGAGAAAGAGATTTATTTTAAGGAATTGGATCATTTAAATTTGGAGGATGAAAAGTCCCAAGACCTACAGCTGGCAAGCTGGAGACCCAGGGGAGCCAATGGTATAAGTTCTGGTCTGAAAGCCAGCAGGTTCAGAGTCAAGTTTTCCGTTTGATTCCAAAGGCAGAAAAAGACTGATGTTCTAGCTCAGTCAGGTAGGAGTTTACTCTTACTCAGCCTGTTTGTTCTACTGGTGTCTTTGATTGGATGAGGTCCTCCCTCATGAATGAGGGCAATATGCATTACTCAGTCTACCAATTCAAATGTTAATCTCATCTAGACACACCCTCACAGACACACCCAGAAATAATGTTTGATCAAATGTCTGGGTACCCCATGTCCTAGTCGACTTGACATATAGAATTAACCATCACACCCTGTCTTTCCTCAAAACTTCTCCCACTTCAGAATGCCTCTCTAAAACAGTGTTTCTTAGATACTGGTGGCCCATGGGTCACCTGTCTCAGAATCACTTCGGCTATTCTCTTAGAGATTCGAATTCAGAGATCTGGGCTGGGCCTATGAACTTTCAGGGCTATAACACCTGAACGCATGGATCCATCTCAGCACCACTAAATGTGGGTGTCCTTTTGCTGTGACATAGTAGAAGGTACACAGGACCATCTGTCATATATTCTTGCCCCAAAAATGGAACTAAATCTAAATAAGTCACAGATATAAGTGACTATCAGTTAACAGGAAATAGAAGCAAACTATTTAAAATTTACTGTGCTCATACAATCAGCCAAATCCTGAATGTGGCACATTCTTTATGATGAATGATTTTATTTCTTCACAAATAAGTACTATTTTTTTAATGGATTGTCGGGGGAGGACTATCATAGATTAAAAGATCCTTAAGAAATGTAAAATTCAGGGGCACCTGGGTGGCTTGGTTGGTTAAGCGTCTGCCTCCGGCTCGGGTCATGATCCCAGGATCCTAGAATCGAGCCCCACATTGGGCTCCCTGCTCAGCAGGGAATCTGCTTCTCCCTCTGCCCCTTCCCCTGCTTATGCATGCTCGCTCTCTCTCAAATAAATAAAATCTTAAAAGAAAAAAAGTAAAATCCAATGCAATGTATAATGTATAGAAACAACCTTTAAGGGGGCACCTGGGTGGCTCAGTCATTAAGCGTCCGCCTTCGGCTCAGGTCATGATCCCAGGGTCCTGGAATTGAGCTCCACATCGGGCTCCCTGCTCGGCGGGAAGCCTGCTTCTCCCTCTCCCACTCCCCCTTCTTGTGTTCCTTCTCTCACTGTGTCTCTCTCTGTCAAATAAGTGAATAAAATCTTAAAAAAAGAAAAAAGAAACTACCTTTAAAAGACATTTTGGGGACAACCAGGACAATATGAATATGTCTGATATTAGGGAATTATTGTTAATTTTGTTGTGTGTAATAATGACATTGTGAATGCCTAGAAATAGAGTTGTCATCTGGCAGAGATACATATTAACATATATGCATATGAAATTATATGATGATTGAGATTTTCTTTAAATTACTCCATTAAAAAAGCAGGAGAGAGACTAAATGTTTTCAAAATATTGAAAATGGATGATAAGAACATAGTTTTTTTACCTATAGTTTTCTCTACTGTTGTATTATGTTTAAAATTCTCCATAATAAACATATTTAAGAAAAGAGAAAAAGAGGGGCACCTGGGTGGCTCAGTTGGTTGAGCAACTGCCTTCAGCTCACGTCATGATCCCAGGGTCCTGGGATCAAGCCCCTTGTTGGGCTCCCTGCTTAGCGGGAGCCTGCTTCTCCCTCTCTTGCTCCCCCTGTTTGTGATCTCTCTCTGTCAAATAATAAACAAAATATTTAAAAGAGAGAGAGAGAAAAAAGAGAAAAAGCATCCCAGGTAGTTCTTATGCATCCTAAGTTCTGTTCTCTGGGTAGTCCTAGGACAAATGGATCATGAGGAAGCAGAAATCAACTCAATATTTCAGAAGCCTTCTAACAGATTATATCTGACTCTGCGGGTATTCAGGGAAAGGTCTGGGATAAAAGAAGCTGCAGAGGGACCTTCTGCATTGTTTTGGAAGCTGAGCATTGTCTCCACTGGCCAATAGCATGTGCACTCCAATGCTTTCCCCTCACCACTCTTGGCCATCCTGATGTCCAAGGAACGTGAAGGTTGCCAAGTTCCAGCCACTTGTCCCCACTCAACATAGTTACAATTCCCAGGTTACAGAATCTCTAATCCCCAGCCCTGAGTATGGTGAGGACTCACAGAATCTTTGATATGACTTACCACCTGCTTTGAACTTTTAAAGTGGCTGGTGCCAAACAAAGTCAGTGGACCAGTCACCTGAGCATCTCTCCAGCCAGCAATTTGAAATATTTGACAGATCTTGCAAATAGCCACTTGCTCAGGGCAAGAAACTATTTATTAGGGGCACATAGAAAAGGATATTAATTTCACTTACTGTGCTACATGTATGTGTCCCTGGAGGGCAAGGAGAGATGTAGTTAAAAAAAAAAAAAAACCAACAAAGCTATTGTGGGCTAAGAGAAAACTATAATTTTTTAAGTAGCTATTTTAAGAATCTTGTCAATTTGAATTTCACAAATTCATGTGCTAATTATCTAGCTTCCCATTTCAAAGAATGACTTGGAATTGTGAGAGATTCCAAATAACAAAGAAAAATAAGTAACGTCCATTTGTCACCGCAGCGCTCATGCTGCAGACGGGCTAATGAAGGCTTGCAAAGTGTCATTTATACTTTGCTCTTAAGGTTATCTGGAGCATTTTATTTCCTTCATTTTTTACCCTTTAAAGGTTTTCTAGCACTTTCACTTGTAAAAATCACCTTTGCAAGTAGTGGCACAATTGAACATAGATGTGTACTCCTTGTTTCAATTCAGAATCACACACACACAATTCTTCAGTGACTTTTCCAATCAGCTATGTCCATGATAACTGCATAGTAAGGGCTGCCAACCTACAGTTATTTTTCTTCTGCAAATGAATGGTGTTGCATGTCTCTGTTAAAAGTATGTTTGACTTTTCTATTAAGGTGTATTATCCTAAATGGGCTGTCAGTCAGATTGCCCTCATTAGAAATTCAAAATTCCAAGTTCATCAAGAAATAGATTTAGAATGGCTAATGATGTTACAAAGCTGCCAACCTTTATTCATAAGAAAAATTAGCTCTGTGATATCTCAGGAATTCATCTCTTCCTTTCTCCTCACACAAAACTTGCTCAAATTCAGGCTCTCCCTGCATCTAGCCTACACAAAAGCCTTACCTCCTTTTTTTTAATTATGATTTTTTTATTAGGTTATGTTAGTCACCAAAAAGCCTTCCCTCACTACTACCCACCTCTCTGGGCCTACACACACACACAGTTTTGTTCTTCACTCTGACACTCAAAGCACCAAACCAGCTCTATGCCTCACTCCCATTCTCCCACCAGCACCCCCACTGATGTCCAAACCACAAAACACGGTTGCTGTGCCCTGACCAGATTTAGCATGCATCCCTTTCCACCCCTCCCCGCTTGGAGGCCCTTTGCCCACATCTGCACCCATCGGAGATCTACCAGTTATTCAATACCTTGTTCAAATCTTCCATTTCTAGGAGGACTTCTCATGTCTTCCAAATAGAATTAATCTTTTCCTCATAGGTTCATTCTTTCAAGTCTGCTTACACTATTCTTACAGCACACCTACAGCCTATATTTTTTATAATTACCCAGGTATATACCTTCTTTTCCAACAGAACATGAACCCTGGGAGACAGAAACATGTCATATTCACCTTTGCTTCCCAGGCAACACCTAGCACAAGGTAGCTATTCCATACATTTTTGGATTACAGTAAAATGCTAGGCAGCCTTTCAAAAAAGATATGAAACCATGACCAAGATATAATATTAATTAAAAAGCAAAAGGAGAAAAATGTTTATACCATACTGCCATTTATGTAAAATAAAATCAGATGTGGATAGAGATATGTAGAGAAAAAATAGATTGGTCTCTGATATATTTTTCAAGAGATACACATACATACACACACAACTGATAAAGTGATTGCCATTGAGAAGAGGGTAGATACACAGGGTCAGCGGTGGGACAGAGCCTTACTTTTCTCTGTGTACCATTTTATACTGTTTGAATTTTATTACTATTGCATATATTACCTTGTGCATATGTTATCCATATTACTTATTCAAAGATAACAATTCAATTAAATTGAAAGTAATAAAATAAATGTTTGATTTTAATTGAAGCTGAACTGAACAACCCTGAAATTAATAATAGAACTGGCTGGAGTAGTCAAATTACCCATTCCCAATGAGTTCAGCATTCAGAGAGAAAATTTTATTCCTCTAATTATATGGTGATCTAATGCCAAGTTGAATTCATTAGTTTTAATAATGGTAATAATAATGAATATGCTTATAAAATTAATAGATCAGATACAATTTTTTATATTGAGAAATTTTTTCCAAGAGTGTTTAAATTCTATGAGCTTAGAAAATCAGTCCACTAACAATGTGAGCTCTCAGCAATCATGTTTTACCCAGTATTATTACTGAAAAGTGTCACCAAATACGAAAAGCTGAAACACTGCAATAAATATTTCATTAAATCTTATAACTGCATAAATTATGTTGATAAATCCTTGTTGGAAATGTGTGCATAAAGGGCATAAAAACTGCCCTTAGAGTTCACAGTATGATATAGCCTGAGAAAGCCCTCTCCATGAGGAACTGGGACATGGTATTTGTAGCAAAGAGGTTCCCAAACTGGGCTGTGTGGCCAGGTTTGCACAGGTCTGTTTCCTCTTTTAGTTTCCTCCATACAATGAAAGCACCTA
This sequence comes from Callorhinus ursinus, assembly GCF_003265705.2. Taxonomy (NCBI): domain Eukaryota; kingdom Metazoa; phylum Chordata; class Mammalia; order Carnivora; family Otariidae; genus Callorhinus; species Callorhinus ursinus. The sequence goes on along the minus strand of NW_027397087.1, from coordinate 18,830,802 downwards.
CTCTATCATACCAACTCAAAATGCCATGGTTCCTTTTTAACTACTTTTGTATCCTTCCTTCCTTCATGACCTGTTAGCAAATACATGAACATTCAAAGGAAGATTAAAAAAAAAATTTAAAAGAAATCCTTCCATACCACACATGGACTGCCAGGTGCCTTCTTCACCCTCTCTGGTGGAAAGACCCTGCTCCAGACCCGTAGGTTTCATTGCTTTCATCATTATCTTAGCCTCTGGAGCTACAAATGTCAACATGTGGCCGTTAAATTATCCTGCCATCTTTAAGATCCCTTTTTAAAGAGTCACCTATGATGTATGAGCAGCACTGAAACCCCACTCCTGCAGGCTTTCAGCAGAATGTCGGGGGCAGAATGGAGACCCAAGGTGGCAGCGGCAGATCCTGGGGGACGCTAATGAAGAGCAGGGCCAGTGCTCAAAAGAAGCACTACTTATTATTAACACATTAGCCCCACAGGGCACCATGCCAGTTTTAAGAAGCAACCAATCTGGCATGCCTGCTCAGCTCTGAAAGATCTGGAAACTCAGGAAAAAATATCTGCCTATACACCTCATTTCCAGCACTGACCAGAAAAACACTTACCAAAACAACCCAGGCACTGCTAGTCAGTATAGTAATCTTAAGTATTATTGCTAACGATAGACATGACTGCTATTACTCTCTACACCCAGTATAGTTATTGTAGAGGGTATATACTAAACATACTATCATAGAATTCATGATAACAATAATAAACTATCATAATATATTTTGCTCACCATTGATTGTATCCTAGTCTGGGATATGACAGGGCCTAATATTTGTTGACTCTAATTGAGTATTACATACAATATGATAGATAATAGCTTATTTCTAAGAAAAAAGACTCAATTTCTGACTCCCATGTGTTTTTATTTGCATATATTATCATTTACTTGACAATTTTTTAAAAAGAAGACAGAGAAGAAGAGCTGGGCTATACCAGAAGAAAGACACTGAGAAGAAGGGGGTTTTCTGAGCAGCTGTGTAAGGTTAGTCTCTAGTTGCCTTGCCTCTCCTTCCCATAGTCAGTCCTCCCTGGAAAAACCTGAGGAGCAGTCCTCTCCTTTAGACAAGAAACCTTGTAATATTTTAGCTTCTCACTCTTTTCTTTAGTGCCCATCTCTTCTCTTTGTCCTCTGGTCCAGGAGAGACTCTGAATTGCTTGTAGGAAGTATTTGGAACCATTCTCCCCTGAATCAGGAAAAGACATCAGCAATGCCCTTCAAGTTTCAGGCTCCAAATGTACACTGCTAGTTGGCAAGAATATTAGTATAAGCCTTTTGAAGAGCAATTTGGCAATGTACTAGCAAGAGCTCTAGAATCATACAACCCATTTGGCCCAATAATTCACCTTCTGGAAAGCCAACCTAAGGAAATCATCCAAAATACATAAAAGCTTTCTAATCAGACTCATTCAGAGCCTCATCAACAACAGTGAAAATCTGGATACAACCTGAATTTCTAATAATAGCAGAATGTTTTATTCTACCTACATGTTGGAACATTATATGACCATTAAAAATTATTTATGAAAAGCACGTAACAAGGAGGAATCCTTATATCTTAATTATAAGTGGAAAAATATGTGTATATAGGATGATCTTAGCTATATAAAAATGTACACATAAAAATAAGGGACTCAGGGCACCTGGGTGGCTCAGTCAGTTGAGCAGCAAACTCTTGGTTTTGGCTCAGGTCATGATCTCGGGGTCATGAGATCGAGCCCCGCGTTGGGCTCCTCACTTATCAGGGAGTCTGAGGATTCTCTCTCTCTCTCTCCCTCCCTCTCCCTCTACCCCACTTTCCCACTCTGTCTCTCTCCCTCTCTCCCAAATAAGTAAATCTTAAAAAAAAATAAGGGGCTCACTTTCATTAAGGAAAATGCAAATAAAAATTACAATGAGATCGCACTTAACACCATTAGGTCTGCAGAATTTAAAGTCTGATAATAGTAAGTGTTGGTGAAGCTGTGGAATAATGAGAACCAGTACCATAAATTGGCAGTATCTAGTAAAATTGAAGAATTTCCTCTCCTGGCTATATACCCAAGAGAAACTTTCCACATGAACATAAAGAGACAACCACTGAAAATTTTACTTTTTGTAATAGTGAAACATGAAAACAACTTACTAATTACTAATAAGAGAATGGATGAATAAATGGTAGTCAGGTCATACAGAGGAATACTATATATCAATGCAAATGGAGGAACTAGAGACATGAACATACCTAAGTCTCACAAACATAATATTAAGCATCAAACAAATTGCAGAAAAAGTAATTATGTGAATCTTAAAAACATGCAAAGCAATGTTTTACATTACTTAATGATAAATGCGTATAAATATAATAATATAAAGAGATGTAGTATAATAATTATCTCTTAGAGATAAGGAAAGAAACATGACAGGAGAAGAGCACAAAGGGAGCTTCAATAGAATGTTTTATTTCTTAAGCAGGATAGTGAGTACCTGGGTGTTGGCTTTATTATTTTTGCATATTTGGTATGGTATATTTTGGTATATTTTTGGTATATTTTTAATTGTTCATAACAATTTTAAAATATGTGATAAATAAATACATGACACAAAAGAGAAGAGAATTAACTATAACCAATCAATACAATGGCTACCTCTGTATGGTATAATAGATATGAGATTCTTTTTTTTTTCCACTTTTCACTCTTTGCTAAGCAAGTATAACCTGCAAAATATGAAATTTATTTACAAACAAAGAGGCACCAATCAGAGCCAGAAACTATCTATAGAGACCATGGGTGTATAGAGGCATGTAACCAACGTGACAATGAGATCCTTTCAGGATCCCAACTGGTGAGCCCCTTTCCTCAGAGTGATCCCTCTGCTCAGTCAGCTTGGATTTGACTGGGCCCAGAACACTACAGCCATTTGCTGCAGCTCCTGTGAGTTCAATTCAATTAGTCACATATATATGGAAGGCCTACAGTGTACCTGGCACAGTAAAGAAGATTTGTCTGGTCTGTTCCCTGTGCCCACTCACCCTGGACAAAAGGCTCAGTTCTGGCCACTACCAACCTGCCCCAGATGCCTTCCAAAACTAATCAGACCCCATCCTGAGACAGAACCTAGTGAATTGAGATGTTCTTGACTCTACTTAGTGATATAGTACATGTAAAGATACACAGAAGACTCCACCTCTTACCACTCTACTCGGGGCTCTTTCTCCATGTTCCATTGTTTATACTGGAGACACACTGCTTCATATAGACCCAGAGTCTGCCAACCTGAACCTAATAAAATGACTCATCTCTCCTTCCTATGGAATAACCAAAGATCTTGAGCCTTATTTGATCTAAAACCACTTACTTACCCTTCCAGAACCCAGCCACCACCACCGTACCAATCACCACCATTTGTTTAAGATGATTATTCTTGGGGCTGATGTTAGGCAAGAAGCCCAGTTCTCAGTTCGGGGTTCTCCAGTCAACTGCAGAGGAGGAAGGGGCTTTTACTGGGAGCTGCAAGTGCTTAATGAAGAAAGTTTTCAAGATTAAAAGTCAAAATAATAACAAAATGCCTGTCTTAGAATTTTTACCACAATAGCAAAAGTTTATCTACTCAATATACACATATTTTTTATGATGGGTGGGGAAATGGGCATTCTCATACACTGATAGAAAGGATAGATCTATATATTTGGTGTGGGGACATTTTGATAAATCTGCTTGTTTGTTTGTTTTAGAGAGGGAGAGAGAGAGAGAGAGAGAGAGAGAGGGAGAGATGGGGTGAAGAGCAGAGGGAGAGGGAGAGAGAGAGAATCTCAAGCAGGCTCCACACCTAGTATAGAGCCCGACACAGGGTTAGATCCCACAACACTGAGATCATGAGCTGAGCCGAAATCAGTTGGAAGCCCAACCAACTGAGCCACCCAAGCGCCCCTTGATAAATCTGTTTTAAAATTTTTCAGTGTGCATACTCTTTAACCCTGCAATTCTACTGCTAGGAAACAGACACAGACACATACACACACACACACACACACACACACAAAGCTATGAGCTGCAGTACTGCTTACAATAGCAAAAAAATATATATATATATTTTTTTTTAAGATTTTATTTATTTATTCATGAGAGACAGAGAGAGAGAGAGAGAGCCAGAGGGAGAAGCAGGTTCCCAAGGAGCAGGGAGCCCGACGCGGGACTCGATCCCAGGACCCCGGGACCATGACCCGAGCCGAAGGCAGACGCCCAACCATCTGAGCCACCCAGGCGCCCAGCAAAAATATATTTTTATAAAAAACTAAATATCCACACTTTAATTTTAACTATATAAATTATAGTATATCTATACAATGGAATATTTCACAGACCTGACAACATTAGGTAGATCTTGTTGAAATGGAATGGAAATATGTCTAAAATATATTATCAAATGAAACAAACAAAAAAAGTCTCACAGTGGTAGGTGTAGTGTACTCTATTTGTGAAATCGTTTTAAAGCTACCATCTGTCTACACTTGTGGTGAGCAGAGCATAAGGTGTAGGGATGTTGAATCACTATGTTGTACACCTGAGACTAATGTAACATGTATGTCAACTGTACTCAAATAAAAAATTTTAATAAGTAAAAATAAAACTAAATTTTAAAAAAAGTAAAAAATAAAATGAAATTAAAAAGCATATGCCTGCCCATGCATGGGGAATTTAAAAAAAAATTTTAATGTACAAAAGACTACATGACAAACTGTTGAAAATGATTCCTGGCAGTGAAGAGTACATGGAGAGAGTATTGTCTTTCATTTCATACCCTGTTGTCCTTTGAATTAACATATGTATACATTAACTTCAGCTATATTGTTTTTATTTTAAATAGGTTTCTATGACTTGTTTGGAAATAAGTAGCTATAATGGTATTTTCTCAAATACATATGTAGATATATATTTATACATATGTATGTGCATACATATATGTATGTATGTGTATATGTACATATATATGATGAAACAAACAAAATAAGCATCATTGGATCTACACTAATAGAGACATACAAATATTACACAGCATTAGTGTGGACATTAAATGAAACTGGCTTTAAAATCTTGAAAATATAATTCTATTTCTTAAACACTCTTTCCACTTCCCTTCCTTCCATCTCTGTACATTTTATTTGTGCTTTTAATTAGTATGACAATATGTTTCTAGTAGTTAATATAAAGCCCAATCCACCTACTACAAATTTCAAATAAATTGTCCAAATTAATCTCATCTCACTTAGAATGTTTCCTTCATGACCTCACAAGAGATCCATTATTATGGAGGGCTCTTCAAGAATAAGAGTATTCAAAACACAATTGATGTTACAGTCACAGAAGGAAGAAAGAATAGTCAGGCAAGAAGGTGAAAAACTGAAAAGAAAAGCTAGGCAAGACAGGAAAGCATTTCTATGTCTGCAGGGGAGAAGTAAATGTGATTACAATGGAAGGGGTGTTTCTTTGTAACTGACGCTTGGCAGGAAGGACATTAAGATATGACAGAGTTTGAATAGACTGTATTTGAAAAGGTAAAATCATAAAGCTGTGAGAAACTCCAAGAGATTCCCCTGGGTCTTGAAAAGAATGGCAGTTATTTGATGATAAAAGATACTGAAAACATAGGAGGCAAAATTAAACATCATAAGAATATAAATCTATATCCCGAGTAGATCAGTAAAAAGCAGTATTAGTTAAAAGTGGACAAAAACAAATGCTTTCTGCAGTATTTTTAAAGCTTTCTTAGAATGAGGATGATATGCTTATTGCACACACATATACACAAAGTACAGTGACCAATCATCCCAATTTGCCTGGGACTAATGGGTTCCTGGGATGCAGGACCTTCAGTGCTGAAACCAGAACAGTCCCAGGCAAACTGGGAACAAACTGGTCTCCCTAACACAGCGTTAGGTAGACATAAGATAGCTGGACAGTTGATAGGTAGGTAGGTAGATAGAGATGATAGATGATGATAGATAGATAGAGAGTTAGATAGATGATGATGATAGATGATAGATAGATAGATAGATAGATAGATAGATAGATAGATAGATAGATAGATAGATAGATAGAGATATAGGGAATATATCTGACATACAAAGTCTCTGAAACATTTGGTGGAGTATTACCAAAAGAATTAAGTTATTGCTCTGGCTCCCATTATTTTTTAAGACTTTATTTTTTAGAACAGTTTCAGTTTCACAGCAAAATCAAATGGAAGATACAGAGATTTCCCATATACTCCCTGACCCCACAAAAACACATCCCCAACTAGGGTGGAACATTTGTTATAATTGAGGAACCTACACTGATGCATCATTATCATCCAAAGTCCATAGTTTACCACCACTCTGGGAGGTGAACTTTCTGTTTGGACAAATATATACTGATGTGTATCTACCATTATAGTAACAAACAGAGTAGTATCACTACCCTAAAAGTACATTGTACTCCACCTATTCATCCTTCTCTCCCCCTGAACTCCTGGCCTTTTTACTGTCTATGTAGTTTTGCCTTTTCCAGAATGTCCTACAGTTGGGATCCTATAGCATGCAGCCTTTTCATATTGGCTTCTTTCCCCTGGTAATATGCATTTAAGTTTCTTCTATGTCTTTTTATGATTTGATAGCTCATTTCTTTTTAGTGCTGAATAATATTCCATTGTCCAGATGTACCAAATTTGATTTACCCATTCATCTACTGAAGGATATCTCAGTTGATTCCAAGTTTTGGCCATTATGAATAGAACTGCTATAAACATCTGTGTGCAGGTTTTTGTATGGACATAAGTTTTAACTCCTTTGGGTAATTACCAAGGAGCATGATTGCTGGATCGTATAAGAGTATGTTTAGCTTTTTAAGAAACTGCTGAATTGTCCTCCAAGTGGCCGTACCATTTTGTTTTGTTTTAAAGATTTTATTTATTTATTTGTCAGAGAGAAAGAGAGACATGGAGAGAGAGCACAAGCAGTGGGGAGAAGCAGGCTCCCCGCTGAGGAAGGAGACCCATGAGGGACTCGATCCCAGGACTCTAGGATCATGATCTGAGCCGAAGGCAGATGCTTAACTGACTGAGCCACCCAGGCATCCCAGTTATAGCTGCACCATTTTGGATTACGATTAGCAATGAATGAGAGAGTTGCTGTTGCGCCACATCCTCTTCAGCATTTGATTTTGCCAGTGTTCCAGATTTTGGCCATTCTAATGAATGTGTAGTAGTATCTTGTTGTGTGTGTTTTTTTAAAGATTTTATTTATTTGTTTGTCAGAGAGAGAGAAAGAGAGCACAAGCAGGGGGAGTGGCAGGCAGAGGGAGAAGCAGGCTTCATGCTGAGCAAGGAGCCTGATGCGGGGCTCGATCCCAGGACCCTGGGATCATGACCTGAGCCAAAGGCAGATGCTTAACCAACTGAGCCACCCAGGCATCCCACTCATTGTTGCTTTAATTTGCATTTCCCTGATGACTTATGATGTGGAATATATTTTCATATGCTTACTTGCCATCTGTTATATCATCTTTGGTGAGGTGTCTGTTAAGGTCTTTAGCCGTTTTTTAATCAAGTTGTTTGTTTTCTTATTGTTGAGTTTCTTTGTGTATTTTGGATAATAGCCCTTTATCAGATGTGCATTTTGCAAATATTTTCTCTCATTCTGTGTCTCATCTTCTCATTCTCTTGACGTTGTCTTTCACAGAACAGAAGTTTTAATTTTAATGAAGTCCAGCTTATCAATTATTTCTTTCTTGGACCATACCTTGGATCATCTCTCATCTAAAAAGGCAGCACTACACCCAAAGTCATCTAGGTTTCCTCCTACGTTATCTTCTAGAGGGCTTACAGTTTTATATTTTATAATAGTTTATATTGAGGTCTGTGACACATTTTGAATTAATTTTTGTGAAGCGTATAAGGTCTGTGTCTAGATTAATGTTTTTGCACATGGATTTCCAGTTCTTCCAGCACCATTTGTTGAAAAAACTATCTTTGCTCCATTGTACTGCTTTTGTTGCTTTGTCAAACATCACTGACTGTATTTATGGGGATCTGTTTCTGGACTCTTTATTCTGTTCCATTAATCTATTTCTTATTTTTTCACCAATACTACACTGTCTTTATAGGCTTGAAGTAAGGTAGTCTTAGTCCTCCAACTTTGTTCTTCATCAATATTGTGTTGCCTATTCTGAGTCTTTTGCCTTGCCATGTAAACTTTGGAATCAGTTTGTCATTATCCACCAAATAATTTGCTGGGATTTTGATTGGGATTGCAATGAACGTATAGATCAAGTTGGGAAGAACTGACATCTTCACAGTGACCTTCCTAACCACAAATGTGGAATCTCCAGTTATTTAGGTTTTTTTATTTTATTCATCAGAGTTTTATCGTTTTCCTCCTATAGGTCTTATATATATTTTGTTAGATTTAAAACTAAGTATTTCAGTTTGGGGATTCTAATTATTTTTAATAAAAGCAATATAAGGGGTGCCTGAGTGGCTCAGTCGTTAAGCGTCTGCCTTCGGCTCAGATCATGATCCCAGGGTCCTGGGATCAAGCCCCACATCAGACTCCCTGCTCAATGGGAATCCTGCTTCTCCCTCTCACACTCCCCCTGCTTGTGTTCCTTCTCTCACTGTCTTTCTCTCTGTCAAATAAATAAATAAAATCTTTAAAAATAAAAAAATAAAAGCAATATAAGTTCACCTCAGCCACTCTTTAGGCCACTCTATTTCTGCCCCTTGAAGCAAAATGTCATGGTTTAGTGAACTTCTGCATACTCTGCATCCAGAAGAAAAATCTTCTAACATGCCAGTCAAGATGATTACAGCTGAGTTAATTTAAGATCTGTTTCCATCCAACTTGATAATAGGATATACCTGATATTTCATAATATTCTTAAATTTTTTTTAATTAAGCAGGGCAATTTCTGGAATATGAGAATTATCAGAGTTCATTCACTTATTCAACAAATATTTACTAGGCCTCTAGTTTGCGCTACATTGTTAATATAATGCAACCAAAACTGTTCTACAACCTTTTCTCTAACCGCACCCTGCCAAAGAAAATACTACATTTTCCAGCCCAATTTTACCTCCTCACCAAAAGAGGAAAGACTGATCTACATAATAAGGATTTGGGAAGCGAGGTGGAAGGGAGCAACCCTGAGCTGGACTTAGGAGGCTATTTGAGATAAATTGTAGAGCAAAATGCCCTACAGTAGCTGAGGATTGTGAAGAAGTGGGTGGGAAAGGAGTGAAGATTTTAAGAAATGTTCCAGTGGACTATATATGTGAAACTATTCCACGTTTTTTAGAACTACAAATAAAGGATTTGAGCTATTCTGAACAGGTTTTTGGTTACTAGACTGTTTATTTGGCAGACTCCAAAAATGAGCCACATGGGTGCTTGCTCTGTAAGGATTAGAGCAGAAATAAATACACTGTGATTCTCAGGAGAAGTAAAAAACTAAGTTGTGTACTGTTATTCCCATAAATAAAACTTTTCCCATCTGAAGGCTTTGTACCCATGTAAGCTTCCCACCTCATAAGTTCCATCATATCCTCTGCTACATTATTTCCATATTATAAGCAATGTGATCTAATAAAGTATTACTTGTTTGCATTTTATTGCTGGTTTACATAAAAGGCATTCTATAAGATGATTGAAGCCCAAATATTTTCAGACCACAGTGGATATGTGTGTGTTTGAGGAGATTAGTTCATCAATGTAAGTAACAAGCCACAGGTACACAGGCATTTCAAGTAAACGATTTCCACACAAGTCCAAATGCAAAAGAGAAACAGTTGAAATGTAAACTGCAGGTTTTACTGATTTTGCATTGATATGTCTAATTTTGCAAGAACAATAGCAAAAGCATTAGCGATATAATGGCATTTAGAACAGAAAAATATGTCTGCATCTAAAAAACTGTTTACAACTTTTTCACATCAATTAAATGGATAAACACAAATATGCTCAAATTTTCTACACCATTTATAATTGCAATCATAAAGATTTAATAATACATATCTGCAGATTCAAAGATGAGCAGAAGAAATGGAAACTTAGAGATTAGTACGACTCCTTCATTTTAAAAAGGGAAATTTGAGGTCCAGGGGAATTAAGCAACTCCTGTAAAGCCACACAACTCCAGAGGTGAAAACAGTACTTGGACCCAGGTCTTATGGCTCAAAATCTATGTTTCACCATAATATGCTGCAGCTCTCACAATACCTGCAATATATTTTTCTAAATGATTGTCTACATTCACCTTAGACATTTTTATTATAAGAGTAATTTCTTCATGGTGGAAATTAAAACAGACTCTAATTGTTTTTATTCTAATAGAAAAAGATCACGACATATCAACTGAAAGTGCATGTTGTCAAAGATACTCTAACTGTGTCTAGGAAAACCTTTTGATGAAGTACTGACAGAGTTCTAAAAAGAAATTAAATCTTAAGAGGATCTGATAACATGTAAAATTATAAGATTATAAAATTGGAATAAGGAAACCTTTTTGGAAATGTGATAAATTCCAAAAGCCATAAAGAAACATTAATAAATTTGCTTACATAAAAATGTAAAAAAGGCTAATAATGAGACACTATTTTTTACATATCAGACTGATAAAGACCATTAAGTTTAAAGAAATATATTTAACTGAAAAGAATATAGGGCAACATTTTCAGTCATTTTTGATAAGAATGTAAATAAAAGTAACCTCTTTTCAGTAAAAATTGACAATATCTCAAATTCAGTATATTTGTAACATTTAACACAACAAAATTTTTTAAATTTCAACTTGATAAAGGGTGTCTACAATAAACCTGCAGCTAATATACTTAATGGTGGGAGACTGAATCCTTCCTCTATAAACTCAAGAACAAGGCAAAGATGCCCACTCTCACCACTCTTATTCAACATAGTACTGGCAGTACAATAGGGTAAGAAAAACAATTTTAAAAATACAGAATAGAAAGAGAGAAATAAATCTCCTCCAATTTGTATCTGACATAACTGTCTAAATAGAAAATCCAGGGAATATATATTTTTAAAAAAGAAAAACGTGTAACCATTAAGTGAGTTCAGCAAGGTAACAGGATTCAAGGTCAACAAATAAAAATACTCTGAAGAACCCAATAACTGAAATTTAAAATACACTACAGGGAATAAATAGTAAACTAGAGGATACGGAAGAACAGACCAGCGACCTGGAGGACAGAGTAATGTAAACCAATGAAGCTGAACAGGAGAGAGAAAAAGTATAATAAAAAATGAGAATAGAGGGGCACCTGGGGGGCTCAGACTTTAAGCATCTGCCTTTGGCTCAGGTCATGATCCCAGGGTCCTGGGATGGAGCCCCGCGTCAGGCTCCCTGCTCTGTGGGAAGCCTGCTTCTCCCTCTCCCCCTCCCCCTCTTGTGTTCCCTCTCTCACTATGTCTCTCTCTGTCAAATAAATAAAGTCTTTAAAAAAAATGAGAATAGATAACAGGAACTCAACACAACATCCAATGTAATAACATTTGCATTATAGGGATCCTAAAAGGAGAAAAGAGAGAAAAGGGGGCAGAGGATATATTTTAAGAATTAATAGCTGAAAACTTTACAAATCTGGGGAAAGAAACAGAAATCCAGATCCAGGAGGAACAGAAATCTCCCAACAAAATCAACCCAAGGAAGTCCACACTAAGACACATAGTAATTAAAATGGCAAAAAGTAGTGATAACGAGAGCATTTTAAAAGCAGCAAGAGAAAAGAAAACACTTACATACAAGGGAAACCCCATAAGACTATCAGCTGATTTTTCAGCAAAAACATTGCTGACCAGAAGGGAGTGGCAGGATATGTTCAAAGTGCTAAAAGAAAAAAACCTGCAACCAAAATACCATATCCAGCAAGGCTATTATTCAGAATAGAAGGAAAGATAAAGAGTTTCTCAGACAAACAAAAGTAAAAGGAACTCATCACCACTAAACCAGTCTTACAAGAAATGTTGAAAGGGATTATCTGAGTGGAAAGGAAAGACCATAAGCAGGAGTAAGAAAAGTAGGAAGTACCAAAGCAATAAAATTAAGTATATCTATAAAAGTTAGTCAAGGGATCCACAAAATAAAAGGATGTAAAGTATGACACCATATACCTAAAATGGGGGAGGAGGAGAGGGAGTAAAAATTTAGTGCTTTTACAATGGATTCAAACTTAAGCAACCATCAACTTAATATATACCATTATATGCATAAGATGTCATATATAAACCTAATGGTAACCACAAATCAAAAACCTGTAATAGATATGCAAAACATAAAGAAAAATGAATCCAAGTATATCACTAAAGAAAGCTAGCAAACCTTGAGAGAAGAGAGCAAGAGAAGAAAGGGACACAGAAGAATTATAAAAAACAACCATAAAACAAGTAACCAAATAGCAATAAGTATATACCATCAATAATTACTTTAAATGGAAATGGCCTAAATGCTCCAGGCAAAGACATAGGGTGACAGAAGGGATAAAAAAGCAAGACCCATCTATATGTCCAGGAGACTCATTTCAGACCTAAAACCATGCAGGTTGAAAGTGAAGAGTTGGAAAAGCATTTAACATGAAAAAGGAAGTGAAAAGAAAACCAGGGTTGGAATACTTAGATAAAATAGACTTTAAAAAAAAGATTATAGGGGCATGTGTTTGGTTCATTCAGTTAAGCATCTGTTTTCAACTCAGGTCATGCTTTCCAGATCCTGGGACTGAGCCCCACATCAGGCTCCCTGCTCAGGAGGAAGTCTTCTTCTTCCTCTCCTTCTCCCCTGCCCCTCTCCCCACTTGTGCATTCTCTCACTCTCTTGCTCTCTCTCTCAAGTAAATAAATAAAAATCTTCTTAAATGAAAACTTATAAAAGATTATAACAAGAGATAAAGGTGGGGCACCTGGGTGGCTCAGTCAGTTAAGTGGCTGCCTTCAGCCCGGGTCATGATCCCAGGGTTCTGGGATCAAGCCCTGCATTGGGCTCCTTGCTCAGCAGGAGCCTGCTTCTCCCTCTCCCTCTGCTTGCCCCTCCCCCTGCTTGTTCTCTCTGTCTATCAAATAAATAAATAAAATCTTAAAAAAAAAACAAGAGATAAAGGAGGACCCTATATAATCATAAAGGGAATAGCCAAACAAGCCAAACAAGAAGATATAGTAATTGTAAATATTTATGCACCCAACATGCGAGCACTCAAATACATAAAGTTTCTAATAACAAACATAAGGGAAGGAATCAATACAATAGTAGGAGACATTCATTGGGTCAACTAAGAAATCAAAGAAGAAATCAAAAAGTACGTGGTGACAAATGAAAGTAAAACACTAAGTTCCAAAATCTTTGGGAAGCAGCAAAAGCTGCTCTAATAGGGAAGTTTATAGCAATTTAGCCTACCTCAAGAAGCAAGAAAAATCTCACATAAAAAATTTAACTTTATAGGGGCACCTGGGTGGCTCAGTTGGCTAAGCATTTGCCTTCAATTCAGGTCATGATCTCGGGGTCCTGGGATTGAGCCCTGAATAGGGCTCTCTGTGCAGTGCACAGTCTGCTTCTCCTTCCGCCTCTGCCCCTCCCCCTGCTCATTCTCTCTCTCTCTCTCTCTCTCTCTCAAATAAATAAATAAATAAAATCTTTTTTAAAAATTAACCTTACACCTAAAGGAGCTAAAAAAAAAAGGATAAACAAAACCAAAAACCAGCAGAAGGAAGGAAATAATAAAGATTAGAGAAGAAATAAATGAAATAGAAACTAAAGAAATAATAGAACAGGTCAATGAAACCAGGAGCTAGTTCTTGAAAAGATCCATGAAATTGATAAAGCTTTAGCCAGACTCATCAAAAAAGAGAGAGAGAGAAGACTCAAAATCAGGAATGAAAGAGGAGAAATAACAGTTGACACCACAGAAATACAAAGCATTATAAGAGAATATTATGAAAAATAATATGTCCAACAAATTGGACAACCTAGAAGAAATGGAGAAATTCCTAGAAACATATAATCTACCAAAACTGAAGCAGGAAGAAATAGAGAATTTGAACAGACTAATTACCAGCAATGAAATTGGATCAGTAATCAAAAAGCTCCCAAAAACAAAAGTCCAGGACCAGATGGTTTCACAGGTCAATTCTACCAAATATTCATAGAAGAATTAATACCAATTCTTCTCAAACTATTGCAAAGCTAGCAAATTCATTCTATGAGGCCAACATTACCCTGATACCAAAACCAGATAAAGACAAGACAAAAAAAGAGAACTACAGGCCAATATCTCTAATAAACATAGATGCAAAAATCCTCAAGAAAATATTAGCAAACCAACACATTTAAAAAATCATTCACAGGGGCACCTGGGTGGCTCAGTCATTAACCATCTGCCTTCGGCTCAGGTCATGATCCCGGGGTCCTGGGATTGAGCCCCACATTGGGCTCTCTGCTCAGCGGGAAGCCTGCTTCGCCCTCTCCCACTCCCCCTGCTTGTGTTCCCTCTCTCACTGTGTCTCTCTCTGTCAAATAAAAAAAAAATCATTCACCACAGTGAAGTAGAATTTATTCCTGGGATGCAAGCGTGGTTCAATATTCCCAGATCAGTTAATGTGATACATCACATCAAAAAGAGAAAGCATAAAAACCATATATTTCAATAGATACAGAAAAAGCATTTGACAGAGTACAACATCCATTCATGATAGAAACCCTCAACAAAGTAGGTTTAGAGGGAAAATACTTCAACATAATAAAGGCCATATATGAAAAACCCACAATTAACATCATAGTCAATGGTGAAAACTGAGAGCTTTTCCCCTTAGATCAAAAACAAGACAAGGATGTCCACTCTCACCATTTTTATTCAACATAGTACTAGAAGTCCTAGCCACAGCAATTAGACAAGAAAAAGAAGTAAAAGACATTCAAATTGGTAAGAAAGAAGTAAAACTTTCACTATTTTCAGAGGACATAATAATATATATAGAAAACCCTAAAGACTTAGGGTTTTCTATAACCAAAAAACTACTAGAACTAATAAAAGAATTCAGCAGAGTCTCAGGATACAAAATAAATATACAGAAATCCATTTCATTTCAATATACTAATAATGAAGTAGCAGTAAGACAAATTAAGAAAACAATCCCATTTCCAATTGCACCAAAAATTAAAAAATACCTAAGTATAAACATAACCAAGGGATTGAAAGACCTGTACTCTGAGAACTATAAAACATCAATGAAAGAAATGAAGATGACACAAATAAATGGAAAGATATTCCATGTTCATGGATTAGAAGAATAAATATTATTAAAGTGTCTATAGTACCCAAAGCAATCTACACATTTTAGTGCAATCCTTATCAAAACGCCAATAGCATTTTTCACAGAAATAAAACAAAAAATTCTAAAATTTATATGGAACCACAAAAGACTCCAAATAGCCAAAGCAATCTTGAAAAAATACAAAACGGGAAGCATCACAATCCCAGATTGCAAGATATACTACAAAGAAGCTGTAGTAATCAAAACAGTATGCTACTGGCACAAAAACAGACACATAGATAACAGAACAGAAGAGAGCCCAGAAATAAACTCATGATTATATGGTCAATTAATCTTCAGCAAAAGAGGCAAGAATATGCAATGTGAAAAAGTCTCTCCAACAAATGGTGTTGGGAAAACTGGACAGCTACGTGCAAAAGAATGAAACTGAACTACTTTCTTACACCATACACAAAAATAAACTCAAAATGGATTAAGGACCTAAATGTGAGACCTGAAACCATAAACATCCTAAAAGAGAACACAAGCCGTAATTTCTCTGACATCAGCCATAGCAACATTTTTCTAGATATGTCTCCTGAAGTAAGGGAAATAAAAGCAAAAATAAACTATTGGGACTACATCAAAATAAAATGCTTCTGCACACAAAGGAAACGATCAGGAAAACTAAAAGACAACCTACAGATTGGTAGAAGACATTTGCAAATGACAAATCCAATAAAGGATTAGTATTCAAAATATATACAACTCAAAACCAAAAAAGCAAATAATCCAATTTAAAAATGAGCAGGACATGAACAAATATTTCTCCAAAGAAGACATCTAGATGGGCAACAGACACAGGAAAAGATCTTCAATATCACTCATCATCACAGAAATGCAAATCAAAACCACAATGAGATACTACCTCACACCTGTCAGAATGGTGAAAATCAAAAACACAAGAAACAACAAGTGTTGGTGAGGATGTTATTATGTTGAAGTATTTTCCCTCTAAACCTACTTTGTTGAGGGTTTGCACTTTTGATAGGAATGCAAACTGGTGCGGCCACTGTGGAAAACAAAATGGAGGTTCCTTAAAAAGTTAAAAATAGAACTACCCTACCATCCAGTA
>NW_027397087.1:18812869-18814251 GCF_003265705.2 Callorhinus ursinus | reverse complement strand
GGAGGTTCCTTAAAAAGTTAAAAATAGAACTACCCTACCATCCAGTAATCACACTACTAGTTATTTACCAAAAAAAAAAAAAAAAACTAATTCAAAGGGATACATGCACCCCTATGTTTATTGCAGCAGTATTTACAATAGCCAAATTATGAAAATAACCCAACTGTCCAATGCTAGATCAATGGATAAAGAAGTTGTGGTGTGTAATATATATATATATATATATATATATATGTATATATATATATATGTGTGTGTGTGTGTGTGTGTGTGTGTGTGTGTGTGTGTATATGTATAATGGATATTATTCAGCCATAAAAAAAGAATGAAATCTTGTCATTTGCAACAACATGAATGGATCTAGAAAGTATAATCCTAACAAAACAAGTTAGCCAGAGAATGACAATACCGTAAGATTTCACTCATATGTGGAATTTAAGAAATAAAACAAAGGAAAAAAAGAGAGACAAACCAAGAAACAGACTCTTATTTTTTTAAGATTTATTTATTTAATTTCAGAGAGAGAGCATGTGAGCAAGTGCCCAAAGGGGAGGGACAGAGGGAGAGGGAGAGAGAAACTTTTGCAGACTCTGCACTGAGCTCTGAGCCCAACACAGGGCTCGATCTCATGATCTTGAGATCACAATTTTGAAATCACAACCTGAGCTGAAACCAAGACTCAGTCGCTCAACCACCTGCACCACCCAGGTGCTCCCAGGTTCTTAACTATAGAGAACAAACTAATAGTTACCAGAGGGGAGGTGGGTAGGTGGATGAGTGAAATAGGTGATGGGGATCAAAGAGTGCACTTGTCATGATAAGCACTGTGTGATATATGGAATTGTTGAATCACTGTATTCTACACCTGCAACTAATATAACACTGTATGTTAACTATACTGGAATTAAAATAAAAATAAACAGAGAATAAAATCTTGCCATTTGCAACAACATGGACATATCTAAAGAGTATAATGCAAAGTGAAATAAGTCAGAGAAAGACAAATACCATGTGATTTCACTTATATATGCAATTTAAGAAACAACAAATTAACAAAGAAAAAAAAGAAACAGAAAAATGGACTCAGGGCAGCTGGGTGGCTCATTTGGTTAAGCAACTGTCTTCGGCCTGGGTCATAATCCCGGAGTTCTGGGATTGAGCCCCACTGGGTTTCTTGGTCAGCGGGGAGCCTGTTTCTCTCCCTCTGCTGCTCCCCTGGCTGTGCTCTCTCTGTCTCTCTCTCTGTGAAAGAAAGGAAGGAAGGAAGGAAGGAAGGAAGGAAGGAAGGAAGGAAGGAAGGAAGGAAGGAAGGAAGGAAGGAAGGAAGGAGAAAGAAAGGAAGGAAGGAAGGAAGGAAGGAAGGAAGGAAGGAAGGAAGAAGG
>NW_027397087.1:18805836-18812769 GCF_003265705.2 Callorhinus ursinus | reverse complement strand
AAAAGAAAAAAAGAAAAAAAAAAAAAAAAAAAAAAAGAAAGAAAGAAAGAAAGAAAGAAAGAAAGAAAGAAAGAAAGAAAGGAAAGAAAGAAAGAAAAGAAAGAAAGAAAGAAAGAAAGAAAAGAAAGAAAGAAAGAAAGAAAGAAAAGAAAGAAAGAAAGAAAGAAAGAAAGAAAGAAAGAAAGAAAGAAAGAAAGAAAGAAAGAAAGAAAGAAAGAAAGAAAAAGAGAAAGAAAGAAGAAGAAAAAGAAAGAGAGAAGGAAGGAAGGAAGGAAAGAAAAAGAAAAAGAAAAGAAAGGAAGGAAGGAAGGAAGGAGGGAAGGAAAGAAAGAGAAAAATAAAAACAGACTCTTAAATATAGAGAACAAACTGATGGTTACCAGAGGGGAGGTGGGTGGGGGAATGGGTGAAATAGGTGAAGGGGATTAGGAGCACACTTATCATGATGAGCCCTGAGTAATGTAAGGAATTGCTGAATCACTACATTGTACACCTGAAACTAATATAACACTGTATGTTAAATATACTAGAATTAAAATTTTTAAAATCTTTTAAAATAATAATAATGACACATAATATTAAATACTAATAGTATATGTTGCAATTTTAGATGTAACTCATATTCTTCACACCGTGAGAAAAAAGCCTTGGTTTTAAATACAGTCATAAATTGTTACCTTGTGGGTAATTCATGAAATGTTTGTACCCTACATGGAATAATTTATTTTTTTCTGATTCTAATGTTCATTTTGCCCAGCATGTCTGAATAATAAATATAATTCCTTTTCTTTCTCTGCTGGAAAAAAATCAATCATATGTCTATATATTCACGTATTTACAATTGCCAAGATATTGAAACAACCTAAGTGTCCAGCAACAGATGCCTAGATAATGAAGATGTGGTGTGTATATACATATATATATATAACAGAATATTATTCAGCCATGTGAAAGAAGGAAACCTTGTCATTTGTGACAACATGGGTAGATCTTGAATGTAACATGCTAACTGATATAAGCCAAACAGAGAGACAAATACTGTATGGTATCACTTATATGTGGAATCTAAGAAAGAGGGGGGATGCCTGGGTGGTTCAGTCAGTTAAGTGTCTGCCTTCAGCTCGGGTCATGATCCCAGGGTCCTGGGATGGAGCCCCTCATTGGGCTCTCTGCTCAGCAGGAAACTTGCTTCTCCCTCTCTCTCTTGCTGCTCCCCCTGCTAGTGCTCTCTGTCTTGCTCTGTCAAAGAAATAAATAAAATCTTTTAAAAAAAAGAAATTAAAAAATAAAAAATAAGTAAAACTCATAGAAACAGAGTAGAAAAGTGATTACAGGGGTTGGGGGTGGGATAAATAGGGAGAGTTTGGTAAAATGATACAAAATTTCACAATAAGTTAAAAAACAACAAAGCCTGAGGATCTGATGTATAAATTGAGGACTATAGTTGATAACACTGTATTATATAATTGAAATTTGCTAAGAGAGTAGAATTTAAATTTTATCACATAAAAATAATTAATTTGCATGTGTGTGTGTGTGTGTCTGTGTGGTGATGGATGTGTTAATTAACTAGATGGGAGGAATCCCTTCACAGTGTAAACATATGTCAGATTATGCTGTACACTTCAAATATCTTACAATTTTATTTGTTAATTATACCTCAATAAAACTGAAAAAAAAAACAAGAAATGCCATAGTTATGAACTGGAAGACTCAACAGAGTAAAGATGTCAATTCTCCCCAAGTTGATATACAAGTTAATGCAATTCCTTTCATAATCCTAACAAGATTTTGAGATAAAGACAAGTTTATTCTAAAATTTATATGGAAGAACACAGGCCCTAAAATAGTTTTAAGAATCTTGACAAGGGGTACCTGGGTGGCTCAGTCTGTTGAATGTCAAACTCTTGGTTTCAGCTCCAGTCATGATCTTAGGGTGGTGAGATTGAGCCCTGCTTCAGGCTCCACACTCAATGGGGAGTCTGCTTGAGATTCTTTCCCTCTGCTCCTCCCCTGGCACTCTCTCTCAAATAAGTAAATAAATCTTTTTTTAAAAAATCTTGACAAAAGGGGCGCCTGGGCAGCTCAGTTGGTTAAGCGACTGCCTTCAGCTCAGGTCATGATCCTGGAGTCCCGAGATCGAGTCCCGCATCGGGCTCCCTGCTTGGCAGGGAGTCTGCTTCTCCCTCTGACCCCCCCTCCTCTCATGTGCTCTCTCTCATTCTCTCTCTCTCTCTAATAAATAAATAAAATCTTTTAAAAAAAAAAGAGTCTGTGTCTTTAAAAAAAATCTTGACAAAGAAAAATATCATGGGAGGAACTATTCTATCCAATATTAAGACTCACTATATAGCTACAGTAATCAAAACAATATGGTATTAACTGAGGGATAGACACATAGATCAATGAAACAGAAGAAAGAATTCAGAAATAGACCCAAACAAATATACCCCACTGATATCTTTTTATATTTCTTTGACATTTTAACTACGGACAAAAGACATATCATGTATTCTTTTTTAAATTTTTTACTGAAGTACAATTCATACATCATAAAATTTATCTTTACAAAGTGTACAAGTCAGTGATTTCTACTATGTGCAAAAGTTATGTAACCATCACCACTGTCTCATTCCAGAATATCTTCATCACCCCAAAAAGAAACTCCATACCCATTGGCAGTCCCTCCCCAACCCCTCCTACTCCCAGCCTGGCAACCACTAATCTATATTCTGTCTCTATGGATTTGTATATTCTGAACTTTTCATATAAATGGAATCATACAATATGTGACCTTTTGTGTCTGTCTTCTTTCACTTAGTCTAATGTTTTCAAGATCCATCCATGTTGTAACATGTATCTGTACTTCATTCCTTTTTATGGCTGAATGATAAACCATTGTATGGATATTTTATTTATCCACTACTAAGTCGATAGACATTTGAATTGTTTCTACTTTTTTGCTATTACAAATAATGCTGCTGCAAACATTTGTGTATGAATTTTTTGTGGACACGTGTTTTCAGTTTTTTCGGATAGATAACCTAGAACTGGAATTACTGGGTCATGTGGTAACTCTATGTTTGACTCTTTCAGGGACCGCCAAACTATTTTCCAAAGGAACCACACCATTTTGCATTCCCACCAGCAATGTTTATGAGGGTTCCAATTTCTCCACATGCTCTTCAACACTAGTCCATTTTTTTTATTATAGCCATCCCAGTGAGTGAAGTGTTATCTATTTGTGGTTTGAATTTACCTTTCCCTAATGACTAATAATGCTGAGAATTTTTTCATGTGCCTTCTGGCCATTTGTGTATCTTCTTTAGAGAAATATCTATTCAAGTCCTTTGCCCATTTATTTCAGAAGTAGAATAACCCACACTTGAAGATCAATTAATGTCAGAAAAAAAAAGGAAGGTATTTAAGATGTATCTACTATTAGTTTGAGTAATATGAAGTTGCCATCTTTATAGGTCAAAGATTATTGAAATTCACCAATTTAAAATGTTATAAATGAGAGATTCAGCAAATATTTGTTTGATAAAAGCAAGATATGGCAACCAGATGGAAGAGCTTATTTTGGAGTGAAGATAATGATTTTTATTAAACAAAAGAAGTGAAGGATTAATTTCCTATTTTCAAAAGGCAGTCTTAGAGAGATACTTTGTCAAATGTGCGAGGGAGTGTTCTCTAGCTCCTTTCCTTTAAGTCATGGATGACCTCAACGAAGGGCAAAGGATAAACTGCAAACTCAATACAGTCTTTCAGAACCAAGAGACCTGTATCAAGTGGTCACCATTGTTCCCCTACCTCCTGGACACAAAGTTAAACTCCATTCCTCAATCATCCCTTGTAGTTAGGTGGCTGACGCTGTAATGCGGGTGAAAGTGATAGTCATTACTGGACATGGCCCATGAGATCTCCCTGTGTGGCCTTCATTCCCTTCCTAGCTCCCAAACCAATGCACAGGCTCCATCAGAGGACACCAAGCCAGAAGGGGCAGGGGCATGTATTCCTGAGTGACCACAGTGAAGGCTTCCCAACAACCAGGAATATCCATATTTCTTGAACAAGAAATAAATACTTATTAGGATGAGCCATTAAAATTTTTGAGATAGTTTGTTATAGCAGATGGTCTATCCTGGCTAATATAAACTCTTCTTTTTTAAGATTTATTTATTTAGGGGCACCTGGGTGACTCAGTTGGTTAAGCATCTGCCTTTGGCTCAGGCCATCATCCTGAGGTCCTGGGATCGAGCCCCGTATTGGGCTCCCTGATCAGCAGGGAGTTGGCTTCTCCTTCTCCCTCTGCCCTTTCCCCTGCTTGTGCTCTCTCTCACTCTCTCTCTCAAATAAATAAATACAATATCAAAAAAAAAAGACATGACAGTTGGCTTTCCCCAGACTGAGAGAACCAAGAGAGAAAGGTGGAAACATCAATGTCTTTAAAAAATATATATATATATATTGAGAGAGAGAGAGCAGGGGGAGGGACAGAGAGAGAGGGAGAGAGAGAGAATCCTCAAGCAGAATCCCCCATGAATGTGGAGCCCAGCACAGGGCTCAAACCCAGGACCCTGAGATCATGACCTTAGCTGAAAAGTAGAGTGCACCACTTAACCAACTGAGCCATCCAGGCACCCCTAAGCTCTTTAATAAATAGCCAAGGACTTTGGGCAACCATTTCTTTGTCACTGTGCCTCAGTATTGCCTCCTTCAGAGTCATAAGGGAAGAGTAAATCCATGGTTATATCCCAGCAGCAATTTCTCTTCATGAGTATCCTCCTTCTGTTCTCAAAGTGCAGGCTGCTCTTCTCCTTGTAACAATCTGATCAACTTGACACATTACAGCACTTCAACAAAATCCTTAAAACAATAAACAGGGGTGCCTAGGTGGCTCAGTTGGTTAAACATCTGCCTTTGGTCATGATCTCAGTGTCCTGGTATCGAGCCCCCGAGTCAGAATCCCTGCTGACTTTCTCTCTCATAAATAAAATCTTTTAAAAAAATAAGCAAATCATTTTAAATATAGGGTCATTAGGGAAACAAATTTTTTAAAAAAGGAAAACAAATTAGACACAGCACACTATACAATGATTTCATAATTCAGTATACCAATTCCACAAGTTTCATAGCATTAAACAGATCCGTGATGGCTTTACTGTATTTATCATCTCTCATAGGAACAAATGAAGATATATAAAAGGCTCCTCAAATGCAAATGTAAAACAAGAACTCTCTATTTCCTCCTCCCTCCCCCATCTCCAAAAAAAAAAACAAAAAGAAATCATACCACCATCTGTTGCTTAAGCCAAACACCTAATAGTTATTTTTTGAATTCTTTTCCCTCACTACCACCTCTTCACTTCCAATTCATCTACAATTGCTATCAGTTCCACTTCTAAATGATATTCCAAACACCTCCATTTTTTTTATTTTATTTTATGCTTTTTTTGTATTTTTCTTGTGGTAAGAATCCTGTTCATGAGATTTATCCTTTTAGCACATTTTTAAGTGTATGATACAGTATTCTTATCTGTAGGTACAGTGTTGTACAGCACATTCTGGAACTT
This sequence comes from Callorhinus ursinus, assembly GCF_003265705.2. Classification (NCBI taxonomy): domain Eukaryota; kingdom Metazoa; phylum Chordata; class Mammalia; order Carnivora; family Otariidae; genus Callorhinus; species Callorhinus ursinus. The sequence continues at coordinate 18,807,193 of NW_027397087.1, read as the reverse complement.
GTTCATCTTGCTTAAAACTGAAAGTTTATACCTGTTGATTGGCAACTCCTGTTTTGCCTTCCCCCGCCCCCAACTCCTGGCAAGCACAATACGATTCTTTGCTTCCATGAGTTTAACTATTTTAAATATTTCTTTTTTTATAAAGATTTTATTTATTTGAGAGAGAGAATGAGAGAGAGAGAACATGAGAGGGGGGAGGATCAGAGGGAGAAGCAGACTCCCCGCTGAGCAAGAAGCCCGATGCGGGTCTTGATCCCAGGACTCCAGGATCATGACCTGAGTGGAAGGCAGTTGCTTACCCAATTGAGCCACCCAGGCGCCCCTTAAATATTTCATATAAGTGGAATTGTGCAGTATTTGTCCTTCTGTGACTGGCTTATTTCACTTAGCATGATTGCCTCCAGCTTCATTCATGTTTTTTTTAATTTTTTATTGTTATGTTAATCGCTATACATTATATCATTTGTTTTTGATGTAGTGTTCCATGATTCATTGTTTGTGCATAGCACCTAGTGCTCCATGCAGAATGTGCCCTCTTTAATACCCATCACCAGGCTAACCCATCCTCCCACCCGCCTCCCCTCTAGAACCCTCAGTTTTTTTTTTCAGAGTCCATCATCTCTCATTTTTCGTCTCCCCCTCCGATATGCCCCCCTTCATTCTTCCTTTCCTACTATCTTCTTCTTTTTTTTTTCTTTACATATATTGAATTATTTGTTTCAGAGGTACAGATCTGTGATTCAACAGTCTTGCACAATTCACTCACCATAGCACATACCCTCCCCAATGTCTATCACCCAGCCACCCCATCCCTCCCACACCACCCCAACTAAGCAACCCTCAGTTTGTTTCCTGAGATTAGGAATTCCTCAGATCAGTGAGGTCATATGATACATGTCTTTCTCTGATTGACTTATTTCGCTCAGCATAATACCCTCCAGTTCCATCTATGTCATTGCAAATGGAAAGATTTCATTCCCTTTGATGGCTGCATAATATTCTATTGTGTATATATGCCACATCTTCTTTATCCATTCATCTGTCGATGGACATCTTGGCTCTTTCCGCAGTTTGGCTATTGTGGACATTGCTGCTATAAACATTGGGGTGCACGTACCCCTTCAGATCCCTACATTTGTATCTTTGGGGTAAATACCCAGTAGTGCAATAGCTGGATCGTATGGTAGCTCTATTTTCAACTTTTTGAGGAACCTCCATACTGTTTTCCAGATTGGTTGCACCAGCTTACATTCCCACCAACAGTGTAGGAGGGTTCCCCTTTCTGCGCATCCCTGCCAACATCTGTCGTTTCCTGACTTGTCAATTTTAACCATTCTGACTGGTGTGAGGTGGTATC
>NW_027397087.1:18551751-18800836 GCF_003265705.2 Callorhinus ursinus | reverse complement strand
ATGCCTTTGGTTTCTTTTTGTTGTCTGATTGCTGTGGCTAGGACTTCACTGCTATTCAACATATATAGGATTGGAAGTCCTAGCCAGAACAATTAGGCTAGAAAAAGAAATAAAAGGCACCCAAACTGGAGTGGAAGAAGTAAAATTGTCCCTGTTTGCAGATGACATGATCTTACATGCAGAAAACCCTGAAGACTCCAACAAATGAAACCTATTAAAACTAATAAACACATTCAGTAAAGTTGTAGAATATAAAGTCAACATATAAAAATCAGCTATGTCTCTAGACACTAAAAACAAACCAACTGAAAAGGACTGAGATTAGTAAAAGAATCCCATTTAGAATAGCATCAAAAGAATAAAATACTTAGGAATAAACTAAGCCAAAGAAATGAAGGAATTATATACTGAAAACTATAAAACATTGATGAAAGAAATTAAAGACACAAATAAATGCAAAGACATTCTATGTTCATGGATAGGAGGATTTAATATTCTTTTTTTTTTTGGAAGACAATATTCTTAAAATGTCTGTATTACTCAAAGCAATCTGTGATTCAATGAATCTCTATCAAATCCTAATGGCATTTCTTTTCAGAAAGACAAAAAACAACTCTAGAAATCATGTGGAACCACAGAAGACTCTAAATAGCCAAATCAATTCTAAAAAAGAAGAGCAAAGCTGAAGGTATCACACTTCCTGATTTCAATATATGTTACAAAGCTATAGTAATTAAAATAAAATGGCACTGACATAAAAACATATGTAGACCAATGGAACAGGATAGATAGCTCAGAAATGAATCAATGTATATATGGTCTACTGATGTCTGACAAGGGTGCTAAGAATACACAATGGGTAAAGGGTAGTCTCTTGGATGAATGGCTCTGGGAAAATTATATATCCACATGCAAAAGAATGAAATTGGGCTCTTATCCTAACACCTTACAAAAAATCAGCTCAAAATAGATTAAAGACATAAATGTAAAACCGGAAACTGTAAAACTCCTAGAAGAAAACATAGGGGACATCTTCATGACTCTGGTCTTGGCAACATTTTCATGGATAAGATACCAAAAGCACAGGTAAAAGCAAAAATAGACAAGTGATACTATATCAAACTAAAAAGCCTCTGTACAGGAAAACAAAACAACAATGAAAAAGACAATCACTGGAATGAAAAGAAAACTTATGGAATGGGAGAAAATACTTGCAAACCATTTATCTGATAAGGGATTAATTTCCAAAATATATGAGGAACTGCTACAACTTAATAGTAAAACATTAAAAATGGGCTAAGGATTTAAGTAGATATTTCTCCAAAGAAGACAGACAAATGGCCAACAAGTATATGAAAAGATGCTCAATATTACTAACCATCATGTAAATCAAAACCATGAACTATCACCTTACACCTGTTAGGATGGCTATTATCTAAAAAACAAAAGAGAAGTGTTGGAAAGATTATGGAAAATTCAGACTTCTTGTACACTGTTGGTAGGGATGCAAAATGGTGCACCTGCCATGAAAAACAGTGGGAGTTCCTCAAAGAATTAAAAATAGAACTACAATATCATGTAGCAATCCCACTTCTGTGTATTTAACCCAAAGAATGAAACCAGGATCTTGAAGAGATATTTGCACTTGCAAATATTCATTGAAGCTTTATTCACAATAGCCAAGAAGAGGAAAAAATATAAATGTCCATTGACAGAAGAACGAATAAAGAAAATGTGGTATATACATACAATAGACTATTATCCAGCCATAAAAAAGAAAGGAAATCTGTGTTATGCAAAAACATGAATGAGGGGGGCGGAGCAAGATGGCAGAGGAGTAGGAGACCTGGATTTTGTCTGGTCTCAGGAATTCAGCTGGATAGGGATCAAACCATTCTGAACACCTACGAACTCAACGGGAGATCGAAGAAAAGAATAGCAACAACTCTCTGAACAGAAAAGCGACCACTTTCTGGAAGGTAGGACGTGCGGAGAAATGAATCTGAGGAGATATTCGGGAGGATAGATGGTGGGGGAGGGGGCCTCTGTTGGCCATTTCTGGCAAGCGATAGCACAAAATCGGAACTTTTAGAAGTCTGCTCCGCTGAGGGACGTCGTTCCAGTGGCTAAGCGGGGGCTGGAACCCTCGTGGGACAGTGTGGTCTCAGGACCCTCGGGGTCACAGAAAGACTTGGGGTGCCTGAGTGCAGCAGAGCTCCCAGGTATCGGAGCAGGGATGCCGGCTGCAGAGATGGAGCCGAGGCGTGGGCTTTCAGCTTGGGGTTGCCGTAAACTGTGATCTGCGCACAGTCGGGCCACTGCTCCTCCAGCAGGGACCCAACAAGCGGGAGATCCAGGGAGACTCCCCTTCCTCCCCCGGGAGGAGCGGCGCAGGAGCACAGCGCAGGGATCTGCTGGGTTTGGAGACTCCACACCAGGTCAGGTGCCAGAGATAGAAACACTCAGTCACAGGCCGGGTGAGCACGGAGTGTGGCAGAGACCAGGGAGATGGGAGTGACTGACTGCTTTTCTCTGGGGGCACACTGAGGAGTGGGGCCCCGAGTTCTCGGCTCCTCCAGGGCAGAGATTGGGAAGTCACCATTTACACCCTGGTTCTCCAAAGCTGTACCGAAAGCTTGCAGGGAACAAAAGCTCCTGAGAGCAAACCCCAGCAGATTACTTAGCCTGGACCTGGCAAGGGTGGGGCAATTCCGCCTCCGGTAAAGACATTTGGGACCCACGGCAACAGGCCCCTCCCCCAGAAGATCAGCAAGAACAGCCAACCAAGACCAAGTTTACTGATCAATGAAAACGGCAGAACTCCAGCGCTAGGGGAATACTGCACATAGAATCCATGGCTTTTTTACCATGATTCTTTAGTCTTTCAAAGTTAATTTTTTTTAATGAAAAAAATTTTTAAAGATTTTATTTATTTAATTGACAGAGGGAGAGAGAGACAGAGAGAAAGGGAACACAAGCGGGAGGAGTGGGAGAGGGAGAAGCAGGCTTCCTGCCAAGCAGGGAGCCCGATGCGGGGCTTGATCCCAGGACCCTGGGATCATGACCTGAGCTGAAGGCAGTCGCTTAACCAACTGAGCCACCCAGGCGCCCCAAAGTTAATTTTTTTAACTGTCTTTTTTTTTTGGAATTTTTCTTTTTCCCTTTTTCAACCAACATCTTATCAATCCCTTTTTTAAAAAACATTTTTATTTTTCATTTTTAGAGTCATATTCTATCCTTTCATAGTAGTTACCCTTATTTTTGGCATGTATAAGTTGTTCTCTCTTCAAAATTTTGAGATAGAGTTTCTTCTAACAGATCAAAATATACCCTAAATATCTAGTGTATGGCTTTGTTCTAGTCTATGGCTTGATCACATTCTCTCCTTTTTTTTTTTTAAATTCTCTTCTTTCTTTTTTTAAACAACTTCTTATCAATTCCTTTTATAAAATGTTTTATAATTTTCATCTTTACAGTCATATTCCATCCCTTCATCGTACCAACCCTTATTTTTGTACATATATAAGTTTTTCTTTCTTTAAAATTTTGGGAGGCACTTTCTTCTAACAGACCAAAATACACCCCAAATCTAGTGTGTGGCACTGATCTATGCACCAGCCTGATCATATCTGTTTTTTTTTTTTTTGTTTTGTTCTGTTTTTGTTTGTTTTTATCTTTATCTTTATCTTTTCTTTTCTTTTTCTTTTTTCTTTCTTTCCCTTTCTTTTCCCCCTGTTTCAGGTCTTTTCTGATTTGTTTAGAGTATATTTTCTGGGGATGTTGTTACCCTGTTAGTATTTTGTTCTCTCATTCATCTGTTCTCCTCTGGACAAAATGAAAAGATGGAAAAAATCATCTCAACAAAAAGAGGAAGAGGTAGTACTGACAGCCAGGGGCCTACTCAATACGGACATTAGTACGATGTCAGACCTAGAGTTCAGAATCATGAGTTTAAAGACACTAGCTGGGCTTGAGAAAAGCATGGAAGTTATTAGAGAAACCCTTTCTGGAGAAATAAAAGAACTAAAATCTAACCAAGTCGAAATCAAAAAGGCTATTAATGAGGTGCAATCAAAAATGGGGGTGCTAACTGCTAGGATAAATGAGGCAGAAGAGAGAATCAGTGATATAGGAGACCAAATGATGGAAAATAAAGAAGCTGAGAAAAAGAGAGATAAACAACTACTGGATCACGAGGGCAGAATCTGAGAGATAAGCAATACCATAAGATGAAACAACATTAGAATAATTGGGATTCCAGGAGAAGAAAAAAGAGAGAGAGGGCAGAAGGTATATTGGAGCAAATCATAGCAGAGAACTTCCCTAATGTGGGGAAGGAAACAGGCATCAAAATCCAGGAGGCACAGAGAACCCGTCTCGAAATCAATAAAAATAGGTCAACACCCGACATCTAATAGTAAAACTTATGAGTCTCAGAGACGAAGAGAAAATCCTGAAAGCAGCTCGGGAGAAGAGATATGTAACCTACAATGGTAGAAACATTAGATTGGCAACAGAGCTATCCACAGAGACCTGGCAGGCCAGAAAGGACTGGCATGATATATTCAGAGCACTAAACAAGAAAAATATGCAGCCAAGAATATTATATCCAGCTAGGCTGTCATTGAAAATCGAAGGAGAGATAAAAAGCTTCCAGGACAAACAAAAACTAAGGAATTTGCAAACACAAAACCGGCCCTACAAGAAATATTGAAAGGGGTCCTCTAAGCAAAGAGAGAGCCTAAAAGCAACATAGACCAGAAAGGAAGACAGACAATATACAGTAACAGTCACCTTACAGGCAATACAATGGCACTAAATTCATATCTTTCAATAGTTACCCTGAATGTAAATGGGCTAAATTGCCCCAATCAAAAGACACAGGCTATCAGATTGGATTAAGAAACAAGACTCATCGATATGCTGTCTGCAAGAGACTCATTTTAGACCCAAAGACACTCTCAGATTGAAAGTGAGGGGCTGGAAAAGAATTTACCATGCTAATGGACAATAAAAGAAAGCTGGGGTGGCAATCCTTATATCAGACAAATTAGATTTTAAACCAAAGACTGTAATAAGAGATGAGGAAGGACACTATATCCTACTTAAAGGGTCTATCCAACAAGAAGATCTAACAATTGTAAATATCTATGCCCCTAACATGGGAGCAGCCAATTATATAAGGCAATTAGTAACAAAAGCAAAGATATACATCAACAACAATACAATAATAGTGGCGGACCCCCCCTCACTGAAATGGACAGATCATCTAAGCAAAAGATCAACAAGGAAATAAAGACTTTAAATGACACACTGGACCAAATGGACTTCACAGACATATTCAGAACATTCCATCCCAAAGCAACAGAATACACATTCTTCTCTAGTGCCCATTAAACATTCTCCAGAATAGATCACATCCTAGGTCACAAATCAGGTCTCAACTGGTACAAAAAGACTGGGATTATTCCTGCATATTTTCAGACCACAGTGCTTTGAAACTAGAACTCAATCACAAGAGGAAAGTCGGAAAGAACTCAAATACATGGAGGCTAAAGAGCATCCTACTAAAGAATGAATGGGTCAACCAGGAAATTAAAGAAGAATTAAAAAAATTCATGGAAACCAATGAAAATGAAAACACAGATGGTCATAATCTTTGGGATGCAGCAAAGGCAGTCCTAAGAGGAAAGTATATAGCAATACAAGTCTTTCTCAAGAAACAAGAAAGGTCTCAAACACAACCTAACCCTAAACCTAAAGGAGCTAGAGAAAAAAACAGTAAATAAAGCCTAAACCCAGCAGAAGAAGAGAAATAATAAAGATCAGAGCAGAAATCAATGAAGTAGAAACCAAAAGAACAGTAGAACAGATCAATGAAACTAGGAGCTGGTTCTTTGAAAGAATTAACAAGATTGATAAACCCCTGGCCAGACTTATCACAAAGAAAAGAGAAATGACCCAAATCAACAAAATCATGAACGAAAGAGGAGAGATCACAACCAACACCAAAGAAATACAAACAATTATAAGAACATATTATGAGCAACTCTATGCAAGCAAATTAGATAACCTGGAAGAAATGGGTGCATTCCTAGAGATGTATCAACTACCAAAACTGAACCAGGAAGAAATAGAAAACCTGAACAGACCTATAACCACTAAGGAAATTGAAGCAGTCATCAAAAATCTCCCAAGAAACAAATGCCCAGGGCCAGATGGCTTCCCAGGGGAATTCTATCAGACATTTAAAGAAGAATTAATACCTATTCTTCTGAAACTGTTCCAAAAAAATAGAAATGGAAGGAAAACTTCCAAATTCATTTTATGAGGCCACCATTACCTTGATCCCCAAACCAGACAAAGACCCCATCAAAAAGGAGAATTACACACCAATATCCTTGATGAACATAGATGTAAAAATTCTCACCAAAATACTAGCCAATAGGATCCAACAGTACATTAAAAGGATTATTCACCACGACCAAGTGGAATTTATCCCTGGGCTGCAAGGTTGGTTCAACATCCACAAATCAATCAACATGATACAATTCATTAACAAAAGAAAGAACAAGAATCATAGGATCCTCTCAATAGATGCAGAAAAAGCATTTGACAAAGTACAGCATCCTTTCTTGATCAAAACTCTTCAGAGTATAGGGATAGAGGGTACATACCTCAGTATCATAAAAGCCATCTACGAAAAACCTACAGCGAATATCATTCTCAATGGGGAAAAACTGAGAACTTTCCCCCTAAGGTCAGGAACGCGGCAGGGATGTCCACTATCACCACTGGTATTCAACATAGTATTAGAAGTCCTAGCCACAGCAATCAGACAACAAAAAGAAATCAAAGGCATCCAAATCGGCAAAGAGGAAGTCAAACTCTCACTCTTTGCAGATGATATGATACTGTATGTGGAAAACCCAAAAGACTCCACCCCAAAACTGCTAGAACTCATACAGGAATTCAGTCAAGTAGCAGGCTATAAAATCAATGCACAGAAATCAGTGGCATTTCTATACACCAACAACAAGACAGAAGAGAGACAAATCAAGGAGTCGATCCCATTCACAATTGCACCCAAAACCATAAGATACCTAGGAATAAATTTAACCAAAGAGGCAAAGGATCTGTACTCAGAAAACTATAAAATACTCATGAAAGAAATTGAAGAAGACACAAAGAAATGGAAAAACGTTCCATGCTCATGGATTGGAAGAACAAACATTGTGAAGATGTCAATGCTACCTAGAGCAATGTACACATTCAATGCAATCCCCATCAAAATACCATCCACGTTTTTCAAAGAAATGGAACAAATAATCCTAAAATTTGTATGGAACCAGAAGAGACCCCGAATAGCCAGAGGAATATTGAAAAAGAAAAGCAAAGCTGGCGGCATCACAATTCCGGACTTCCAGCTCTATTACAAAGCTGTCATCATCAAGACAGTATGGTACTGGCACAAAAACAGACACATAGATCAATGGAACAGAATCGAGAGCCCAGAAATGGACCCTCAACTCTATGGTCAACTAATCTTTGACAAAGCAGGAAAGAATGTCCAATGGAAAAAAGACAGTCTCTTCAACAAATGGTGTTGGGAAAATTGGACAGCCACGTGCAGAAGAATGAAACTGGACCATTTCCTTACACCACACACAAAAATAGACTCCAAATGGTTGAAAGACCTAAACGTGAGACAGGAGTCCATCAAAATCCTAAAGGAGAACACAGGCAGCAACCTCTTCGACCTCAGCCGCAGCAACTTCTTCCTAGAAACATCACCAAAGGCACAGGAAGCCAGGCAAAAATGAACTATTGGGATTTCATCAAGATAAAAAGCTTTTGCACAGCAAAAGAAACAGTCCACAAAACCAAAAGACAACCGACAGAATGGGAGAAAATATTTGCAAATGACATATCAGATAAAGGGCTAGGATCCAAAATCTATAAAGAACTTATCAAACTCAACACCCAAAGAACAAATAATCCAATCAAGAAATGGGCAGAAGACATGAACAGACATTTTTCCAAAGAAGACATCCGAATGGCCAACAGACACATGAAAAAGTGCTCAACATCGCTCTGTATCAGGGAAATCCAAATCAAAACCTCAATGAGATACCACCTCACACCAGTCAGAATGACTAAAATTAACAAGTCAGGAAGCGACAGATGTTGGCGGGGATGTGGAGAAAGGGGAACCCTCCTACACTGTTGGTGGGAATGCAAGCTGGTGCAACCAATCTGGAAAACAGTATGGAGGTTCCTCAAAGAGTTGAAATTAGAGCTACCATACTATCCAGCAATTGCACTACTGGGTATTTACCCCAAAGATACAAATGTAGGGATCCGAAGGGGTACGTGCACCCCAATGTTTATAGCAGCAGTGTCCACAATAGCCAAACTGTGGAAAGAGCCAAGACGTCCATCGACAGATGAATGGATAAAGAAGATGTGGTATATATACACAATGGAATATTATGCAGCCATCAAAAGGAATGAGATCTTGCCATTTGCAATGACATGGATGGAACTGGAGGGTGTTATGCTTAGTGAAATAAGTCAATCAGAGAAAGACATGTATCATATGACCTCACTGATATGAGGAATTCTTAATCTCAGGAACAAACTGAGTGTTACTGGAGTGGTTGGGGGTGGGAGGGATGGGGTGGCTGGGTGATAGACATTGGGGAGGGTATGTGCTACGGTGAGTGCTGTGAATTGTGCAAGACTGTTGAATCACAGATCTATACTTCTGAAACAAATAACGCAACATATTTTAAGAAAAAGGAAAAAGAAGAAGATAAAAAAAAAAAAAAGAAGTGGTGAGAGTGCACATCCTTTTCCTACTCCTGATCTTAATGGAAAAGTTTTCAGTTTTTCACCATTGAGTATGATGTTAGCTATGGGACTTCTATAAATGGCCTTTATTTTGTTGAGGCAATTCCCCTCTACTCCTAGTTTGTTGAAAGTTTTTATCATAAAAGGGTGTTAAATATTATCAAATGCTTTTTCTGTATGGATTGAGATGATCATGTGATTTTTATCCTTTATTCTGTTAATGTGATATATCCCATCAATTGATTTTCATATGTTGAACCAACCTTGCATTCCAGGGATAAATCCCATCTGGTCATAGCATATGATCCTTTTAATATGTCATTGAATTCAGGTTGCTAGTATCTTGTTAAAGATTTTTACATCTATGTTTAAAAGATATCTAGTCACCAACTATCATATGTGGGGCAGGGGGTCCTCCCTCATTTCCAATAGGCAATTATCTGACACTAGGTGGGTATCCTACAATTCAAGTCAATTCTAATATCTACCCAAAGATAGCATTAGGTCCCACAGGTTAAGTATTCAGTCCTACAAAACTGCCCCCTCCAACTTCAGATGCCAGTCACAAGTCCAGGTTGTTACCTGTACTTCTGAGCAACTGATTGTAAATCAGCAGTTCCCACAACCCTCTCCTTTGGTGATATTAATTTGCTAGAGTGGCTCACAGAACTCAGAAAAACATATTACTTTCTGTGTCAGCAGTTTATTATAAAAGGATATAACTCAGGAAGCCAGATGAAGAGAAGCATAGAGTAAGGTATGGAGAAATAGTATGGAGTTTCCATGTCACTCTCCTTGAACCTCTGTGTGTTCACCAGCCCAGGAGTTCTATTAACCCTCTTTTTGGAGGTTTATGGAGGCTTATTACTAGGCATAATTAATTGAATCATTGGTCATTGGTGATTGGTTCACCCTCCAGCCCCTCTAACCTCAGTGGAGGATAGGGCATGGGACTAAAAGTTCCAACCCTCTAATCATCTGGTTAATTCTGCTGGTAGCCAGGCCCCATCCTTAGATGGGTTCCGTAAGTCACCTCATTAACATAATAAAAGATACCTGTAGAATTCTCAACACTTAGGAAATTCCAAGGGTTTCTGGAGCTCTGTGTTAGATGGGGACAAAGACCAAATATATATTTCTTATTATAAATCCCAATATCACAAAGTCCTTCAGAGATATTGGCCTATAGTTTTCTTTCCTTTGGGTTTTTTGTCTGGTTCTCATATCAGGGTAATATTGGCCTTGTAAAATGGGTTTGGAAGTGTTCCTTCCTCTTCAATTTTTTTGGAAGAGTTTGAGAAAAACTGACATTCAAAAGTTCCATTTTCTTCCTCTCCATGGCCACCACCTTAGTTTAAACCATCATCTCACCTGAAGCTGCAACGTCCTCAACTTCCACTTCTACCCATCAACCTCTATTATTCATTGCCCATGCAGCAGCCACAGGAATCTTTTAAAACATGAATTAGATCAGATCACTCTGTTAAAAATTCTTTGTTGGCTTCCCATTGCATTTGGAATACAATGCAGAGGTCTTTAACATTTTGGCCCAAAAGGCCTTTTGTGGTCCAGTCTGTGCCCAAGTTTCCAATATTGTCTTGTTTCACTGTAGCACTCAACTACTATTCTTTAACTATCAAATTAGTCCATCTTAGCAACATATATTTCAACTTTGTTGGAGTAAGCAGAAGGAAGGTGGCATACCATCTATATCACCAAACAGAATAAATGATTATCCTGATACTATCTCTGTCCTTTTTCTTTCACATCTTACATTCCCATTGCCTTATTTGTGCCTCTCAAATAAAATTTAAAAATAAATAAATAAGTAGAGGCACCTGGGTGGCTCAGTTTGTTAAGCATCCAATTCTTGATGTCAGCTCAGGTTGTATTCTCAGGGCTGTGAAATCAAGCCCTACATTGGGCTTCACGTTCAGCAGAGTCTGCTTCTCTCTCTCTCCCTCTCCCTCTGCCCCCTCACACACTCTCTCTCTCTCTCTCTCTCTGGCAAGTAAATAAATCTTTTTTTAAAAATGAATAAAAAAAAATAATCTTGAAATTGTTTAAATTTGAAATAAGTAAGCAGATACTATTGTTCTTCTTTGACCTCAACTTAAATGTAAATGTTAATGAACTTCAGTCTATAATTCATCCTGCAGAGTAATACTAAGGCAGCATCAAGTATTATCCCCATATTTCAAAAAGTCTTAAGAACTATAATGTTACATCTCTTACATTTATATTTAAAGAATCATGTTTTAAACATCTGCATCATTTTCTATCTCTGAAAATTGTGATATGATTCCAACTCAGATTATCTCTATAGAGCAAAATGGTATTTGTATTTTCACTATGGCAAATAATGTCTTGAAATATATGTTAATAAGGGACTATCACTAATTTTCTAATGTCAAAAATCTAGTTAGGGATCTTTGCTATTTCTTTTCTTTTTTAAGATTTTATTTATTTGAGAGAGAGAGAGTGAGGGAGAGAGAAAGAGAAGGAGTACGAGGAAGGTCAGAGGGGGAGGGAGAAGCAGACTCCCTGCTGAGCAGGGAGCCCGATGTGGGGTTTGATCCTGGGACTCCAGGATCCACTGAGCCACCCAGGAATCCCAGGATCTTTGATATTTCAAAACAAAACTAAAAACTCAGAAGAACATGGAATATCTTTATCAATATGATTTAAGATTTATTTTTATGTGAATGAGAAAATTTATTTATTTTTTTAAAGATTTTATTTGTTTATTTGACAGAGAGACAGCAAGAGAGGGAACACAAGCAGGGGGAGTGGGAGAGGGAGAAGCAGGCTTCCCGTGAGCAGGGAGCCCGATGTGGGGCCCGATCCCAGGACCCTGGGATCATGACCTGAGCCGAAGGCAAACACCTAATAACTGAGCCACCCAGGTGCCCCGAGAAAATTTATTTTTTATTATATGTGCTCATTTATCAATAATCACAGATTTTCCTAAGAATAAGGAGAACTAAATTACCTAGGGGAGCTGAAAATACTGATTATGCATGCCTACTTAAGGTCAACAAAAAGAATACTAAACAATGGGCTTTCACATTGCTTTTGGAGATAAATTCTTTACCCACACTAACTCATACCCAAAATTTTTTATAAAATGGAGCTGCTCCAGTTTCAGTAGGGATAAAAACCCACAGCTCCACATGTAGAGCCTCCCCTTTACCCCAGTTTTCCTAAGGAGAATCTAGAGTTTATAAGATTCCTGCTTTAAATCCTCAGGAGTTACTAAAATCTTACTTTTAGTCCTGTTGAAAATAGGATATGGATTTTTATACCACAAATTTAAGAAGCACCATATCTTGATTTTGTTTCTGACTTGAAGTATTATTTCTATTTCTATTCCTATTTAAAATTGCCTATTGTTCTTTCTCTTCTTATGTTTCACTCTGTTTTGTGTAGCATGGATCTAGGATAGTATTGCTCAATCCAATTAAACCCAATACCCACTTTATTAACAAAGATCTTGTTATGTCTCCTTCACTATCCTAAAGTAAAATTAATTAATATAATTTACTCATGTACATATTTTATAAGCCTTAAATAGCAATGTAAAGAAGAAATAAAAGTAAAGCAATTTACCATTTAAGAATATATATTTCAAAATGTGGGGCTCTTGGGTGGCTCAGTGGGTTAAGCGTCTGCTGTCAGCTCAGGTCATGATCCCAGGGTCCTGAGATCAAGCCCTCAGTTCGGCTCCCTGCTCAGTGGGGAGTCTGCTCCTCCCTCTCCCTCTGCACACAACCCCCCTTGCTCTCTCAAATAAATAAATAAAATCTCTTTAAAAAACGAATATATATTTCAAAACGTAAATGCTCAGGGGCACTTGAGTGTCTCAGTTAAGCGTCCAACTCTTGATTTTGGCTCAGGTCATGATCTCAAGGTTGTAAGATTGAGCCCCATAGCAGGATCCACACTGGGCGTGGAGCCTCCTTAAGATTCTCTTTTTCCGGGCACCTGGGTGGCTCAGTGGGTTAAGCGACTGCCTTCTGCTCAGGTCATGATCCTGGAGTCCCAGGATCGAGTCCCGCATCGGGCTCCCTGCTTGGCAGGGAGTCTGCTTCTCCCTCTGACCCTCTTCCCTCTCGTGCTGTCTGTCTCTCATTCTCTCTTTCTCAAATAAATAAATAAAATCTTAAAAAAAAAAAAGATTCTCTTTTTCCCTCTCCCTCTGCCCCTCCCCTCTCTAAAATAAAATTAAATTAAATTAATGTAAATGCTCAGAGATGAGCTCCTTGAAGACCTAATGACGTAACTGGAAGCTTACAACTATCAATAATGAATAAGTCTGTGTTAAGAAATATAAGAAATCCAAAGTCGGGGCACCTGAGTGGCTCAGGCAGTTAGGTGTCTGCCTTCTGCTCAGGTCATGATCCCAGGGTCCTGGGATGGAGCCCCGCGTCAGGCTCCCTGCTCAGTGGGGAATCTGCTTCTCCCTCTCCCTCTGCCTGCCACTCTGCCTACTGGTGCTCTCTCTTTCTCTTTCTGTCAAATAAGTAAATAAATAAAATCTTAAAAAAAAAAGAAAAAAAGAAATCCAAAGCCATTTCATATGAGAAACAGACAAATAAGAGAAAACGTATAAATAGGATAACATAGAATAAATACTAGTGTTAGGATAAGTAATAAGAAATCAAAACATACTTGCATAGCAATAGGACAAAAAGGGAAATAAGCAATATTGCTATGACAAGTTACAGGCTATCATAGTGAAGAAAATAAGGAAATATATTTTTGATTGATTAATAATGTCAATACACTCATGCCAGCATTGTCAGATTTTAGAACCTACTTTCAAAATCTGTGTAGGTTGTATCATTTAGAAATACATTCAACTGCTAGTAACGCATTTGAAATAATCTTGACTTAAATATGATAAAGGCCTATTTCTCTCTCATGAAAAAAATCCAGAGGTACACAGTTAAGGGTTGTAATGATGACTCCATGATCCTCAGGAACCAGGCTCCTTCTACTTTTCTGCCACACCATCTTTAACACATAGCTTCTACCCTCAAAAATGCCTCATGGTTGCAAGATGATCACTGCAGCTCCAACCATCAGATCTATGATCCAAACATCAGGAAAAAGTTGCAAGACCAAAGGTCAAACATCCCAGCTGATTCAGCCTCCTTTAAAGTACTTTTCTGAAAGTCTTATCATAAGACACCTGCTTACCTCTCATGGGCCAACCCTTTTCTGCAAGAGTGATCTGGAGATACAGTTGCATATCTGGGCACATTGTTACACCCAACATTATAGGAATTTCATTACTAAAGAAGAGGAGAGGAGCACCTGGATGGCTCAGTTAGTTAAGTATCTGCCTTCGGCTCAGGTCATGATCCCGGGATTGAGGCCCTGGAGCCCCCGCATCAGGCTCCCTACTCAGCAGGGAGTTTGCTTCTCTCTCTCCTTCTGCACTTGCATAAATAAATAAAATCTTAAAAAATAAAAAGAGGAGAAACTTTGGGAGAAAGAATAAAGAGATATATGTCTAAAGAGGAACTTTAAATCGGGCTCCTTGCTCAGCGGAGACCCTGCTTCGCCCTCTGCCTGCTGCTCCCCCTGCTTCTGCTCTCTCTCTCTTTGGCAAATAAATAAATAAAATTTTTTTTTAAAAAAAGTAAAATAAAATAAAGAGGAACTTTAGGAAATTTAAGATGTGGAATGCTATATAAAAAAGGGCAATGCAGGTTTTTGGGGCGCCTGGGTGGCTCAGTCGGTTAGGCATCTGCCTTCGGCTCAGGTCACGATCCCAGAGTCCTGGGATTGAGTCCCACATCGGGCTCCATGCTCAGCGGAGAGCCTGCTTCTCCCTCTCCCTCTGCCTGCCGCTCTGCCTGCTTGTGCTCTCTACCTCTCTGTCAAATAAATAAATAAAAATCTTTAAAAAAAAAAAAAAGGCTTTAAGACACTTCCAAGAAGACACTTCCAAGAAGACAGATAATAAAGATCCACTTTATTCTTCAAGGCTTTTTGAGTTGCTTTGTGTTTTGTTTGAATATGACCAGCTCCACTGTTGGTGAAGACAAGCTTCCAGTCCAGGAACAATGGTTATCCCCCCAAAACACGCAAATCAAGTTCAACAGAACACAAGATTCAAAGGCAAAGCTATGGGGCACTTACAATATTACTTACAAAATTAACCAAAAGTAATAGGAAATAGAAAAATAATCACATTTACACTCAGATAAATTTGATCCTATGATTTCTCTGTGGTTCAATTAAAAAGAATGGAGATTTGGGAAATTATTTCATGAATTTGGGCTTTATATGCACCAAGAGTAAGAGTACTAGTTTTGTCTTGGTTTACTGTTTTTGTCATTTTTATATTGGCCTTCCTGTCCCCAATCTCCTCATTCTGCCACCAGTTATTTTCCTAAGCAATAAATCAGATCATCTCATTTGCCTGCTTAAAAATTTCATTTGGGGGGCGCCTGGGTGGCTCAGTCGTTAAGCGTCTGCCTTCAGCTCAGGTCATGATCCCAGGGTCCTGGGGTCGAGCCCCACATCGGGCTCCCTGCTCGGTGGGAAGCCTACTTCTCCCTCTGCCACTCCCCCTGCTTGTGTTCCCTCTCTCACTGTGTCTCTCTCTGTCAAATAAATAAAATCTTTAAAAAAAATTTTTTTCATTTGGTTCCCTGTTGAGTAAATTACAAAATTCAAGCCCAACTTGGCAAGAGGGCCCCTCACAGGCCCCAGGTGACTTTCTTCTTGAGCTGTACACCATCATGCCTACCAGGCTGAACACTCAGACTGCCCTGCCTTAGCACAAGTTATTTCTCTTTGCTTCTGTGTCCCCCTACATCCTCATCTTCACCTGCTCATCTCTCCTCCTGAGCTTGAGGGTTTGCTTCCTTGGGTAAAGCCTTCAGTGATAAACTCCCTGCCCCAAGCAGCTACCCATCCTCTCTATTCTCACTGCTTTCTTCAGATCTCTGAAATAGCATCTAAATATCTGTCACTTCCCTCAGATCAGGAACAACAACCACTTTCTATTTCCTCTTGACTCCTTGCCTAGCAAGGTGCCTGGCACCTAGTGGGCAGTGGATGGCTGAGCAAACATTACATTTTTCAGACTGCCAATCACTTTCTATCCTGTTCCTAAGAGTTTAAAGGATAATTCACCGTAGCTTACCTCCAGCAGGCCCGTTGTCCCTCACTCAGGAGACCTAAGAAGTAGATAATGAGAGTTCTCTAAGCCCACACCAAGCATTCCCCTAGAAGGAATGGTGTCCTCAAGAACTAACACTCTGGGACACACCCTTGGGAGCCACTGGTCAAAAACATTTCCCATGGGTATCTCAAAATAAAATGTTGGGGAGGGGCACCAGGTGGCTCAGTCAGTTAAGTGTCTGCCTTCGGCTCAGGTCATGATCCCAGGGTCCTGGGATTGAGCCCTGGGGCAGGCTCCCTGCTCAGTGGGGACTCTGCTTCTGCCTCTCCCTCTTCTCTTCCCCCCCTTCTCTTTCTCTCTCTCTCTCTCTCTCTCTCTCTCTCTCTCTCGCAAATAAATAAAATCTTTTAAAAATAATAATAATAAAATAAAATGTTGGGGAAGGGGAGGAGACATGCAGAAATGTTTCCCTTTCTATTTAATGAAGCTTCACACAGTAGAAAGAAAAAATGAGAGAGGAAGACACAGAGAGCAAGGGGGTGAAAATGAGCTAGCCAGTCTCTGCTGTGTTTGTCTATACCTCCTACTGCTCTGCTACTTAGGAAGTCATCTTCAGCCAATCCCTGTCCCTGTCCCAATTAATCTTTCTGAGCCTAGCCAAAAATAAAAAGGAAAATTTGGTTTGTACAAAAAATCAAATTGATATGATTTTACTAGGATATTTATGATATCTAGATAAATATTTTGTCAATATTAATGTCTATATTACATTAGGTAGTATTTATTTTGTACTGGCAAATAGTAATTCAGGGTTTCTATTGTCTCTGCAACCGGCAACATGTAACAAGCCAATTCCATTTTCTCCTCAAACTCTTTGAGAAATATTATCAGAATAGATGGCTTATCTTTCCAATGTTTTAAGTTTAAATTGTCTGAAGCCTCTCTTCCTTTCTTCAGCTGTTTACTCTCAACGTTCAGCATCTGCAGAATCAGGCCCCAGAGTTAGATCAGCCCAGAGAGTTTCTAATTTCGTGAACTCCATTCTGGCCTGATTCCTGCCCCCTGGGATATACAAGGCTGCTTCTGGAGTCTTTCTAAACCACACACAGACCGTTGTGTAAGGACATTTCAGTGATCAGAGTTTATGACTCAGAGCTTTTAAAAGTCTAAATTCTGGTATCTGTTTTACACTGCCTCCTGGACAGGGTTTCAGCCTCCCACTTTCTCTCCACTTCATATTATAGAAACTAGATCCAAGAATTGATAAGGCAAACATTTGCGAATATTGTGTTAGATTATGATAACAGGATATTTTAGGAGAAGACAAGAATAAATAAAAGGGACAGAAAGGATGATGAATATTTGGAAGTCATTTATGAATTAACCCAATATTAATAATCTACTATATGCCACACAACTTCACATTCTCCCATTTAATCTTTAAAGTAACCCTGTGTCATAGACATTAATTATATCCACATTAAAAGAGAAAACTGAGGCTCAGAGGGGTTAAATCCCTTGCCCAAGGGTCCCACTGCTAGTGAATATCACAGGATTTGAACTTCGATCATTTGACTCCTAGTTCAGAATTCTTTTCACTGCACCACTCTGTAGAAAAGACTAGTACATTCACACACAAATTAATGGTTTGAAATTTGTTATCCATGTCTATGATCCACCTTTTAATGTAAGTCTTACTAAAATAGGTTTTTACTGTAGTACAATCTCAAAAGATTACCTTGTCTGGAAAAATAAAATTGAGACGCTGTTCCTATTCTTAGGATCATCTCACTTAAGAAACAACTGAGAAAGGTGGAATCTGTAGAGACTTGATACTATTCCCAGGATCCTTTACAAACAGGAATAAACCTCTATCTAATGGAGACTACTCAATGCCCCCCTCCTTTGGACTAAATGGGGCCCTTTTACCGAGGAAGCTGCTAATATGGCATCAAGCTATTAATGGGAAAAGCATTTACTTTAGATTAAGAACAGTGTAAAGTAGAGTGGGGGCCCACTATGACTGGCTATTAGGGATGTTAATTAAATATTTATAATGTCTAAATTAGCATAGTGAAAGCTCAATTCATCAATTTGTTCTGGTCTGTTTGTAAGGGGAAAAAAATAACTCCAAATGCCCCTGAAGAAAGATGCTATGTGAGTCAATATGAAGATGACTGAACAATTTATTATGATTGTGGTAAACTTTTTATTTTGATTTTATTTAAAGGTACTTGTTGCAGCACCTTACCTTAAAGACCATTTACCACAGTCAATATACTGTAGGGCCATGCATTATTCATTGCTAACCAATGAAAAATTTGCTAAGGTGCTTCAGTGCTGAATGTCTGATTGATTAATTGATTTCTTGATAGTTACTTCCAAAAAGTAGGGGCTAGGGTTTAATGTTGAGAAGTGGGACTGGAAGCCAGAACCCCTGGGTCCCTCCTCCATTACTAACAAGCCTGCTGAAGGATCTAGTTTTCCAAGCTTTGAAATGATATCTTGCTAATAGAGTTGTTTTCAGGCTTCATGGTTAATAATTGAGAGGAATAGTTGGATCTTCCACTGAAAATGGCTAAGTATGTGGCTGCTTTTCCTTCTGTCTAGTGTCAGGAAGCCAATAATATTAACACCTAAATGCCCACAGCCTGTGAATGCTTAATGAATGTATTTTCTGAATTCCATTAGTTTTAAAAAAATGTTTTTGGCTTCATTTTATTAAGGGGAAGTCCCAAAAGGGAAAGACCAACTGTCCAACCTATTTTCAACTGTAGATGAGACTGACTGCAATGGAGACTTTTCATCACCAACACTTTAAATGGAGTTGTCTGTAGCTGTCTAAAGCTCATCACCATTCACACGTTTGGATAAACATAATTACGGGAGAAAAGTCTGCAGTAAAAACTCCACTACACTAGACCAGTGGTTTCATGATCACACTTAATGAATTCACCCAAAACTAAAAATTAAAAAATAAAACTTTATGAAGTCGTTTTAGTTTGTTTTGGCTATGAGAAACTGTTTTTCCTTCTATCTTGTAGATTTTGTTCTCCTATAGAGAAGCGACCAGAAATACAGTTTGACCCCTCTTTATATGGGTATGTCTGATCCCTCTTTCTTTCCTCCTTCAGACAAGCTGGCCTTCCCTAGAGGGAGAGCTGGCGTGAAAGGGTTAAAGATTCTCTGGTCAAAATGACCCAACAGAAGGAGCCCGGCCCAGAGCTGAAATCTAAGTGCTAATGACCGCTGCCCTTCACCCCGCTGCTGTCCACCGGCCGGACCTGCGGCCGGGCGGGGGCCAGGGCTGAGAGAGGGCACAATGTTCTGCATTTAACATTTGAACTTCTCCTATGCGAGGCAGCAGGCCGTTTTGTCCTGGGGTCGCTGACCCTGGCTCCCCCATCAGCTGCCCTGAAACCTTAATTGAATGACAGATGGTCATCTTCGAGGTCGCCAGAAGCTGCGCGCTGCCAGCCGCGCGGGGGCTGCGGCCCCAGGCCCCAGCGGTCCTGCCCCGACTCTGCCAGCAAGGGGCGGGCGGCAGAGGCAGCAGGCGCCCTGCAGAACATACCCGGCCCACGGGTACGGCGGGGTCGGTGGGCCATGCCGCCCTCCCGGAGGAAACCAAGGTCTCAGTGGCCGCGTGGGGGGAAATCGCCCGATCCTAGTGCACCTGCCAGCCTCCAGGCCGAGCGTCCACGCTAGGCCTACAGCAGGGCGTTCCCCCCGGCAGACGGAAGCCTGACCCAGCTTCGGGCCCTGGGAAGCGACCACGGAGGGACAAAACCGTCTTCCATGCGGGAAGGCCCAGGGTCCAACATCCTCCGGGCCCAAAGCGTCGAGGTCTGGAGCCTGTGAGGCCTAAGGTCAACAAGCCAGCGTCCAAGCGCAGGGCGCTCATCTCTAGGCCCGGCCCGCCCTCCAGGGCCCGCAAGGAGCCCGGGAAAAGGCCGGATCCCGCGCCTCCATCCCTGCCGCACGCGGCCTGCCCTGAGCAGCCAGGAGCGCCTTCGCGCTAGCGCTGCTCCTAGCAGGAAACCACTCGAGCCTCGCGGTCCCTGCGGGCCCCCAGCCTCCCGGGCTAATACCTGCGCGCTGGAATCTCAAAACCACCCCACTGCAGGGAGCTTTCAGGGCTCTAGGGTAAAAGATGGGCGCCCAGAAAGGCGCCCGGAGGCACTACGTCTAGCCGCGCTGCCTCAGCAGCCTGCCCGCGCCCTAGTGTCCTTTTTTTTTTTTTTTTTAAATAAAAGCTGCGAGTCCTACAATTACTGGGATTACAGTGAGCGGGTATTGATCTGCAGCCGGCATTGTAGGATCAAGCAGGCGGGCGGAGGCAGACATCTCCGCCCCCAACCCTCGCCGCCACCTAGTTCTGCAAAGCGCTAAAAAAACCGTTTCTAAATGTTTGATTTCAGACGCACCATCAACACCTGCTGCAAAAGAATGACCCTCCCCCCTTCTCCTACCCGCCGGAGCGGCCACACCTCCTCCCCTCCACCCGTGGGCTTCCCAGGCCAGAGCCAGCTACGCCGCCACCTTCAGCCCTTTTTTTCCCTTTTTTTAATTACTGAGGGGAAATATACACATAAGCAAAAAAAAAAAAAAAAAAGCATCCCCGGCAGGCGCGAGAGAGGGGGTGGTGAGGAGGCCAGCGAAGGCGGTTAATGCAACCCTAATGCACAGATAGCTGACATCAACTTCCGTCAGGCAGCTCCTGAAGATCGAACCTTTCGATTGTAACTGGGACAATTTGCATAGTGATTCCCTTTCAGAGCTTTCCCGGGTCCATAGCAAGCCCAGGCAGCTATTCAAATGCAAGTTGCAACCCCAAATGCAAGGCTGGCCTGACCAAAAAGGGCCATCCGGCTGCTGGGAGAAGCGAGACCCGTGCTCTGGTTCTGATCCTTCTCTGTTCTTCCTTTTTCTTTCTCTTCTCCGGTTCCTGATTTAGCTGGGAGCTGTTTATTTATGGCTGCAAATGTGTGTGTGCGAGGGAGAGGGAGAATTGATCTTTGCCTGGATTTAAAGATGGAGCCGAAGGCGCTGGAGGGAATTTGGGTTTGTGCGTCTGGCTCAGACCCTGCGCGCCAAAGGGGGCCGCTTGGCACCGAGCCCGAGGTCTTTCTTTCTTGCACCCCTCACCTCGCGACCCTGCAGGAATCCGCGGGCCCAGGAGCGGCCTGGCTGACCCACCTGCCCCGGGCCGGGCTGTCGAGAAAGGCTTCATGGAGGGGGCCAACCCGCCCCCGTCTTTAAAATGAGCACAATAAAAGGTATCACCTGCGACATGTGCGGATTATTTTTTTCTGTGTTCATTGACGCGGGAGTGGGGTGGGGCTGGGGGAGGAGGGAATTAGGGGGCCTGAAATTAGGCTCCCCAGTTTCCCGGTTTCTTTCACATTTGAAATTATGCAGATTGACTCTCGTTTCCCTCCCTCCTAGGGGGCAAATCCTCCAACGCGAACCTGATCGCTTGTCACAGAAGCAACTTGCCATGAAATCCGCTAATGCGCCGCGACTCGCCCACCGGGGTAAGCCAGTCTCACAGGCGCGTGCGGGGGGAGGGGGGCTGTGTAGGCTGGGGCAGGGGCTCCAGGGGCCCGGCCATACCGGTCCTCTGCTGAGCTTGTAGCCACACAAACAGGGTGAGAGCCGAGGGCGGAGGGCAGAAGCCGCGTCACGGCCCGGGAGCCAAGCGGGGGCGCCCCCCTCCTGCCTGCCCTCCCAGCCACTGCCGCTAACGGGTCCTCCTGGAGAGTTTAAAGTAGCAAATGAGGGCTGGGAGGAGGCCTCCCAAGCAGGGTGTAAATATCCCGGCGTGCCCAGCAGGGTGGCCGGTACGCGAGTGCGTGTCTGCGGTTGTGCGCGGTTCTCCTGCGAAGCAGCGAACGGCTGCAGAACCGCACCTGCATTGGTGTGCCTTATGGAACGGCAGTCAGCGGAATTCACATACCGGGGGCAGATCCCCCGAATGGTACTTGTCTACACTCCCCAAGACTGCTTCCCGCTTTCTGAATCTCTCAGGTTGCTCGGTTGTCTCTCCAAATCCAGTCCAAATCTGCTAAAGATGATCACAGGCCACTGTTCTTGCAGCACTGACCATTATCTCGGTGGCAGAACCGGCGCCTCTGGTCAGAGAGCAAAAAGCGGCAGCTAAATTTGTCTTTTCCCTCTTTCGCTTTCTTTCTCTCTCTCTCTTTCTCTCTTTTTTTTTTTAAGTGATGAGAAACTGTAGGCTTCTTAAACCCACAGAGGCAGCCAAAAACACATTTGCCCATGTTCTTGCTTATATTGGTTCTGCTGCAGGAAGCTGTCTGCCCATGAGCTTTTTCGTTGTAATTGTTTTATGCAGAGCACTTGGGATATTTTTCTCATTTTTTAAGTCTTTGTATCTTAAAAAATATAGAGAATGCTTTCCTGATCGTTTCACAATAGGTTTCTTAAAGACCAGATATGTAGGGGGAGTGTTTGCGATTGAATGGTGAAAAAAGCAGACTGGAAGGTACAAATAAACCCAGAGCAAATTGAAAACAAATTGAACAGATGAAATGATTATGAAAGAAGATGAGGAAATTAGTCTGGAAAGAGCAAGTTTAAGGTCTAAAGTGTCCAGATTTAATGACCATAGGTAACAAATCGAGAAGAATTAAATCTATGCCTTTGCTTGTGTATGCACAACCAAAGAACACAGGTCCTCCTGGATATCTTGGTCAAGTGCACATTTATTTTGAGGCATTTCAAAGGACAGTTCAGTTTTGGGATGCTTTCCTACTTTTTCAGCAAACTACAGCCGGTTAGGTGACCTTTAGTTCTGATGGAAAACAATTTAAAATTTATTTCTGGCTATAGGAAAAAAAGGGAAAATTTTAATGCCCTGATAGTTAATAAATTACAGGTTTCTAAGGGGTTAATTTGATATAAATAACCTACTCTTCTGTGAGCACAGGGGGAGTAAGGTAGAGGCCTTGGCTACAAGAAATCTCTGTCTGGTGGTGATGGGGCTTTTGGTGTCTGAGGGGAGTGTGAGGAGGCTCTGAACCTAGCTTTGGGTTTGTTGCATCCCTCTCCCTCTCTTAAAACAGTAACTCAAGATGTAAGTAAAAGTGTTTTCATTTTTTATTGATCCTGCTAACATCTTTCATTATCCAGCATGTAGCCACAGCAAATTATTGCTCATTTGATACCGAGAATTCTATTGACCATCACTTTCATTGGAGAGAGAATTCTAACTACTCCGCTGCTTTATAGTCAGTCAAAGCTAAGGCTGAGGACGTTCCTCTGCTAAAACTGAAGTAAATTGAGCCCTCTGCCTCCAGGAATTGATGGAGATGTGTTCATTACATTGGGCCACGTGAACATGCATAGAAATCTGCTTTTTACTCTGCCGACCTTGCCCCTATTCATGCAAAAGGTCGGCCCCTTTGGAACAGATCTGCCGACTTGGAGAGCTAGGCATTCGTTTGCCTCTCCTGGATCCCTTCTGGCAACTTCTTTCCATCTCTGACCAGGGTTGGGGCTATGGAAATGATGCATTGGAAGCCTGCTCCTCTTGTCGATCCTGTGCTCAAAACCAGCCCAGTTTGGACACCTACAGAAATCTTTAAACCTCCCCCATCCCCACCAAAAAAAAAAAAGCCTCCTAAAAATATCCGGATGAGCCGGATGAGTGAGTGACTTTATGTCTGGATATGATTTCCTAAATTAAACTGACCCACATACACACCAAGACCCCACCTCATCGGAGAGGGCTAAGTAAGGAGGTGGGAGCTCCTAGATCTCTTTTACGGTTGGCAATGGGCGTCCAGAAGAGAATGACAGGCCAGGAAAATCCTGTGCTTACGCCAGCATTGGTGCAAGTGGAAGCTTGAGCCTAGCGAAGGTCTGACCTTTGACCCTCAAACCCGCAGCTCTGGGGCTCTCAAGGCTGGAGACGAAGGCCAGTCGGGAAAAGAGGTTAGAGAAGGACCCGGAAAGGAAAGGCGAGGCCGAGTTTGTTGGTAGCCGAATCTGCCTTGACACAGGAAGGAGCTGGAGCTACCCCACAGCAGCGGCCACGCGACGCCCCAACTCCTGTCTGTCCGCCTTCCTCCTCCTCAAGGCGGCTCCTCAGACCCTGCCTGGTCAGGACCCACGCGCCCTCCCTCTTCCCTTTGGACGTCTCCGGGAAAGGTGCCGGACTCAAGGGTGCGCTGGCCTTGCGGGACAGGGGCAGAATGCGACATCGAGCCCGACACCGGGAGAAGGCTGAGCTGGTAGGGCTCGACCACTGCTAGCCCGGTATCCGCGCCCAGCCGGGCCTGTCAGATTTCCAAGTAACGCGCAATCCACGCCGGCTTCACCTTAAGCCCTCGACCCCAAGAAGAGGCCTGAAGACCTTGGAGAAGCCACGTCCCTGGGACTCCGTAGAAGAGATGGTTAGGTTGGATTTCATTTCCGCAACATCTAGGAGATAAGTCCTCTCGGTTCCAGAACAAAAGGAGAGGCAATTAACAACTTTAACAAACGCATCCGCGGCGTGCGCAACGAGTGAAACAGCGCCAGCTCCAAATCGGAAGGCGCATGGGGCTCTAAGGGACCTTGCTTGGTAGTTATTTTCCTAATGGTGCTAAGTGCCCGTGAAGCTATTCACATTCTCTCGCAGGCCGCGCTCCATGAACCCTAGCGCGGTTGGAAGCCACTTTGTTCTAGAACAAGGCAGTGAACGAGTGGGAGCGTGCTCTGGGCACGCTGGTCTCTGACCCAAGAGCAGCAGCTGAGAGATGAGAGTAGATTCTAACTCGGCTACGGGGGATGAGGGGCTGGGGGAGGGAAGTTTACCCCGAGACTCACGTAGTGGATTTTTTTTTTATTTTTGTTTTTAACATAGATAAATAACCCCCCTGGCGTTGGTGTAACCAACGCGCGCCCAATAGAGTCGTGTTCCTCGAATGCGCGCACCGCACCGCCCGCAACACTTGGAGAATCCAGCCTACAGAGATTTCCGAAACCCCATTTTCCTGATTGCAGCCCTGCCTCCGGAAACCCACGAGCCTTCGGGGGAAGGGAGCCTGATCCCGGCCAAGCAGAGGGTCAGGCACACACACGCAGGGAGCATACACGCACACAGGACCGGAGGCTCTGCTTCCTGGGATGGAAGATCCAGGGTGGCTGGATGGGGATCTGGGAGGCTGTGACTGAGCGAAGGCTCTGGCGCTACCAGAATGGTGCAACCTCTAAAGCAGAGTGCATCTTTAGAGTTAATTAAGGGAACAAGACCTGGGACCTGGGTTTGAGTTAAACAAGTTGGGGCAAGGGACACTTGGCCCAGCATTTCTTTGGAATGAAGCGGAACTGAGAACTGAGGAAGCTGGATGGGCATTGCTGCAAACTAGAGATAGGAAATATATTAACCTTGCACACGCAGCAGCACACATCTCCTCTGAAAGACGAGCTCATCCCTGAGCAGGGGGTCTCTGGCACCCGCACTGAGCCTCACAACTACCCTTTCAGCCTCCTCCAGGTTTTGTCAGGCAAATGAAATGAGCAGAACTCCATAGTAAATTATTTTGTTCAGCCCTCTGTCTTTTTATGAAAATAAAAGCCAACACTTTGTCATTTTTAATCATATAAGCAGACAATAAACCTAATTTCGATATTGATTTTTTTCCAGAATCAAGTGATTTTGTGCAGTGTCTGTTTTGTTTCCTTTCCAAGGAATGGCCGCTTGCTGGTAGATTGTGCGGATATAATGCTGAATCTACCCGAAGCCCGGAGATTATCTGAAACATGCAGTTGATTGTGGACTTTGAAGCCCGATATCTGAGAAGCACCTCTTCCTGGATGGCAGGAAGTTTGGTTTTTGTCTAATTATCTAGATAATGGTTTCAACTGGGCTACGCCTAGAGCCCTAGGATAGATTTAAGGCTCTTGGCTGGTGCTTTTAGGAATTTTGGCCTCCGAGATTCACTTTGTTTAATTTTTTTCCCAAAATAAAGTCAAATAAATAAAAGTAAAAACAACAACCCAAGATTCTTGCTAATGTCAGGGGCCCAGATGGCACCGTGAGGAGCAGTAGCAAAGGGAACACATTCTCCCTGTTTGCGAAATTCCAAGCCTGGGAAAGAGGTGCCACCAGAGCCGGCTGGACATGGGCCACTGCAAAGGCTCAGCGGAAAGTGTCAGGGGATGCCAGTTACAGCAAAAGGGCCTAGAGAGTGTTCCCTCTGAATTCTGGAGCTCACTTGCCTTTTTCCTTTTTCGAAAACAAGATGTCAGTGCAGAATAGAGTTGGCACCTTTTGTTGGAAAGTCTGGAGGTGCAGAGAGGTGGGCCAGGCCTCCACCTAACTATAGAAGGAGAAGGAGGAAGGAAATGAGGGAAGAAAGCTGCAAAGAAGAAAACAGTAAGAAGTGGAGAGGGAAGAAAAAAGAAAAGCAAGGGAGGAGAAAATTAAAAAGGAGAGGTGGAGAGGAAAGAACAGAAGAAGGAAGAGGGGAAAGAAAGAAGTAAACGAAAGGAAATGGAGAAGTGAAAAAGGACAGGAAGGAAGGAAAAGAGGAAAAACAAAATTTAGAAGAACTAACAAAGAAAAAAATACAAAATTACCCCATCCTTCAGAGGGAAACTATAATTGACCTGGAACACTTACTCAGCTCCAGGCGGCTCCTACTCCCTCCTGAAATGGAGAACAAATGACAGTCCCAAGCATAAATTAAAAGCCCCCCAACTTCCTACTCCAATCCAAAAGACTAACCTCAGGACCGCGATGTCAGGGGGCACCCACCCACTACCCTAGCATTTTCCGCTATAAGGAGGCCCTTATAATCTGCAGGGAGGGGTCGTCCTCTCCTCCCCACACCCCACCCCCGCCCCCTCCCCCGCCTCCGCTTCCAAGGGCCTCAGACCCAGCCAGTGGGAGGAAACCTGGCGGCCCTATGCGCCTCACAGGGGGATGGAACCTCGGGCCTGCGAGTGACCCTCGGGCTTTGACCTTTCCCGCCGTCCTCTAGGGTCAGTATTTAACCTTTCGCTCCCGGGTCCCTGGCCCTCGGCTGGGGAGAAAGGGAAAGTGGGTCGATATCTGGGACCAGCGGGGTGGGGGGTGGGGCGGCGCCTAGGCCGAATTGCTCGTGGATGAGGCCCAAACCAGAGCGCTCGCTCCTCTCCCAACGTTTATGAAACCTCCAGGATCCCGCGCTTGCCCAGCGCTGAATGCCAAGGCCCAGTTACACCCCGTGCCTCGTAAAGAACCTGCTGAGGCACGGAGGAGGAGAACGGGCGTCATTCCCAGTTTTCCTGCCCTGTTTAGAGCAGTTTCTCTTCATCCAACTTACTCCCCTCTCAGACATGAGCCCCTTTTGCATTTTGGGTATCCGGAGAGCCTTAGCCAGATGTACTGGAGGCAGTGCGGAATCAGACTTCTGAGCCTCCTCAAGCCCGAAGTGTTTGACTCCTCTCCGGGAGCGGGTGCCAAGAGGACCAGTGAAGAAATCCGGCCAAAGTCTGGGCTGCCGGGCCCCAACGACCGCTTCACTGTCCTCTCTGGAAAGCAGAGATCAGCCTCGCTCCGGCTCCATTCCACTAACTTCCAAAAGCGCCAGCAACCAGCGCCCCAGAGAGCTCTCCCCGCGGGGGTGGGGGAAGGTGGGCGGCAAACCGGAGGCTACAGAGGCCAGCGGAGCGCCCCCCACTCTCAGCTCCCCGCGGCTTGGGGTTTTCGCGGTCTCCCCAGCTGGAGCCGGGGCCGCCAGGAGCCAGAACGTTAGGTTCAAATGCATCAAGACTCTGAAGTCATTTATCCGGTTTCATAAATAATTTTCTTATTACACTTAAGCCCGATTCCTGCCCCCTTCCCATTTTTATTGCGGGGTTTCAGCGGCTGAAAAGTTTCTAAGTCGTATGGGCCGTTGTTTTCCTTTTTCCTTCATTAACATCATTAATATACGCTATCAATAACCCTGTCGTTCAGAGCCGAGTTTCACGGTATTGATCCACGCAGCTATTCATCTCTGCCATGCAAGACACGGAATAATTTTCGCATTACAGTAGCTTGGATTTGCTTTTAATTCATATTTAAAGCTGCAACCGGCTCGGTGGAGCGCTCTGCGAAAGACTAGAGGCGCCTAATTAATAATAAGTTAGAAACGAAGGAAGGCACTGGCGAATAAATAATTAATACAGACATCTATGTCTCTTTGAATATTGCTCCTTTAAAAATTTAGACTTACCAGGACCATACTGTAAGTCTGCAATTTATATTGCAGGGATGATTTAAGAAAGCTATTTTTTTCCTTGAAATACAATACTAAATTATTTACAGTGTTTTGCAAACCTAAGTTCCTTCATTAGCTAGCCCCTCCAGTTTGTTCCTTCCAGGTGGAAAACACCATTTTTTAAAAATAATCATAATAAGAATCATAAAAATCTCCCAACAAAAACCGCTGGCTGTGATTAGCAGCGGGTGTCAGGGGTGGGGGCAGATTGTCCTGGAGAGTCATGTATGGACTCTAGTTCTCCAAGGAGTTGGGGGCTGCCATATAGGGGATTTTTGTTAGGGAAGGTAAACAACAAAATCCAAAGTATGGAGCAGTGACTTTGGGTATTTGCTGGTGCCGGTAGGGACAGAGTTTTAGGTAAACTCAGAGTCCTCAAAGAGCCTATGGAAGGGAGGAGGCTGGGATTTGGAGGGTTCCTGGTTCTCCCCCAATATAAAATGATGATGATAATGATAATGATAATAATAATAATAATAATAAATGAGGATTTCTAGAGAAAGGCTATTGAAATCCAGGACTGGATTCCAGGTTAGCCAGGAACTACAGTAGGTAAGGAGAAACAACAAAATACAAGTGGGTAGAAATGACTGAAAATCGGACACAGTTTTTGTGTGAGAGAGACTAGGATTTGTTTGCAATATTGTTAGCAATATTGATTTTTTTTTGTTACTTGGATTAATGTATGTTAAACAGGAAAATACAGGCATTAGTCAAGTACATTATAATCATCTATTGTTGAGAGCAAAATTTCTCAGGTGAGTGCCAGAGACTCGAGAGGCAGTTGCAGGGACCTCAAGACCACCGAGGCCTAGGTTGGGGCAGCCGGAGCCCCCAGAGGCTGGCAGTGTGGGGAGAAAGAAGCTGCTTTACCTTCAGCTCACTCTTCTCCCCCTTTTAGAATTACAGCCTTATATTTAACCAACCCACTACCCAGGTGTGTCAGGCTTGACCTATCTGCTGGGTTAAATGATGATTAGAGAAAATGAGAGGTGGAGGTGTTCTTGGCCACCCAGTTCCCCCAAAATTCCTCACCTCCCCCTCCGTTCTTCCCCACAGCCTCCTAGCCCCGCCTACAGGTGTCTTGGCCTGGTAACCCTCGGTACAACGCTCTCAGGTCTTGACCCAGGGCTAGGGACTCCCACATCCCAGCACTGGTATCCTGAGGTCGGGCGGGGCGCACAGCCCCAGTGCCTGCACAAATACATGCACACACACAGGTTAGGCCTGAAAAAAGACACACGAGGTGGAGAGGGAGACATGGGAGCAGCTGTTGACAAGCACCTGCAGATCTTCCCAACCCGGACCCCTGGACCTTAAGCGCCCTCCCAGCTCAGAGAAGCACGCCTCAGAGAGACGACACATCACACACACACACACACACACACACACACACACACACACACACTACACCAATCCATATCAATGCCACCCCTCGCAGGCGTCCTTGAGGAGGCCTCCTCACCCAGCTTTCGTGGGTTGGGGGCCAAGGCTGCATTCTCAGCTTTTCTTCTCAACGCCCCTCCTGGGCCCTGTGTCACCACATTTATGTGGCAAGACCCTGAGATGCACGCACGCCCCGCCGCGCAGGTGAAGGTCTTTGCCGAACTCCAGTGAAGCTAAAGGGCATGCACAGGAACCCTAGGGCCTTGGATGGTTCAAGGGGAGAGGAGAAAGT
Organism: Callorhinus ursinus; assembly: GCF_003265705.2. NCBI lineage: Eukaryota > Metazoa > Chordata > Mammalia > Carnivora > Otariidae > Callorhinus > Callorhinus ursinus. The sequence goes on along the minus strand of NW_027397087.1, from coordinate 18,770,907 downwards.
GAGCTTCAGGGTTAGAGGGCAAAGTCCCAAGGAAAAAATTTCTGGGCGCCTGAGACTTCATAATTCTGGGATGGTGAGTGAGCCAAAGGCTCGCCCAGAGCACAAGGGGTCCCACACTCTGAGGATGGGTTCCTGTGCTAGTCACTTGCCAAGACCAGCAAGGCGGACAGGGCCAGATGGGCAAGAAAAGAAATAAGAGTGGAAACTATGAAGGGGAAAGGACAGACGAAGGAAGGGAAGAAAAGAGGAGACTCAGCCTGGAGAAAACAAAGGACCCGGCGGGGGCCAAGCTGACCGTGGAGAGAAATGCCGGCAAAGGGCGGGGAGCCCGGAACACCGGCGTTTCATTTTTAAATCTTCTAGGTGTCTGCGGGTCAAATAAAGACAAGGGCAGTAACGATTATTCTGTTAAATCTATGGTACTTGACTGCGCAAACACTAATTGATTAGACACCAAAATGATTTGTTTAAAGAGTTTTCCTTCCCAAGTGCAGCTGTTCTCGGGCCCGGATGGACGTTATCCTACGAGGCTGCGGAGAAGCCCGCCAAGTGGGCTGTGTGCCCGACCGCAGAACCCGCAATCTACACGGGGTAGGGGGCGGCTGGTCCAAGCCTCTCCCGCCTCAGGTTCGAGGCTGGGCCGAGACCCGCGACTTCCGCCCTTCAGGGCTGGAGGATGGTGCCCCGGAGACAGTCGTGAGCCGACTTTGCCCTCCACCTGCCCCCTTTGCTCCGAATTTTACTCACTTCGGGTCGCTTTGACTTGCACCATAAGGGACGCTTCTCTCTTGCCCCTGTCTTCTCTAGCCCCCAGCCCTGGTACCTTCTAACCCCGCGCGGGCGGCCAATCCAGAACGGAGACCCAGATGGGTGACACCGGAAGAGGAGCCTTAACCATCGCCCCAAAACTGAAAAAAATTCGTCGCCCCCCCGCAGCCATTATAGGTCTCCTTTGTAATATACTTCAACTGTATAGAGATAAGACCAAGAAAGAAAATCCACTGAAGGGTTGGTGAGAGAGGGCCAACTCTCCCGGAATAGAGCTGACTGCGACCAGCGCTGGGTCCTCTGGCCAGAGCATCACCCGGAAGCTTTGGACCCTTCCTGCGGCACCCCCCCACCCCCCCGGCCTCAGGACAGACCATCTCCCTTCAGCGCTCTCCCCCTGAGGCTTTAAAAAGCCCTCGCCAGAGTGGAATGGATTTAAGCCCTAGAGAAGTCGCCTTTATTTTATAAAATGACCCAGGAGAGGAAGTAATCAGAGATGCTCCAGGAGGGGTCTGATGTCGTGAGACTGCTGCCAATGCAATCTTCGAATCTTCTAGAACCCAGAGTCAGGAGGGGTTGGCATGAGCCCTTTACCAGTACATCTTCTCTTTGGGATTTAGAGGGGGTGGGTAAGAAATGAAACAGAGTGCAAAAGTAGAGTTATATATATTTTCATACACATACATACTTACGTCATGGGCAAAAACCATAATTTAGGTTGTTAAGCTTCCTTTTTTCCCTTAAAAAGGGGAAAAAAGTTAACAGATGAATACAAACTATATGCTAAATAGAAGATCAAAGGTTACCGAAGAGGGGTAGAATAATTGGTTACCACTTCCTTGGCCCCCAGAGAGTAGGAAAAGCCACTGACTAATTTTTTTTTTAAATTATTTTCAATAGTGAATCACCAGGTCACTTTGAATTTTTTTGGTGTTCTATTCTAAGCAATTTCCTGAATAAAATTTCTGCAGAGGTGTGAAGAAGGACAGGAGAGGCCGGGAGGAAGCACCCATGATCAAATCCTTCATGGCACAGTTACCAAGTTCCATACCATTGCCAGACACCAAAGAAATGGTTCCTCACCACGAGTTTAATTCTAGACTTGCTACAGGCATCAGAAATTCTGGTGAGTTCCATTCTGAGACTGGCCAAGGTGTCAGCCTCCCCCTAGAGCCATGGATGGGGGAATCTGCCCTGACACCAGGTTTGCTGTTTGTGTGGTCAACAAATGGGAAGTAAACATTTGATGGCTCAGGGGGGCTAGAAACATTTCTTTGGAATGGTCCTGAAAACTGGTCCTGAAAATAGATATGTTACATCTCTATTACTCACAAAAAGAACTAAGGCAGGAACTCTGAAACTGATGGAAGTTTCTGAGAGAATCTTGTGTGGCCAGCATTTGGGAAAATGGCCTTATTTTCAGTCGCTTTTCTAAGTATGGTGGAGTTGCCTGGCAAGCTGGACCAACTCAGTACAGGAAGGATTGTACCTGCCCAGGCACCACCACCCAACATTTACAAAATAAGCCGTCTAAAATCCTTGTTTCCACACTGAAAATATTGCCAGTAACAAACATCCAGTCCATAGTCTTATTTCCTTTTTTCTTAAATATATACACGAGTGTAATTTTGTGGTGGTGATTGACCCTATTTTTCTTTCTTTAATTTTCCTGCAGCTACTCAAAATCTAACCAACTGATAGTAAGCCCTCCCCTCAAACTTCTTGGCTGGTATAAAAAATTGAACAGCATCCTGTAATTGCATACACTAACCAAACAAGCAGTTTTAAGGGACTCCTCTGTGGTCTCTAATTCTTTCATTCCCCATAATGCAGGCATTGTGCTGGCACTGGAACGGGGAAAGGAAGAGAGGAACAAAATGATGAAAAGCTATCCCAGCCCTCCAGCAGTTGACAATCCATCTAGTGTCCCTCTCACACATGTACACACATGTACATTCACCTTTAACTAGGCCATCCTTCCCACTCATCACACATCCTTAGTAATAGGAAAATTTTCCAAAAGGTCAAATAAGAATACAATGTTTCTTTAAAAATCACTGCAGTTCCGTCAACTACAGGTAAACAATGGTAATGAAAGGCATGAAAAGCCAAGAAAGATTAGGGAGATTTGCAAACCAAAGCAAGTCCTCCACACACATTAACTAAACATAGATCTTTCCTTTGGCTTCTCCTTTAGGGACCAACACTGAACCAGACTGCTTTTCATGGTGCTTGTGGGGGCAGTGTTGAGCTCACCTGAACTCAGCCCTCTTCAGGTAGGCTCCAGGGGCCCAGCCGGGAACCATACATGAAGAGGGGTTTCCAGGATCAAGTCCCTAATAACTGACACAAAGAGAAAACCATGAACAATTTGTGCATTTAGTGGTATTTACTTCTTTCTTTTTAACAAACTGTCTTTTGGGAAGAGAGTTGTCATAAGGGCAAATCAATCCTTTCAGAGGTGATTAAACTGGGGCGGGGGGGATTCACAACAGTTTAGCTCAAAGGTAGCCTGCTAGTGAAACCCATTGTTCGGTCTTATATGAGAGCTACATGCTCTGTGTTGTAGGAAAAGAGAACAGAAACAATAAGGAACCAAAAATGCAGCTTCCCACCAAGATACTGTGATCCACTAGGCAGAAAATATGTTCTATGCTTTTGTGTCTAGGTGTATGAATAGTTAGATATATTTTAAAATAGAGTAATTCTGTTTTCTGAGCTCCTTTATGTCAGTGTGTTTCCCTCCCCCAATTTTTTCTTCTCTGGGGGCCTTAAATTCCTAAATATTCACTGTGCAGGTAGACACTAAGTCTACCAAGATAGATTCCCATTCCCCGGGTCTCCATGGGCATTATTTGGACAAGATAGGAGTGCCTCTGCCGATGAAGCCAACCAGATTAACCAATCCCAGGACGTGGCCACTTTCAAGGAAGTCAGGTTGGACTGTACCCACTGGCTTTGACCTACTTGGATCATGATGTTGCCCTGGTTGTGCCAGGAAACTGGATAAAGAAATGAGCCTCCTCATGCCTTAGCTGGTGGAAAATTTCCCCCAAGGATTGGCTGGCCCAAGTGTTTGCCTAGGGGACTCAGCCACCAATACCCCCACCACCCCAGCCCTGGCCTCTCCGAGGGTCTAAGAACATTTTCAGCAGAGACACTGTTGGTGGGCTCTGATTCAGTGAGTGCCCCAGGAAAGGAACATACAGTGTAAGTTTGGCCCAGCAAAGGCCACACACACTTTGTTCCACATCCAGACCCAGATACCCAGGCTCTGAGATGCTGTCCCCCATTGTGACCACTGTTCGCCCGGGGCTGAGGCTCCGCGCTGACCCGGTCGTAACTGCCAAGGGCTGGACAATGGGCACATCTGTCCTTTCTCTGAGGGATGAAAGCACCTAAGCAGACACGGCTCTGCCTTTTGTTACGGATTTTTTTTTCTTTCTTTTGTAAATGAAAGAAAGCCTCGGCATGTGGTGGCCGGGTATACGTCCCACATTGGGGGCCTCCCCACGCGTCCCCACCAAGCCCAAGGACCAGGTTCGATTCCAGATTGGAGCGTGATTGTGGGAAGCGGACAATTATGCCCGAAGCTGAATTGATTTTCAAATCTGGAGGCTTCTCGCGGGGACGCCGGGAAGAGGGCGTCCCTACGGGCCAAGCGGAGACCGGCGCGCCTGGTCCACTCTGCCGGCGTCAGTCCTTCCCGCAAGCAGCGGCCTCTGGGTGCTTTACCAGGAGGGTCATAGAGGAACCGCAGGAAGAGCCCAAGCCTCGGCAGCCCTACCCACACACAGAAGTTAACGTGGGAACCCACCAGGGCACTCCCCACCCGCAACATGCGCGCTCGCGCGCGCACACACACACACACACACACACACACACACACACACACAGTCAGTCGCGGAGCAGCACACCGCCTTATTATCAGCTGAGATGAAGAAGGACCCAGGCGGCGGGAGACAACGAGGTATGGCCAGTGCCAGAATTCTTGGCATGAGCGTTCCCCTCTCCGGCCCGTGGAAGAGGAAGGGTGGGCAGAGGGTCAACAGTCACCAAGCTGACCAAGGCATTTAAGATATTTGCTTCTCCTCCCTCCAAAACTGCCGAGCACCTGAGGATGGGGAGAGCGCGGACTCCCAGAGGCCCTCTGGGAAATAAAGCTCGGTAGGCCAGGGTGGAAGGAGTTACAACAGGCTGAGGCTCCCCGGGCAAGCTACACCAAGAGGCAGCAACTGGAGAGAAAGGTGAGGACTTTCCATCTTGGCTCACCAACCGGGATGGGAGCCCGGCAAGTGCTGCTAGGTGAGGGCCCACCCCAGCCTGGGAGCCGAGAGGGGCGTAAGTCTCCTGGGGTTGCGTTGGCTGCCCCAGGTCGCGCTCCACGCCAGGCCTTCGCACGTGCGCGCCGCTCCAGGGCCACCCGGCGCCGCAGTTAAGGCGCGGGGCCCCCCTTCATCATTTGTACGGGGACGTCACGGGCCGCGCGCGCGGGGGCTCAGGGGGCGGGGCCGAGCCGCGCGCTTGCGCGCTGAGCCCGGCGGGCGTGAGGGCGGGCCGCGGCAGCGGCGGCGGCGGCGGCGGCAGCGGCGGCGGCTGCGGCGGAACCGCGGCCACAGAGTCTGCAACAGTAACCAAGCCATGGCTGGAGCTGGCCAGCGGCGCGGGCAAACAGCAGCCGCGGAAGACGCGCGGACTGCGTCAGGGGAGCCGGGGGCTTCAGAATTCTAAGAAGGAGAGGGGCGAGAGGGGGCCAGGGGCGGGCGGGCTGGGGGCGCCGCGCTCGCCCAACGGCACGGATCCTTTTTGGAAATTAATATTTAAAAAAAAGCCGAGGACGCAGAGGGGAAGGTGGGGGCAAGAGGGAAGGCGAGACACACAGAGAGGGAGACAGAGCCCCACAGTGAGAGGAAGGAAGGAAGAAAGGCAACAGTCGCCGGCAGCCGATGTGAAGACCGGACTGCGTGCGCCCTTCGCCGCCTCTGCCCGGCCTCATCGATGTTGTGTCCGCCGCCCGCTCGCCCGGATCACGATGAACGCGCAGCTGACCATGGAGGCGATCGGCGAGCTGCACGGGGTGAGCCATGAGCCGGTGCCCGCTCCTGCCGACCTCTTGGGTGGCAGTCCCCACGCGCGAAGCTCCGTGGCGCACCGTGGCAGCCACCTGCCCCCTGCGCACCCGCGTTCCATGGGCATGGCGTCCTTGCTGGACGGCGGTGGAGGCGGCGGCGATTACCACCACCACCACCGGGCCCCCGAGCACAGCCTGGCCGGCCCCCTGCACCCCACCATGACCATGGCCTGCGAGACTCCCCCAGGTATGAGCATGCCCACCACCTACACCACCTTAACCCCTCTGCAGCCGCTGCCGCCCATCTCCACCGTCTCGGACAAGTTCCCTCACCATCACCACCACCACCATCACCACCACCACCCGCACCACCACCAGCGCCTGGCGGGCAATGTGAGCGGTAGCTTCACGCTCATGCGGGACGAGCGCGGGCTGGCCTCCATGAATAACCTCTATACCCCCTACCACAAGGACGTAGCCGGCATGGGCCAGAGCCTGTCGCCCCTCTCCAGCTCCGGTCTCGGCGGCATCCACAACTCCCAGCAAGGGCTCCCTCACTATGCCCACCCGGGCGCCGCCATGCCCACTGACAAGATGCTCACCCCGAACGGCTTTGAAGCCCACCACCCGGCCATGCTCGGCCGTCATGGGGAGCAGCACCTCACGCCCACCTCGGCAGGCATGGTGCCCATCAACGGCCTTCCTCCGCACCACCCCCACGCCCACCTGAACGCCCAGGGCCACGGGCAGCTCCTGGGCACGGCCCGGGAACCCAACCCTTCGGTGACCGGCGCACAGGTCAGCAATGGAAGTAATTCAGGGCAGATGGAAGAGATCAATACCAAAGAGGTGGCGCAGCGTATCACCACCGAGCTCAAGCGCTACAGCATCCCACAGGCCATCTTCGCGCAGAGGGTGCTCTGCCGCTCCCAAGGGACCCTCTCGGACCTGCTGCGCAACCCCAAACCCTGGAGCAAACTCAAGTCCGGCCGGGAGACCTTCCGGAGGATGTGGAAGTGGCTGCAGGAGCCGGAGTTCCAACGGATGTCTGCGCTCCGCTTAGCAGGTGAGCGGGCCAAGGAGCTGGGCGCGTGGGGAGAAAAAGGAATTGGGGAAGCTAAAGAGACCGAAGGAGGGAAGGAAAAAGAGAGCTGGGCACGCATCATCCCATCCTCCTTTCCCCAAAGGGAGGTGGGTAGTTCCCTGGGCCTGGAAGAGCCAACGACGGCTCCAGGGAGCAGACCGCCTCCTCCAGGACTCTGTGCATTGGGCTGTGGTAGGCTCCGAGAGCTGAGCGGTACCGCCTGGGCTAGTGCGGGGACGCGTTTGTGCGCGGAGACTGCTGGAAGCGGTCACGGCGGGAGGCGAAGAGAAACCCCCGCACCTGGCCGGACACGGTCTGTGCGTCGCTTCTCATTTGGGCACTCTGGGTTTGGGAAGAGGGAGACAACGCGTGTGTGGAACTATGCGCAGATGCTGCCAGCTAGTACCCCTGGCACATACCCGGGCGTTGGGTTGGACCCTGCCGGAACCGCACGCCCACGTTTGGCTGAACTTGGTGCGGTGACCCTCCCCCCCCACCCCCACCCTCGTTCTCACTGTATTGGCGTGAGGCAGGGGTGGGAGGGATGGGGAGCACACTCTGAGAGTTCCGGTAAAAGGTTCCGAAGCCGCGGGAAGGTGTGTGTTTGACGCCGAAGCTGTTTAAGAGTTAGCCAGCACTCTGCCCTGGTAACCGGCTGTGGAAAGGAGAGGAAGGCAGATGGTGCCGAGGTAAGGGTGAGGGCTGCGGAACAGCAAGGGCGCTTACAGCTGAGCCCAGGGACCGCCTTTGCTGCCGACTCATTTACGACTTCACATTTCGTTTTATTCCTCTGCATGATGTTTCGAATGTATCCCCATGCATGGGGGTGGGAGTGTGGACATGACTCCCATATCTGCGAGCAGAGGTCTCCCGGCCCCAAACCCGGAGGCCCGGGTGTTTCTGAGTTGAGCTGAAAAGTCTCCATGGCGCTGCACAGACAGCGCCTAGCCTTCTCAGCCTCTCCAAGCCAAGGTGCATGGAAGGCTCCAGGAAGCTGGCCGAGGGGACAGCTTAGCCTAGTCTGAATCACACCAGAGATTTCAAGCTGATTTGGCGACCCCCGAGGGCAGAGGACACAAGAGGAGGTAGAGCCAAGGGCAGCCGAGGGCGGACACGGTTTGATGAGACCCTGCCGACTTGATTGACTCCTGGGTCCGTGCTACTCCCCCCACCCCAGTCTCAGGCTGGTGCCCTGGCCTGAGTCCTGGCCGAGGAGAAAGGTAAAAGCCGGAATGAGGGTTTGTTAATTAACTGATCGTTCTCCATTAATTCGTCCCTGGAGAATGAGAGACAGTCAATCCGCTCAGAGCCGGGGGCACTGAGCCGTTTCACAGTCTAAAATCAAAGCGAGAGGCCAGAGCCCCCTCCCCCACCTCATGCGGGCCAATGAGAAGCTAGAGGGAGGCAGGTGCCGGCGTGCCAGTGAGCCTGCGGCGGGAGCCGGAAGCAACCCCAAAGCACTCTTTGGGTCTGGGCACTGTTGGCCTCCCTCCGTGTGCCCCAGTTCATGAGTCTCTGCCCCGCCAGGTGTTCCAGCCCAGCCCTGTGCTCCCTGGTTCCAAGCAAAATCGCCACGCAGGCTATTAGTGCAGCTTCTGCCTGGAGGTCGGGAGAGGTGGAGAGAGGAGGACAGGAAGGGAAAGGGAGAAGTTGACAAGGTGCCCTCTGGGGCTCCCACGAATCCGTTCCCTAGCCCTGTGTGCATCCACCATGTCGCCTCCCACCCCCATAAGCTGACTGAGACTGGAGGGCAGCTCAGGTTCTAGAAGGGGTGGGAGAAACGGATACCCTTCTCCCTGACTGCTCAGCCTCTGCGGCGCCCAAAGTAGTCAGTGCCTTTTCACAAGCCCACGTCAGCTTCAGAACCTTGTACCCAGGCAGTGCTCATATAGGCCTGTCAGTGGGGTGGGGGGAAATGGAGGAAAGGGTTGGAAATGAAAAGGGATTCCCCCCCAAGCTTGTTACCCCCCACCTTGTGAAGGTGCCCCAGTCACCCCCTGGAAAATCAGGCTGACAGGTTCTGTTCAGAAATGACCCCCGGCCCTGGAAACCCGGCCTTGCGCTCCAATCAGCGCGAGCGCGCTCTGACCTACACGCATGGGTGCCGCCGCAGGGCTGTTGAAGCGGGAGCACTAGTGCTGAGACCCTCCGGTGGAGGCGTGGGCCCCATGCCAGCCAGTGGTCACCGGACCCAGGACACTCTGGCACCCAGTAGCCTAAGATGAATCCGGCTCACCTGAGGCACGTGGCCTTTTTCTTTGCAAAAAATAGAAGGAAAAAAAGGAAAATCGGAGACTCTGGCAGGACAAAATTTGGCGCCCAATCCCAAGTGGAATTGCGTACCAGGACCCGGATGGAGCGTCGAGTATTTAATTTTCCTTTCTTTAACTTAATTGAAGGGGTGGGAAAGGCTGGGATGGGGGCACTTGCGGAGCGAGCCCAACCGGGAGCAATCCCATTACACTGCAGGAACCACGACCTATTTTAAAATCACGGAAAAACAGGGAGCCTTCCCTTTAACATTTTCATTTGGGGGTGGGGAGTGATGCGTTTCCTGGACTCTCCAAATGATCCCTAGTAGGCCGGATTACAGATTTGAACAAACGCATTGCAGGGCACTTTGGCCAAGGCTGTGGGACATTGCCTGCCCCTCCCCACCACCAGCCTCCACGCACAGGGGTGCCCCTTGCTGTTTGGCTCACTGTTACACTAAAGACCCCTCAATCTTGTCCTTACCCCTCGGGCGGTTCCTTCGCTCATTGGCGAAGAGTGGCTTCTCCACGCCCGTCCCTGTACACGAGGTTCCACGAAGCCTGTTGCAGAGAGTCAAAACCTACACACTTGGCAGCATGTTTGGGGACGCGCCTTCTCCTTACAAAATTACATCGGCTTGGTGGAAGATGGGAGACAGGAGGAAATTCTCACCAAATTAACTACCTTTAAAAAATCAATACGTGTTCCCTCAATATAATACTTGCTGCTGCCCCATTAAAGTACAGTGCAGCTAGGTTTGCGGCCACATCTCATCTGAGGTGAGGTGGGCGGGCTGGACTATATGGGTGGGTGGGCGCCTCCCCTCTGAGTGGGCACCTATTAAGACTTGAAGAGATTAGTTTCCAATTAAAGATTTCAGAAGGCTTTGGCCACAGTAGGGGAGTGGTCAGCGTTTGAGGAGGCTGCAACGCGCACCCACCAGAGGGCACAGCATGGCGGACAGAGGAGGCAAGGCCCAGCGGGTTAAGCAGGGGTGGGTGCTGGGCCCCTCTGACCCTGGGGTACCTGAAGGAAGGGTACCTCCAAACAGTGCCTGGGAGACTGCCCTGTCTCCGGCATCCGGGACTGCGCCCCCTTCCTGTCCAGAATTTGCCCCGGAACGACCTGAAGGAGAGCCAGAGCCTGGGGCGGGGGGGGGGGGGGGGGGGGGGGGGGGGGGGGCGCGGGGGGGGGGGGGGGTCAGTCGGCCGGGGGGGGGGGGGGGGGGGGTAATGTTCGGCCCAGGAGGTGGCCATGAGAAAGTCTCACAGGGACCAATCTGGGTTGTGTTTGCCATAAGTGGCCTTGCCGTCTGGTTGATTGATAACTGGCCTCCACGCAAGTCCATTTGCTTTTTGTTAATATTTATCCCGGTGGGTGACATTTCAACTGTCCCTCGCTTCCCTGGGCCAAGTGAGACAAGAAGTAGGAGTGCAATGTTGGGCCTTGGGAACCTCACTTCCCCAAATCTCAGACTCCTGGGCCAGGAGAAAAACCAGGACCGGGATTCGGGAACTGGAAGGGTTCCTGGGCCCAAGAGAAGACACCAAGCGGACTGCTTCCCTCTCACCCCACTTCTCACACAGTGCAGCTACTCCCAGCGGCTGCAGTTCGAACAAAGGGCCTGCGGGCATGGCCAACCCCTTCCGCCTCACAGCCCCAGAGCCAGTTTGACTGCCTGGGAGGAGGTGTGGGGGGGGGTGAGAAGGAGTGCCTCCTCCAAAGGCTTAGGGTGGCCTCCTCCCGACATGCAATGGTGGGGGCAGCCAGTTGTCAGGAAGAGTCCCAAAGAACCCCCACCCTCTCAGGGTGAATGGTGGCCATGTGCCCAGGGAGTGGGCTGGGGACCCCCCAACACACATACACCAGCACTGTAGGAAACGAAAAGTTCTCACCCCAGTCACCAAAATGCTCTTCATGGGCCTTTCTCTGAGCTCATGCCTGACCCCTTGAGAGTTTGGGGACAATAGTTCCTTCTTACAGTCCCCACTAGGGAGCACAAACCCCAGTGAAGGGAAGAAGGAATACTTAGTGTTAAGAGGTGTGCATATGGTGAAGATTGGAGCCGACTGTTTGGCAGTGGTAGGAAGACGTGCTTGTGAGGCTTGAGGAGGCCTGGTAGTTATTGTGTGGTGACCCTAGTGTCAGCACACACAGGATGGATGCCTGAGACAAATAACCCCATTCTGATGGTCCCACCAGTGGGTGCAGCCCCAAACGTCAGGCCCCTTAGAAATGCCCAAAAGGTGATTAGGGTCAGCCAGAGCAACCCACTGACCCCAGGGCTGTAGTGGTCACTAGAGACCCGGGCCCTACCATAACTATTTTGCAAATGACACTTGGGACAGACTGTGCCAACAATACCAGTTGCAGCCGCAAAGTAACTCAAAGCCCAGGCTGCATCTTTCTTCATCTTCAAGCTTTGATCCTTAGTGCCCTGCAGGGAGCCGGCATCCTGCCCTCCCAGATGCCCTCCATGGGGCTCACCTTCCCGGGGAACCTGATGGGCTGTGTGCTGAGATAGCTCCGCACGCCCCCTGCGGGCTGCTGCCGGCCACCAAATAAGCTCTCGGTTCAACGCGCTGTGGAGAGGAAAGGGATGCATGCTGTGGCTTTGTTTTTACAACATCGTTGTACTGCTGATATGCAAAACAGCAACTATTTTTTTATAGGAAAGGCGTGTGGAGGAGGAATCTATCTTGGTCCCCAACAATGTCTGGGTATTACCCCACTGATGAGACAAAATTGCCATCCCCCCCAAAGTACACCCCAACTCTGACCTCTCTCTCAACAAGATGTGCATTTGGATTTTCTATCCAAATTTTAGTTTTGCTGGCATGTTTTTATTTGAGGAAAGCAGGGTCAGAGTAGAGAAGGTGATCCTGGTGGGTCTCAAGTAGGAGTAGGAGGTTGGGGCTGGAGGACATAGTACTGAGAGCGTGGATTAGTGGTTCCTTTGTTTTGTTGTTTCCCCTTCTAGCTAACTGACGGGAGTCAGGAGGGAGCCCTGAGGCTTTGAGCTTGGAGGGCTTTGTTTTCTCTCATGTGGGGTGGGTGAAAGGGCCTGCGTAGGCCGACCGGCCTGGAGCCTTGGTGCGGCGTCAGGACCCTGGACAGGGCCCCGCCAATGCTAGCCTGATCCCGTTTCTCTTTGCTGCTGGAAAGTGGGTAGAATGCCTTTGAAGAGTTGTAGTAAGGAAGCGAAAACTAACAGCTAATATTCTGAAGTTTATGAGAAATCTTGAGGCCCCTCCAGGAATATATACCAGCACAGTCAAGTAATCAAAAAGATCAAACCTATCCTCGTCAATCAGATGATTGATCTTTTCCTCTCTCCCCAGCAGCTTTCTCTGTGTGTCTGAGTACACGTGCACACCTGCTTATAAAATCGGAATTCGAGTCCCTATGGGTGTGACAGGGGTTGGATCATTAAGCTAAAACGTTCAATTCAGTCCCTTTGATCCGTGCTGGGGAAAATCTATAGTCATCTCTAATCTACGAGGTCTTTAAGAAGGTTGTTACATGAGCTGTTTTGATGTCATCATTTCCACGTTCATGGCAAATTCAGCTAATCAAAAAGACATTGCTACCCGAAGTTCTCAGAAGAAATAGTTCTTACAGAGTGTATCGGTAAAATTTATTCTTGATTTTCTTGTAAGAAAGAAAATCCTCAAGTCTGATGGAGTTGGGTAATTTAAAAAGAGGTTCTCTGTGTCTTGCTCCTCAAAATCCATAGTTAGAAGCCTTGCCTTTCAAGTAAGTGCTCAGTGCTCTTTGTAAACTCCGCATATTGGAATAAACACCAAGTTAATGTTTTAAATCAACCAAGGAGCCTTGATGGATTGGATGAGAAACGACTAGTTTCATTCCAATTAAAACAGCAGAATTTCCACACTCTTGGTAAAATGGAATGGTCCCCAGCCTAGGGTAGCAATAGAAGAAGAGTCTTACTGAAGTCATGGTAGTTAGGATAGATTTCTCATAATTCTGGATAAAAACATTCAACAAGTTTCATTAAATACTATTTTCATCATGTCTCTATTTAAATAAGATGAATAAGCACCTTTGGGAGAAGAAAACCACTATTTCTACATGAAAAGTGCCAGCCTCATAGAGATCAGTAAAAAGAAAGAACTGATTTCTTATGCATGTGAATTTATTGCACAATCATAAATTCCTGTTTTCTATCAATAGATTTGCACAGGTTTTTATTTTGTGACAAGTAAATACTAATGAGGTTTAATTTCCTCTTGAAGTGATAGGACTGGATTACATGATTAGACCAATCACAACACAGTCTGATGATTTGATACAAACCTAAGAATTTATGTTTTATCACTGAGTCTTGCTATAGATTCATCGATCTTATGTTCCTCCCAAAAGATGTTACATTATCATAAAGTTGGAAAAAAATTAGCTTCTAGAATTTTTCTTCTCCTTTAGATGAGACCATTTGGTAAACCAACAGCTGAACAGAACCAGTCCCTGAAATACTACCCATCCAATTTGTCATGGCACTTGTTAAGGAAGGATCTTATGTCTGTTGTGTACATTCTGTTAGTCAGCTACTGTACTAGGACATAGATGTTCTAATTTAATATTCTATTTCAGTGGCTCCCACATCTTGCTCCATGTTGGAATCACTTAGGGACCTTTACAAATATGATTCCTCGCTAAAACCCAGGCCATGACCTAGGCATTGGGATTTTTAAGAGCTCTGAGGTGATTTTAATGAGCAGCAAAGTTGGGGAGCCCCCAGTTTATGTGGTAGTTACTATTATTTTCCCTGTTTCTGTGTTCACTGAGGTTACATAACTTATCTCTGGTAACACAACTGGAAAGCACTGGTACACTGATCTCAGCTTTCCCTACTCAAAGCCCAGAACCCTCTTACTCCCCACCCTGTGCGTGCTAGAACGGATCCACCAGGTCAGTGGACCTAGAATGTGGAAATGTCTGATTTTACTATCATAAACCCTCGATCTAGAAAGTGTCTGCATAATAAGGGCGCCTGGGTGGCTCAGTTGGTTAGAAAGTGTCTGCATAATAAAGGTCTTGAAACTGGAGAGTGTGTATCCTCCTCTGCAACTCTCAAGGAAGGTTACTTATGGAAACTTATTTCTTTTTTACTCAAGACTTATAAGAGAGACTTTTTATTGCTGTCTTTTGAAGAAGCAGCCAGAGGGAATGAAAGGCAGTATGAGAGCTAGACATGGAACCCAAGTCTCCCTATCCATTCGTTCACTTAAACAATTATTGATGGGCAAGAACCAATAATTAGATGTGTTCTGTGGGTAGAACTGGTCCCCTGGGACTCCTGCTTGGAGGAGGGCCCAAAGGCCCAAACCTCCCATACTTTCAGGCATTGGTGTTCACTGCCCCTGTTGCTATTCCAAGGTTGCCTGTTACTTATGTTTTAGGACTCTGCACAAAAAAATAATAAATTAACTAAAACTCTGTATATAAGTTGGTAATCATCCAGAGGATAACTTAAATCTCCCTCAAACACTGGGTGTTTACAGTTATCCATGTGTCTCTCAACTTCCTTTGCATATGCCATAGGGTACACAGAATCGACAGTTTCTGAAATCACCACTTTCGTTTTTGCATCTGGTGATGATCTCATAGTCCCAAAGAGAGGTTATCAAAGGAACACAATAAACTATGAGCTTTTCGCTTTCGTTCCTGTTGTCTTCTAAAAACAGATCAATGGCAGGGGAAATTAAATAAATAAACGAGCGAAGCGCGCCACCTAGTGACCTCCGTGCTCACTGCAGGTGAGGTGCGTGAGAGGAGTGGCTAAACGCGATTCAGGTATTGATGGAGTCACAAAATCGTTCATTAAGGCAATTTAATCTTTGCTATTAAATGTCCTTTCAATTCATTTGGGATAATTAAGATGCAGTTAAAGTGATTAAATTCTAATTACTTATGCTAGACAAGGACATATTTGTCACACTAATGCGGTTAACTAAGGACTCGGAAAGAAAGTTAACATTTACTTCAAATGATGCAACTGGAAAAATCAGTTCCTCTTTTCATCATTAATCCAGCGAGCTGGGTGATTATGTAATGGCACTACAAGCTCATTAAGTAGGGGAAGTGCTGATTAAAATGACTGCTAGGAGGAAAACCTGAGCGAGGAGCACCTCGGTAGTTCGGTTAGCATTCCTAGCAAAATTTCTTGGTGTTCTTTTCTTCTAAGCCCCGCACCTCAAAGTAATAAGCAGCTCCTGAGTTTTATCCTGACATTTAAGAAGGGGCACCTTAGGGGCGCCTGGGTGGCTCAGTCGTTAAGCGTCTGCCTTCGGTTCAGGTCATGATCCCAAGGTCCTGGGATCCAGCCCCACGTCGGGCTCCCTGCTCTGTGGGAAGCCTGCTTCTCCCTCTCCCAATGCCTCTCCCCCTACATGTGCTCTCTCTCTGTATCTCTGTGTCTCAAATGAATAAATAAAATCTTTAAAAAAAAAAAAGAAGAAGAAGAAGAAGGGGCACCTCACAGAAAGCCTTTATTGCCAGCCTACAGACATCGTTAAACCCAGAGATATTTTTATGTGGTAAGTGGATTCTCAGCATAGGGAGGAGCTGGGCAGATGGGCTGGGAGGGAATTCCTGAAGTCAACAGCTCCAGAATGAAAATGTCCACTGAAGGCTTCTGAGGCCACTTCCCTTCACATAAGCACCCTTTCCTGTAAGCAGTCCTTCTCCCCTTCCCTAGGTCCACTTTTATGGCCTTTGATGCGAGGGGACAGATTCCTCTGCACGGGATCATGCCCCGTTTGATTGTTATGCACACTCTGAAGACTGCTAAGTCTACCTCAGATGCAAATCAGTCTTTTTCAGTATTTTTCTGCATTCTCATATAAAGCCATCTGAGATTATAAGCCATGAAGTTACTGAGGCAGTTTTACCATAAAGTCCACAAACTGTTCCCAGCCTCTTATGATAGCTTAATTATGAGTGCTCATAAGAGGGAGATGAATTGAAACAACTGAATTTGAAGTTTGCCTTCCTTGCAAAAATGGCTTCCTAGCCGTGTTTCCTTCATAAGCAAAGAAGCTAAACTTACTAAATTCATCAGTCACATAAGTCAAGCCACTACCTTTAAAAAATAAATTGGCGGGCGCCTGGGTGGCTCAGTTGGTTAAGCGACTGCCTTTGGCTCAGGTCATGATCCTGGAGTCCCAGGATCGAGTCCCACATCGGGCTCCCTGCTTGGCAGGGAGTCTGCTTCTCCCTCTGACCCTCTTCCCTCTCGTGCTCTCTATCTCTCATTCTCTCTCTCTCAAATAAATAAAATCTTTAAAAAAAATAAAATAAAAAAATAAAAAATAAATTGGCAATTATTTGGATACTTAGAGTTACTATTGATTTAATAGATCATGTTATGCCATCTTACACT
Organism: Callorhinus ursinus; assembly: GCF_003265705.2. Taxonomy (NCBI): domain Eukaryota; kingdom Metazoa; phylum Chordata; class Mammalia; order Carnivora; family Otariidae; genus Callorhinus; species Callorhinus ursinus. The sequence goes on along the minus strand of NW_027397087.1, from coordinate 18,754,329 downwards.
ACTAAAACAAACAATTTAAAGTTAAAAACCCTGGGCTAAAATCAAAAGCCCCAGAGAGAAGTTTTCTTACTAGTTAACTCAGAGAACTTGTCATTTACCCTTTCTGAGGCCTCAGTCTCCTTAAATATAGAATGAAGGATTTGGTTTAGGGTCCTTCCATGTCCCACCTTCTATGATTGATTGTCTTCTGGGATGCCAGATTATCCATGGCAAAGTCTCTTGTCTCTATTTAGTGCTCTGTCCCAAAGTCAGGGTTCAACGAGGTATAAGGTCCAGGGGTTCATCTCCTGGGCAAAGTTTCAGATCAGGTTCTACTGTCACATGGTCAAGAGAAAGCAGCCCATCTAGTCAGGAGTGCCGCCTTCTGGCACAAATATGCTACAGTTTGAGATCACAATCCCCGTGTCCTAATGATACAAGTTGTTGGTGAGGATTTGGATCAACAGGAAGTCGTACACTGCTGGCTGTTTGGGAATGTAAATTCAGACCATTTTTTCAAAAGATAGTTTAGCCTTGTCTCATAACCCTGAACCTACACCTATCCAGTGGTTTTACTCTTTGGCATATACCCTAGGTAAACTCACAGACGCTCCTGGAGATGTGTACAAGACTGTAGCAGAATTATTCATAAGAGCAAAGAAGCCAGAAACATTCCAAATGTCCATTGACAAGGGATTCATAAATTGTGATATACTCACATAATGCAGTAGTATACTGCAATGAGAATGAACGGGCCAAAACTATATACAAGTCTTAGGAACAATGTTGAGTCTTAGGAACAACGTTGAATTTAAAAAAAAAAAAAAAGCCACGGAAGATCACATCAGAACAATACCACTTTTCCAAAGCTCAAAAGCAAGCAGTGCTGAACAATTTGTTGTTTGGAGATACATAAGTATGTGGTAAAGCTATTTAAAAAAACAAATGAATAATAAACTCAGATTCCAGAGTGTGGTTACCTCCGGTAGGGGAAGGTCAGAAGATACGTAGCATTACAAACCAGTGATATTGTACTTCTTTTGTTGGATCTACCCTCACAAATGTTTATTTTGTTACGAGGCTTCCTATCTTAAATAGCCATATTGTTCCTGGAGGTAAATATTTTTTAATTTTAACATTGGAGAGGAAAAAAATTGTTTTGTTTTTCTGGTTCCCCAACCCAAACAGCTTGGACCAAACAAACCCCACAGCATTTGTACACAGTTCCTAGCCACGTACTAAACGTCAGCCCTCCTAGAAATTATGTTCTGCCAGTTGTGGACAGGACATAAGAAGTGAAAGATGTTTATCTCAGCACTATCTAAGAGCCAAATTATTGAAACAACCCAAATGTCCATCAACTGATGAACGGATAAAGGAGATGTGGCATGGAAGCACCTGGGTGACTCAGTTAGTTAAGCATTTGACTCTTGATTTCAGCTCAGGTCATGATCTCAGGGTCATGAGATCGAGCCCCGCATCAGGCCCCACAATGGGCATGGAACCTGCTTGAGATTCTCTCTCTCCCTCTCCCCACCCACTACCCACTCGCACACTCTCTTTCTCTCTCGCTAAAAATAAATATTTTTTAAAAAAGAAGATGTGATATGTACATACAGTGGAATATTACTCAGCCATCAAAAAGAATGAAATCTTGCCATTTGCAATGACGTGAATGGAGCCAGAGAATATTATGCTAAGTGAAATAAGTCAGAGAAAGACAAATACCATATGATTTCACTCCTATGTGGAATTTAAGAAACAAAACAAATGAGCAAAGGGAAAGAGAGGCAAACCAAGAAAAAGACTCTTCACTATAGAGAACAAACTGATGGTTACCAGAGGGGAGGGTGTGGGAGCTGGATGAAATAGGTGATGGGGGATGAAGGAGGGCACTTGCTGTTATGAGCACAGGGTGATGTATGCGAGTGTCAAATCACTATATTGTACACCTGAAACTAATATTACACTGTGTTAACTAATTGGAATTTAAATTAAAAACTTTAAAAAAAAGTAAGAGAGGAAATTTCATTAGATACGGAAAGAGGGGTTTGTTTTTCATTCATTTGAACACCAGCTACAGCACTGGTGGTGCTCAGTCCTGGGGACGGCATATACAGCAGATTTGTCGCTTAAGACTCAATCTAGTGGGGAAAAGAGACAAATAGCTATTCATTTCCTTCTTGATTATTTTGTGTGTATGTGTGTGTGTGTGCCAATGAAGAGAAGTTTGGGGTGTGATGAAAGGACAGTTTTGAAGATCTGGAAAATGAATAGGACTTGAGTCAGAAATGGAAGAAGAGGTCCCCAGGCAGAGGGAACAGCAGTATGTGTGGAGGCCCTGGTTGAAATATGTTTTGCAGAAGATTGCTAGAATCTGAATTACTATATAGCTGAAAGCTTGTTTCTTCCCTAGCACAGCTAAGTGACGTAATACCTTCCCATCAATAACAAAAGTGTTCTCAGGCACCTGGGTGGCTCAGTTGGTTAAGCGTCTGCCTTTGTCTCAGGTCATGATCCTGGGGTCCTGGGAAGGAGTCCTGCATCGGGCTCCCTGCTCAGCAAGGAGTCTGCTTCTCCCTTTGCCCCTTCCCCCAGCTCGTGCATATGCTCTCGCCCTCTCTTTCAAAAATAAATAAATAAAATCTTAAAGACAACAACAACAATAACAAAAGTGTTCTCCCAAAGTTTTCAGTGCTGGGGAGGAGTGGGCAGAGGGTTTTATATTCCTCTAGGGGTGCAAATCAGATTGGTGAAGGAGAGGTGGAGAGAAAATATGTTTTGGTTAAAAAGCTTCCCAGGTCTGCAGCCAATTAAGCCGACTGTGCTCTTTGTCCATGGGGGCCCAGTGTGCCATGGCTGCAAACAGTAGCCTCCTTGGTAGTGTATGCAGCCTGTTGATTGTATGGGTTGCCCTAAGGGACCTTGGAGACAGCCCTTTCCAGTGGATATTGAGGTCTGACCTCATGCTATCTCCAATCTAGGCTGCAGACAGGTATGCGGGGTGCCTTTGGAAAGCTCCAGGGCACAGTAGCCAGGGTCCACATTGGTCAAGTCATCATGTCCATCCGTACCAAGCTGCAGAACAAGGAACATGTGATTGAGGCCCTACGCAGGGCCAAGTTCAAGTTCCCTGGCCACCAGAAGATCCACATCTCCAAGAAGTGGGGCTTTACTAAGTTTAATGCGGATGAATTTGAAGACATGGTGGCTGAAAAGCGGCTTATCCCAGATGGCTGTGGGGTCAAATACATCCCTAATCGTGGCCCCTTGGACAAATGGAGGGCTCTGCACCCATGAGAATCTCGGCACTGCCCCCTCCCTCTTCATGGCCACCAATAAAACCTACTTCCTGTCGAAAAAAAAAAAAGGCTTCCCAGGGCGCCTGGGTGGCTCAGTTGGTTAAGCGACTGCCTTCGGCTCAGGTCATGATCCTGGAGTCCCGGGATCGACTCCCGCATCAGGCTCCCTGCCCTGCAGGGAGTCTGCTTCTCCCTCTGACCCTCTTCCCTCTTATGCTCTCTATCTCTCATTCTCTCTCTCTCAAATAAATAAAATCTTTAAAAAAAAAAAAAGCTTCCCAGATGAGGGGCACCTGGGTGGCTCAGTCAATTGAGCATCCAACTCTTGGTTTCAACTCAAGTCATGCTCTCATGGAGCATGAGATTGACGAGCCCCAAGTCAAGCCCAGCATGGAGCCCCCCCATCAAGCCCACCATCGAACCCCGCCAGCACCCCCATCCAGCCCCCCACGTGGAGCCCCACCTCCAGCTCCTGTCTTCTTGCTCCTCGGGGAGTCTGCTTGAGGATTCTCTCCCTTTGCCCCTCCCCATCCGACCCCCCACAGGCATACCCACCAGCATGCTCTTTCTCTCTCATGAATAAATCTTTTTTTAAAAAAAGCTTCCCAGGTGATTTTAATATAACTCCAAGTTGAGAATTAGAACATTGATACTGAGAATTTAAGGGCAAATGAGCTTTATTTTTGCCCCTTTATTTATTTTACCATTTTTCTGGAGTAATCTATAGTTCCATAATTTTATAGATAGAGAGGCAGATAGATACAGATAGATACAGATATAATATATAGTGGAATGAAGTTGTCAGATGTATGCTTTTGAAAGCAAACGAGTGAGATAATAAGAGAATAGCAGTAACAAGAAACTAGCTAGGAGGGGGTGGAAATAGATTATGAGAGTCTGATTATGTGTCATTGTCAGCAGAGGTGGAGAAAATGGGTGGGCAAAATTTGAGAGATCTATCTGAAGTAAAATTGAGAAGATGTCGTGGAGAGCGAAAATGAAAGAGGAACAGACTCCTAGGGTTCTGATTTGGAATGCTGGGTGCTTGGATATACCTTTAGCCATAGGGTGGCTGTGTTGTTGTGAATATAAAGATAGAACGTTTCAGAATAGCCCACACTCTCAAGCATATTCTTTTTTTTTTTTAAATTTTTTTTTTTTAAGATTTATCTATTTATTTATTCATGAGAGACAGAGGGAGAGAGAGAGAGAGAGAGAGAAGCAGAGGGAGAAGCAGGCTCCCAAGGAGCAGGGAGCCCGACGCGGGACTCGATCCCAGGACCCCGGGACCATGACCTGAGCCGAAGGCAGACACTTAACCATCTGAGCCACCCAGGCGCCCAAGCATATTCTTAAAAGAGGTGGGCTCTTTGGCCTCCACACAAATTTGAGATGTAAAATCAGGTAGATTGCCTCTGCCTGGCAGGAACATGTTACTTAATTGGGGAGACATAATGTTAGCATCGTGCTACTGAGGTGAAGATTGTGGGTTCAGTCCATTGGGTCTGGTTTTTATTTCCCAGTGTTGGTGGGCAGTGATGCGTGCTTTCATTCCAACCAGCTGCCAGCCATTGAGCCCACAAGAGCCTTGAAGAACCAGTGTCAAAGGTTAGCCCAAATCTGTTTCTGCTGGTAGAGAAATAAAAGCAGTCCCCTGTAACAGTAGGTCAGGAGCCCTCTGTCTATGAGCAAAGCCAACAGGGGATGGGATAGAAGCACAGACATGTTGGAGGGCAGATAAGTGTTGGCAAGTCTTGGTTTTTGTCACATTCACATCAGTTTTGGGTAGGAATTAACCCTTCCAAAGTCAAATTTTGTTTTTCTCTAATCTAGTTTACACAGTTGTTGCCCCATGAAGCCCCAAATTTTTTTAAAGAATTATTTTTAGTTAATTGATCTTTATTTTTGAGTATGTATTATGTGCACATCGTGTTTTAAAAGTTAACACAGAAAGGTATATAGAGAAAACCAAGTTCTCCTCCTAATCTATTCCTTCAGTACCCAGTTTCCCTCCCCTAGAGGCAACCCTTGTTACCAGTTTTTTGGGTATCTTTTAGAGATAGTCTATGACTTTTCAAGTGTGTGAGCATGCCTGTGCATGCGTGTGTGTGTGTGTGTATCCCTCTTTTAAAATAATCAAGAGCCTCTTCCAAATAATAACTTCTAGGGGGAAGATTGAATGCGTATTCTGCTCTCTGACTGATGGTTGCCTTCCTAGAAATGTATTTACATACCCAGCAACGTGCTGCCCAGTGCAACTATCTGAGCGCTACAATTAAGGAGTAGCACAGGACAACCACCTTTCTGGGTATGTTGAAAGTGGTCTTAAGTGCTTCAGTGGAGGTCCCTTTAATCCAGCTCTTTTATGTAATACAACTTAATTAGGAAAGTTGTTAAAAATTTAACCTTATATAAATATATGCTCTCTACCACCTAGCTTCCCTACTTTAAAATAATACAATACCCAAATACAACTACTGTATCATTTTAGAACACTACCTTCAACACAAAGGTAGAATTTCTTTTTCGGTGAGTTAATTATTGTATTCTGTATATATATATATAATCTTAGATCCTGTGTTTGTCATGACATAGCTTTAGTAAATATGTTTTTACTATTTGTTGCCTACCTACCATGTCCAAGCACCTCGTATCTTATTTTTATAATATACTTTTTAATTCTAGTTTTCTCAAAAAAAATTTTCTCAAAAAAAAAAAACTCCTTTATAAAGTATTAATGTTTGGGCACCTGGGTGGCTCAGTCAGTTAAAAGCATCTGCCTTCAACTTAGGTTGTGATCCCAGAGTCCTGGGATCAAGCCCTGAGTTGGGCTCCCTGCTCAGCGGGAAGCCTGCTTCTGCCTGCCACTCCTCCTGCTTGTGCTCTCTCTCTCTCTCTGTCAAATAAAATATTTTTAAAAAATAAAGTATTAATGTTAATCAAGGAAAAGGATGACAAGAATTACCCATAACACTCCCACTCTGAGATAACCCCCCCTTTTGGTGAATATCCTTCTAATCTTTCCTCAGTGGGGTAATACACACTATTTTATAACTTTTTAAAATTAAAAATCCCGGGGCACCTGGGTGGCTCAGTCGTTAAGCGTCTGCCTTCGGCTCAGGTCATGATCCAAGGGTCCTGGGATCGTGCCCTGCATAGGGCTCCCTGCTCTGTGGGAAGCCTGCTTCTCCCCCTCCCACTCCCCCTGCTTGTGTTACCCCTCTCGTTGTGTCTCTCTCTGTCAAATAAATAAATAAAATCTTTAAAAAAATTAAAATTAAAATTAAATTAAAAATCCCATATTATTAAATTTACAGTAGAACATTTGAAAATACATAAAAGAATAATGGAGACAATAAAAATCCCTGATAATTCCATCATCCCTCCCCCTCCCAAATAGCTCATGACCAGCATTCATTCATGTAGCAGATATGAATAGATAAGGTGTTTGTGATTTGCAGGACGGCAGAGATGGACAAAGAAGGACAAAGACAGTTCCCTCTGCTCTTAGAGCACTCTATGTCAGAAAACATTATACATTTTGTGTTTTATATCTATGCTGTAATTTAAGCAATCCCCTACTTTTGGACACTTGGGTTGGTCCATAAATTGATTGGGTAAGCATAAATTTTTATGACTTTATAATATTTAAAAGTATCATAACTGATACAACCTTTCCAACAACCTTTTCTATCACTGGACATTTCAGTGATTTCAGAGGTTTGGATTTGGCTTTGTTTTTACCATTACTAATGAATGACACAGCAGTCAGAAACATTATACATAAAACATTACTGAATATTTGTTTTACTCCTTCAAAAATAATTTTTCTCTAGTTATTAAAGTAATATGTGCTAGATGTAGAAGCTTTGGAAAATATGAAACATTATAAACAATCCAACAAAATCAAATTATCCATTCTGTAATCCAGAGATGATACCTGTGATTTGTTGGCTTGTTTCCTTCTAGCTTTTTAGAAGTACAAAGATGGGGCACCAGGGTGGTATAGTTGGTTAAGCACCTGACTTGGTTTCAGCTCAGGTCCTGATCTCAGGATCTTGAGATCAAGCCCCCAAATGGGGCTCTGCACTCAAGGTGGAGCCTGCTTGAGTTTCTCTCACCCTCTTCCTCTGCCACGCCCCACCCCAGGCTGCTCACACACATATTCTATATATAAAATAAATAAGTCTTTAAAAAAAAAAAAAAAAGGGGGCACCTGGGTAGCTCGGTCAGTTAAGCGTCTGCCTTCCACTCAGGTCATGATCTCAGGGCCCTGGGAAAGAGCCCAGCGTTGGGCTCCCTGCTCAGTGGGGGGTCTGCTTCTCCCTCTGCCTGCCGCTCCCCCTGCTTGTGCGCTCGCGCGTGCTCTCTCTCTCTCAAATAAGTAAAATCTTTTAAATAAATAAAAGTACAAGGATAAAGATACATTTAAATTTTTTATTTTTCACAAAATTGAGCTCATAGAGAATTTACAGTTGACAATGTCATTAACTATTATCCAAAAGCTTGATTTTTTTAAATTTTTGTTTGGAAATTATTTCAAGTTTTTTAAAAAACAGTACAAAGAACCTCCATATACCCTTTTCCCAATTGTTAACAGGACCAGCCAACCGTTAGCTTTTGCCCCATTTGCTTTATCATATGTGCACACATGGTCAAGTGCTCATGTTCCCTCTCTGTCTCTGTCTCTCTTTTTCTCTCTCACATACGTACATACACACACACACACACAGAAATCTTTTTCATGGACCATTTGAGGGTAAGTTACATCCATTTGGTCCCTTTCCCCAAAATACTTAAGAGTGTATTTCCACGAGTAGAGCTGTTCCCTTATGCAACTACAGTTCACTCTTGTCAGTTTACCCAGTAATGTCCTACATAGCATTATTCTCCTCCAAGACAGGATCCAATCTTGAGGTGAGTTGTCATATCTCTTTTTTCTTTAATCTGAAAAATTCCACAGCCTTTCTTTACCTTTTATAACACTGACATGTTTGACTCATACGATCCCCACTTTTATTTTATTTTATTTTATTTATTTGCCAGAGAGAGAGAGCACAAGCAGGGGGAGCAGCAGGCAGAGGGAGAAGCAGACTCCCCACTGAGCAGGGAGCCCGAGGTGGGGCTTGATCCCAGGACCCTGAGATCATGACCTGAGCCAAAGGCAGACGCTTAACCGACTGAGCCACCCAGGCATCTCTGATCCCCACTTTTTAAAAACAATATTTCTCATTTTGTGTTTGACTGATGTTTCCTTGTGAAGGGATTGAGGTGATGCTTTCTTACCCAGAAAGCTGCATGGGTGAGGTGTGTCCTTCTCAGAGGATCACATTAGAGGCCCACAAAGTCTGTCTGTCCCTCACTTAACTGGTGAGTTCATTTCGATCAGCCAGTCAAGCTGTTGCCAAGTTTCTCCACTGTATAATCACTATTGTGAGGTTGTTTTGTTTTTTTTTTTCTTTCTTACAACTAATAAGCAAACTGTGGGTAGACACTTCAAGGTGATGCAAATATCCTACTTCTTTTAAAAATTCCCCATAGATTTAGCATCTACTGATTCTTGCCTGACCTAGTCTTTTATCACAATGGTTTCAGAATGAGTCTCCATCTCCAGCAGTCCTGCCAGGTTTAGCAGACAGCTCTCAGCTTTCTTCATTGGTAAGAGCTCCCTTCCCTTTCATTGATTCATCCATTTATTATTGGTGTAAACTCAGACATTCCTTTTTTTCCCTGATGCTTTATAATTCATTACAGTACTCACGTATTTCAGTGCTCAAATTATCCCAGGTTTGACCAGTGGGAGCCCCTTTAATCTGGCTCCTGCATTCTTGTGACATTCGTCCTTTTTTTTTTTAACTTTCTGGTGTTATAATAAGATGTACCAAGCTCATCTGTTACCTACCCTGTCCCAACCCTAGAATCTGCCACTTTCTAATGTATTATGCTGGGGAATGATATTAGAGACCAAGAAGTCCTGGGCGCTAGGGGTAACTGCTAGGGTGACTTTGTTTTGGGATCCCCCAGAAAAATCCAGGAAATATATGTATGCTTATTTATATACACGCACGCAAATATACATATATATTCATACATACATAATATACATATACTCATAAACACGCTTATGTACATATTTTTTAACCAACTGAGCCACCCAGGTGCCCGACTACATATTTTTTAAATCATGAGTTCACACCAATATCTTCACATCCAGTTGCAATATACACCCACAGGATTTTTTCTTGCCTTCTCCTATTCCATATTTGTGCAGGCATATCTTGGAGATATTGTGGGTTCAGTTTCAGACCACTGCAATAAGACACATATTGCAATAAAGTGAGTCAAATGAATTATTTGGTTTCCCAGTGCATATAAAAGTTATGTTTATACTATACTATTAAGTGTAGAATATCATTATGTCTATAAAAGGTGCATACCTTAATTAAAAATACTTTATTGCTGGGTGCCTGGGTGGCTCAGTAGGTTAAATGTCTGCCTTCAGCTCAGGTCATGGTCCCACATCAGGCTCCCTGCTCAGTGGGGAGCCTGCTTCTCCCTCTGCCCCTCCCCCCCATTCGTGCATGCTCTCTCTCAAAAATAAATAAAATCTTAAAAAACTTAATTGCTAAAAAATGTGAACCATCATCTGAGTTTTAGCAAGTCATAATCACTGATCACAGATCACCATAACAAATGTAATAATGAAAAAGTTTGAAATATTTTAAGAATTACCAAAGTATGACACAGAAACACAGAGTGAGTAAATGCTGTTGGAAAAATGGCACTAATAAACTTGCTTCATGAGGATTGCCATAAACCTTCAACTTGTAAAATAATAATAATAATAATAATGCAATATCCACAAAGCACAATGAAACAAAGTAGGTCTGTCTGCCCCTTCCTCTATAGTAAGAACCCTGGCATCCATAACATCTCTCTTTCTTTCTCTTTCCACCACCCATACTTACTCATTTACTCAATCTTATAATACACCTAAAATAATTTCAAAATTGCTTCACCCATACCCATAAAATAAACAACCTAGTATAAAAATGTTTAAGTAGGGTTCATTTGCAATTCTTACCCCATACCTATGCCCCAGCATCACTGGGGAACTTGTTAGAAGTCCTACTGATTCAGAAACTCTGAGGTAGAGCCCAGGAACCTGTGTTTTTACAAGCTCTGGGAATGAGAAGCATAGCTGGAAATGTGTAGCATGGGTTTATGATAGGTGTATGTGTGTGTACACAGAACCAGGTGTTACTATGTAAAGTAGTGCTTTAAATGTATTCTAAATGTAGGGGTACCTGGATGGCTCAGTTGGTTGGGCGACTGCCTTCGGCTCAGGTCATGATCCTGGAGTACCAGAATCGAGTCCCGCATCGGGGGGGGGGGGGTGTCCCTGCTCAGCGGGGAGTCGGCTTCTCCCTCTGACCCTCCTCCCTCTCATGCTCTCTCTCTATCATTCTCTCTCTCTCAATTAAAAAAAAAATCTTTAAATGTAACAGCCATAGAACAGGTCCAGTGCAGACTAATAGGGATTTTTCTGTCACAGCGTGGGTGCGGAGGTGTAACGTAAGAGAAAATAAACACCCCAGTTCTATTTCTCTTCCTGGTGCCAGGAGGATAATCAGGAAGCAGAGAGGACGAGTGTGAAGTACCGTCACTTGCCAGAGGGGGCCCCCTCCGTGTTAGACATTTGAGAGTACACTCAAGATGGAGGAGGTATCCTCAGGGCTGAAAAGCTCACAGCTGGTAATCTGTTACTTTCTGTTCTGCCCCTTGATTTGACTGCATCCCTGTAGTTGACTGAGGCGTGCATGGACCAATCACCACCCAGACTTAGCAAGGACAAACACAGTATCTTTCTGCCCTCCGATACCCGGTGCCCCCACATAGGTACTTCATCTGGGTGAGGCTGACTGCCCTGTTCCCAGCTTATTTCATTGCCCCAGCCCAAATTCAGCCCCTCTGCATTTTCTGCTCTTCCACTCTGTTACTTCAGCCTCCTCCCCACCTGGCCCTGAACTACCTTCGGACTCAGTCATAGGAGAGGTGACAGCACCCGTTTCCTTCACCAGGGGCTCAGCCCCCGCTTTCACTGACTTCTCAATGACAATTTAGAAATATCCCCCATGGCACCATTAAACTGCTTCAAAACAGTTATCCAGTGAAAGGATTAAAAAGATCTCATGGCATTTCATTCTCTGTACACATTTTCAAAATTTAAGGACTTGTGTCTTGGTTGTCTCCATTTTCTGTGGGGCCACATCCAAATTATTTTTTCCAACAAGGATGCTGAATATGCCAAAGAAATAATCCATGGTCTACTGTTATGGAACTCATGGTCTAGTGAGAGAGATGAGTAGGTAAATAACTATCTGGGGAAATGGTGGGGAGGTGGTCTGAGCATAGGAGACAAGGGTTCTCTTTGGATGGGAGAGGGGATGGAGAAGGCTTAGCAGAAAATGAGATACTTGAACTGGGCTTTGAGTATATAGGGAAACTTTCGTATAGAAAAGAAAGACAAGGGAGGACATTCTGGGTGAGGGAACAACTTGAGCAAAAGAAATAGAGGTAAGAAAATTCATGGTGGATCTAGGACTGACTTCTGAGCAGTGTGGCTCAGTAGGGGTGGTGGGCAGGCAGTCGTAGGTAGTGAGATGGGAAAGGTGGTTGCAATCAGTGTCAAGGTCCTGGAATAGCCACTAACAGCTTTCCTTTCAAGCTCTTGGGAGCCCCTTGTGAGACTAATTATACATGCCATTGGGAAAATAGCATTTACAATTTGAGTCTCTGGACAACTTTCCAGAAATACAAGGAAAACCACTAATCTGAAATTTGAAATTAATTATGGAAAATTTCTGCTAACTTAGTGAAAAGTCAAAATTGTAGGTTATTTTTGAAGGAATTCCATTTTATAATTTCAATTACTACAAATATTATAAAGTATTATACATGGATATTAATTAGAGAAATAGGATCAATAAACTAAGACTTGCAATGCACAGTAGGCCTATATGAGATCATAACACATCATAAGCATGTAATTCATCAGGTCTACCATTTGTTTTGATTTTTTGAGGAATTAACATCAAAAGTAGGGCATTAGTATCATGTTTCCAGTTACTGGGGTCCAAAATATCGAGGGGCTCTTTAAGATGAGGGATACCGATATGATAAAACTCCAATGGATCAGGCATTAAGAGAAGTGTAGGGTAATATTCCATTGTATATATGGACCACATCTTCTTTATCCATTCATCTGTTGAAAGGCATCTTGGCTCCTTCCACGGTTTGGCTACTGTGGACATTGCTGCTATGAACATTGGGGTGCATGTGCCCCTTCTTTTCACTACATCTGTGTCTTTAGGGTAAATACCTAGTAGTGCAGTTGCTGGGTCGTAGGGTAGCTAAGTGAAATAAGTCAAGCAGAGAAAGACAAATTATCATATGGTTTCACTCATATGTGGAACACAAGCAATAGCCCGGAGGACCATAGGGGAAGGGAGGGAAATCCGAAGGGGGAGAAATCAGAGAGGGAGACAAACTATGAGAGACTATGGACCCCAAGAAACAGACTGGGGGTTTCAGAGGGAAGGGGGGTGGGGGGAATGGGGAAACAGGGGAATGGGTATTAAGGAAGGCACATGTTGTGATGAGCACTGGGTGTTATATATAACTAATGAATCATTGAGCTCTACATCAAAAACTAATGATGTATATGAACATAAAAAAAAAAAAACTAATGATGTACAGTGGGTAACTGAACATAATAAAAAATATAAATAAATATATATATGTATGTTTGTATGTGTATATATATATATATATATATATAATAAAAAAAAGAGAGAAGTGTAGGAATTCGAAAATCAGAATTTCTGAGCCAGGTTCTCAGAAAAGAGCCACATTACCTTTTGCTACTAACTGAACAAGCCAGTGTGAGGCAGTGGTTCCTTTGAAGCTACAATGCAGGGAAAGAGCTTCATGGAAGGGAGGGTCAGATAGTGGGTGTTTCTTCCTGTGAGTGTGGAAAGGCTTGAGCTTGTGCTCAAGAAAATGTGTATGCGTGGGTGTGAATGGCCAGCAAGAGGACAACGCAAGTATCATAGGGATATGAAAATGTATTCATTCAGTGAGGATTCTCAGCTCACTGTTCTAGCTCAGGTTGGGCCTGTATGAGAAGGAACACAGAACAAATGGGAGAAGACAAAGTTTGTGGGGAGAAGAACTAAGATAGTCTAGGGTCCCACAGAGTGAAAGCTGGTATGATTCTCTGGTGTCCTCTTGGTTTGTGCCCGAGGAGTACCTAGGCCACCCTCCTCATCTCCTCCAGTACCACCAGCAGGCCCTGCCCAGGCTATCATCCCAGCTCCACCATTTACTGTCCCGGTGACCTTAGGCCAGTTCCTGGACCCCGGAACCTCAGGCTGCCCATCTGTAAACTAGAGATGATGGTAGTACCTACCTCCCATACTTGTTGAGAGGCTCTGTAAGGTGATACACGTGTGGAGCTTAGCACAGGGGAAGCAGCCACATGTTTTGACTGGTCCTGTTCCACCCCTCCCAAGCACAGTCAGCCTCTGCCCTGTGGATCATAAAGTCCAATAGCCTAACCTCCTGGGCTATAGACTATTGAGCTTTAGCTAGAGTAGAGAGGTTGAGGGAAATATTTTATATGCTGACTCCAGAAGGAGTCCAGGCAGCAGATGCACGGGAAAGCCGATCTCTGTTCTGGATGGCTCTGTCAAAGGAGCCAACAGGGCAGGGTGGTGAGGGGTTTGGGTGACTTTTCCAACCAGAATAGGATGGAGCACACTCCCAGCTTTAGCTGCTCCCCATCTTTCTTTTTCCATTTGATCAGCTCAGTTTCGTGTAGCTTCCTCTCCAAGCACACATCCCCATGGAGATAGCTGTCCCCTGCTCCTTGGCATCCCTACTGGAACTGGATTCCCTCCCCCAGGCCAGTGGGGGTGTGCTGTCCCCACCCTGCCCGAACTCCCTCCAGTTCAACTTCTGTGCACCCACTCTCCTGGATGGGCTCACTGTAATCCTTTCAGGCACGTCAAGACGGGGCTGGCTGACAACAGGCCTGCTGCTCGGTCCCCAACTGCTCCTGCCCTGCTCACCGTGGCTGTGGGTTCCCTGGGGTCCCTTTCACCCACTGCTCCTGCCCATTTAACCGTTTCAGAGGCTGACATCTGCCTGCAGGGCGCACTGGGCTGGAGGTCCCCCACCCCATCAGCTGTGGTGCCCATAGGCAAGTTACCCAGCCACTCTGACATTGTTCCTTCATCTACAGAAAAAGAAGGAATACCCATTTCTACCTCACTTGAGTTTTGTGGGGATCACATAAGAAGGTTCAATGGTGATGTTTTAAGCACTGTAAAGCAAGATGCAGGGGTGAATTATAGGGGTTATTCTGGCTGGGAATGTCTGATGGCAGGTTTCTAGTAGACCTTCCACGTACACGCCCAGAAGAGTTTCCACTGGTGCCCTGGCTACCCACAAACTCACAGACATGAGCGAAGCTAGCTTGTGGCCAGCAGGTTGCATTGGCTCCACCTCCCCCTGCCGGGCACCAGTTTCCAGACAATTTGTGTGTGTCCCCGTGCAAAGGCTGCCTTTGACCATATCAGTTAGAACTCACTAGAGTTGCTGTTTAAATGGTACATTGTGCATTCTGCTGTGCCCTCTAAAGCTGACATTCAAGAGCTGCCTCATTCCAAAAACAACTGGGGGCCTGGCTTATAAAAAATATGTGTGGTATAGCAAAATAATGCAAGGCAAAGCACTCCAGCACTCCTAGAGTCTCAGCTATAATCCTGAAACCGTTGCAGCCCATTCACTAGCTGTCTGATCTCCACAGTGCGGGTGTTGGCCTGTAAAATGGGCTCAGGAACCTGCAATGTTCATGTCCAGAGTTCTGCTTTTTACATCTCTTACAACCACTATCTTGTTTTACTGAAATCTGTTTTATTTGCATTCTTGCTCCTCCACGTAGAGTTTGCTTTGAAAAGCAGCTTCAAGGCGCCTGGGTGGCTCAGTCAGTTAAGCATCTGCCTTTGGCTCAGGTCATGATCTCGCCCCACATCGGGCTCTCAGCTCAGCAGGGAGCCTGCTTCTCCCTCTCCCCCTGCCCCTCCTCCCTGCTCACTCACTCACTCTCTCAAATAAATAAATAAATAAATAAATAAAATCTTTAAAGAAAAAGAAAAGAAAAGCAGCTTCAGCTGTCAAGAGAGAGTTTTTGGGGGCTCAGTAGACATGAAGAGCCGACCCCTGCTTTCTCTTGCCACAGTTTAAAAGAGGGTCCTCCTCAGGGGCAGACGGAGTGATAACAGAGGACTCATCCTGTGTGCATGCCCAGCGACTTCTTCCATAAACAATTTTATTAAGCTATAATTTACATACCATACAATTCACCCATTTAAAGGGTATCATTCAGTGGTTTTAGTAGACTCACAGAGCTGTGCAACTATCACCATAACCAATTTTAGAACCTTCTCATCACTTCCCCCCAAAAGAAACCCTACACCCATGAGCAGTCACTGGCATTTCCTCCCACTACCCACTCAGCCATAGGTAACCACCAACCTATTTTCTGTCCCTGTGGATTTGCCTATTCTGACCCAGCTGCTTTTTTATCCTTTCTTCCCTACCCCTGAAGCCCCGAGCTCCCCTGAGCAGAGTGTGCAGGGATATCTCCGGCAAGCCAATCAGGAATCTGGGTAGAATTTTAGGGTGCCCCTTTATGTTACCAGTGTGCCCCACCTAACCTTGGAGGTACTAGAGCAGCAGAAGAACTGAGAGCCTTAGCAGCTGCCTGGACTTTCCTCTCCAAATCCAGGCTGGGCCTCGCCTGAATGATGTGGGACATCACCAGCTTACCTACTCAAGAAGTTTTCAGCACCAGAATTGGCTTTTTTTTTTTTTTTTTTTAGGATTTTATTTATTTATTTGACAGAGAGAGAGAAAGAATGATCAGGGGGAGCAGCAGAGGGAGAGGGAGAAGCAGGCTTCCCGCCAAGCAGGGAGTCCGATGTGGGGCTCGGTCCCACGACCCTGAGATCATGCATGACCCAAGCCGAAGGCAGACATTTAACTGACTGAGCCACCCAGGCATCCCACCAAGATTGGCCTTTAGGGCGAAGACATGGGGTCTCTAGCAAGGCCCTACTAAAATGCCACAGTTTTGTGGTGCCCTGGAAATCTCAGCTTTCCCCTTTACTTCTTTCTGAACCACATACCCTGGGAGTATGTTGAGACAGCAGACACTCGGGCAGTTTTTTGGAGGGAGAAAATACTTGGCCATAGCACAGGGCCTCACAGGGCGCAAGCCACGTATGAAGGGGGAAGCTGTAGGCATACAGTCCTCCCTCAATCCATTATATTCAGACCACCAAATGAATCTGATTTGAATCACCCAGGTCTGGTTCTTCCCTGGGTCCCTCAGTCATTTTACCCTGCCTCTCTGGGGTTCTCCATCCAGACATCAAGGCCAAAACTGCCCTCCCCACAGGATATTTCCCTAAATTTCTCTCAGCCGTGTTGAAATAGGTCCTCACAGAGCGGTTACCGGATTCAGTAGTGCCTTTAAAGTGACAGACATAGGTTTGCCCTTCATTTGGCCCCATTCCCATCTTATTCTATCAGTATGATTGCCTAGAAGTGAGCCCCCATCCCTGATTTTTCACTTTTCTACCTATGCATCCACCCCCCCCAAAAAAAAACACATATTCTCCATAGTCCTTCTTAGTATAACTAAGGTAAGCTAGAATTTTCTAATGGACCTTTACAAATTATGTCTAAGAATAACACAATTTATGGAGTCTAATTTTCCGATCCTACCGGATAATTTTGTTTACCGTACACACAGGTGTTTTTTTTTCCCTTCCTACCTCATTGGAAGGTGCTCTGCCCCAAAGATCTTCTCTCTCTAATTCCCCCCTGACCATCTCTGCCTGTCAGAAGTGAGATGGAGGTAGTAGTGGTATATGGACAGCCTGACAAAAGAGGGGGTGTGTCCTGGAAGGATTGCCCAGCTGTTCCCTAGAGTAAACAGTTCAACCCTCACACTTGTCCAGGTGCCCATGAATGATGTAGAAACCAATAGTCCTGAACAGGGTCTGCACTGCCTGCTGCTTCCCCCTGGAGTCATGTGGAAAGCTGTTTACACACTTCAAGTCAAAGAGCTGCACCTTTGTGCTCGCTTCGGCAGCACATATACTAAAAGAGCTGCACCTTGAAGGGACTGTAAGTTATTTATCCAATCCCTTCTGTTATACATATACAGTTAAGGAACCTGGGCCCGGCTTGGTTAAGGGATTTAACGCAGTCATTCAACTAATTAATGACAGAGTCAGAACCACAGCCCAACACTTCTGACGACCAGTGCAATGCTTTTTACAAAGCTTTCCTCACTCATAGACTGGGAATAGAGAGTACACTGGTCTCACCCTATCTGGACCCACAGTGTACCCTCGGTAAGCACAGTGAAACAGACACAGTTCTACCACCCCCAAGAAGACAGCCTTACCCCTCACCCACATTTGCATCTTATGTGAAGCAGCCAACTCTAGGACAAATGATTCAGAAAGTCAGGAAGCAAGTTACATAAATTGCCCTACAGTTGTAATGAAAAAGTAGCGGCTCAGTAAAAATATAAACTATAGTTGTTTAATGGCTTAGAATCCTAGGTGGGCAAACGCTTAACTGTTCTCAGTGTCCGCAGTACTGGTTGTTGTAACTGCTTTAATCTCCAGAGCTCATAAACTTTAGAAGTCGAAACAGCTATGCGGAATGTGAGTTTATGTGTATCACCTTCATTCAGATGAACATGGATCAGTATTATTTGCAGCACTGGCTGATATTCCTGCAGAGCCATTACTTGCTCCTTTTGAGAAGCCATGAGGTAGGAGAAAAGGAAAGTCAACATCGTGGCTATATATTCTCAACAACAGAGTAAGGTTATTTGGGGAATTTTTTGAGAAGATAATAGACTTTGGAAACCAGGAGGGAGACTGCAGCCATGTGTTTATCAATTCACAGGGCTTTTGCATCCATAGGGGCCTTGAAACATAGTCTGCTCATTTAAAGAAGGCAGAAAGAAAGATCAAATGATGTGTCCAATTTCTTTTTTTTTTTTAAAGGTTTTATTTATTTATTTGAGAGAAAGAGAATGAGAGATAGAGAGCACGAGAGGGAAGAGGGTCAGAGGGAGAAGCAGACTCCCCGCCAAGCAGGGAGCCCGATGCGGGACTCGATCCCGGAACTCCAGGATCACGACCTGGGCCGAAAGCAGTCGCTTAACCAACTGAGCCACCCAGGCTCCCTGATGTGTCCAATTTCATGCCACAGGCTAGAATCAGAACAAAGATTCCAGCCTACTGTGCAAATTCAGTGTTTATACTTGTATCATGGCTAAAGAAGAAGGGAAGGAGTAAAAAATTAATCTGCAAACATCTAGAATACTCCCTTAAAGGTTTATAGTTTTAATAATCACTTCAACAGGGCGCCTGGGTGGCTCAGTTGGTTAAGCAGCTGCCTTCAGCTCAGGTCATGATCCTGGAGTCCTGGGATCGAGTCCCACATCGGGCTCCCTGCTCGGCAGGGACTCTGCTTCTCCCTCTGACCCTGCCCCCTCTCATGTGCTCTCTCTCTCTCAAATAAATAAAATCTTTAAAAAAAATAATCACTTCAATGTATATTATCTTTTCTTTTTCTTTTTATTTGTTTTAGGATTTTATTTATTTGAGAGAGAGAGGGACAGAGAGACAAGAGAGAGAGCACAAGCAAGGAGGAGAGGGAGAAGCAGACTCCCCGCTGAGCAGGGAGCCCGATGTGGGGCTTGATTCCAGGACCCTGGGATCATGACCTGAGCCGAAGGCAGCCGCTTACCGACCGAGCCACCCAGGCGCCCCAAGAAACACCATTCTAAGCAACACTATTACTGAGAGAAATTCCCTGAATAGAGTTCCTTAATCAAAGAAGTTTGGGAGACCCCATAAGTATCAGTGCACATTAATATATTAAATTTTGGGAGACCCTGTTAGTATCAGTGCACCTTAACATATTAAAGGCTCTGAGAAGTCCCACATTAAAGAAGCTTGTTTAATCATTAATTAACTCAGCATTTCCCAAACTGAACTCAAAACTCATTGTTCATGGAATACCTTTCAATATCCTGCAGAATTCATATTTCTTGAAATACAATTGGCTCAGTCTTGCCAGCTATGGGCAAAGCACAGGTCCCAGGCATGCCTAAAATGAAAGCCTCTGTCTTTTATCCATATCCTCATGTGCTGCCTTTTAAAAATAAATAATAATTCTTTGCAATCTTTATTCTTATGGTACACAAAGTCATATCTGCCTTTTGCCATCTCCCATGCCTACTTCTGCCTCCCACTTAGGGGAGTGACCTTGCTCATAGAGAAGATCAAAGTCTCCTGTCAAATAGGCTCACTATACTCTGCTGCTGCATACCACAAATATATCTGTGGCCCACTTTCAGAAAGGTGACTCCTGACAGGTCATCTTCCTCTTCAGCCTTACCTTTCAAAACAATAAGATTCCTCTTTCCTACAATCCAGTTCTATGATAAGTACTTCTCTATTTGTAATGGAAACTGTACACCTAAACAAAATGTGTAACTCTCACATAAAACACAGACAGTGTTGTTCCCTGAGCAGCAGTACCTCGTGTGATGCCTCACTTCACTCCCCTATTCCTGCTC
The DNA here is from genome assembly GCF_003265705.2 of Callorhinus ursinus. Classification (NCBI taxonomy): domain Eukaryota; kingdom Metazoa; phylum Chordata; class Mammalia; order Carnivora; family Otariidae; genus Callorhinus; species Callorhinus ursinus. The sequence continues at coordinate 18,734,310 of NW_027397087.1, read as the reverse complement.
TCCACCTTGCACCCTGCGTGGACTCTCATGACCTCCAGTGGGTGGTTTCCTACCTTATAATGGGTAATCTCTACCCTGAAATGTATTCCATGGAAATTCCAAAGCACTGTTCTCGTTCATATTCTCTTGACAGTTCTAACCACTGTAGTTTTGTACAAGCTTCTAGAAGCACAGTTTTATTTCTGTTGGTTGTTCCTCCTAGCCTCTTTGTTAAGGTCACCCAGTGACCCTCAACAAGCTTTAGTACACTCTTCATTCTACTGATATCTCTGTGTTCTTATTCAGCAATTCCAACATCTGCACAGAGTTCTCTCCAGATATACCACATACACGGAGTCACAGCCACCCCTCTGTAGTACCCACACAGGTAGTGAGTGCCCCTTATAGCCAGGCACTATGCCAGGATGCCCTGGAGATATGGAATGAGTCAGCCAGGCTCCCTGCGCCTGGAGAATCTCACTGACATCGTGACATCTGTAATGCTTGAGAGCTCAGGGCAAAGACTTCCAAACTGCATTTCCCCAACATTAGTATTGCATGAGACATTAATAGACAGTCCCTAATAAACTATATGGAATGAGTCAGCCAGGCTCCCTGCGCCTGGAGAATCTCACTGACATTGTGACATCTGTAATGCTTGAAAGCTCAGGGCAAAGACTTCCAAACTGCATTTCCCCAACATTAGTATTGCATGAGACATTAATAGACAGTCCCTACTAAACAGAGTTCTAGGACTAAATAAATTTGGGAAACATAATTACATGTGCTAACACATTGTGAATTTCGAGGAAGAAGCTCTATATATGGTAGGTTTTTCCCAAATGTACTTGACCTGCAAACCATCTTTTCCTGGAACCCATTGGAGACAGTATCATTCCTCTGACACCATTTGGGAAATGCTGCTTTGGAAGTAGCCTCAGCCCACTCAATCCTGCCAAATGCCAAGGACCAGATTGAAGTCATTTCAAATATACAAACTGGTTAGGTGGAAAATGGATATTTCTTTGTGATTTCCCTTAACTCTGCCTTTTGAACGATAAATAAGTTGAGTCTGTACCTGATGCTCAATTACTTTCATTTCCATAGGTATGTTCTGTGTAATTTACCATCTAGAGCCCTAATGACTTCCCAGTCTATAGTCCTAACCCACACCTGCCCCCACCCCAGAGCTCCAGGCCCCATATGTTGGGCTGTCTGCTGGACAACAACCTATTGGAGATCTTTAACAGAATGTCCAACAAGCACTTCAAATGCAATTTGTCCCACATAGAAGTGATTGCTGCTCTCATAAAATTCATTTCTCCATCTGCATTCCTTAATGGCCTCCTCACCACCTTCCAATCAGAAACCTGGGACTTGTTCAGAATTCTACCCTCCCAGCCATGTTGTCATTAAGTCCTCCTGAGTCTGTCTTCCAAGAAGCTTGAATTTGGTCTCCATATTCCTCCCCCAACTGTCATTGTCTAATTTGGGGTCCTCACTACAGTGGTTTTCTCAGGTCAGGTTTTCTGGGAAGCAGACTCTGGGTTTCTGAGACTTGCATGTAGGCAGGTTATCAGAGAGAGCTATGGAGAATAATCCCTGTTGGGAGAGTGGAGGAAGAAAAACCAGGCTGGAGAAGTTGAACTTTGATAGTTGCAAGAATAGCCTCAACCAACTCTGTGGGGTGCTATTGTCCCAACTTGGTGCAAGGGGTTGGGGAGAGGGTACATTCCCACTCTCTTCAGCCTCCATCCTCCATACCCCCATCCCCTACTCCCCTCACGCCCCCACTGGATGTAGGCAGCTCCCACCCCACCCCACCTCAAGGCAATTCCCAGAATGGACCTCAGCTGAGGGCCACCAGCCACCAACTCTTGCAGCAGGTGGAGGAATGAGTGCCTTACTCCTGAGGGGATCAGGATGGTAACAGCCTCCTTGTCCCTAATCTTGCTGCTTTCCAATTTATCCCCCACCACCCCACCAGAGGGGTTTTTCTAGACCCAAATTTAATAACACAAACCCTTTCTCAAAATCTTTCAGTAATTCCCCCTTACCAACAAGATAATTCAAATCTGATCTTTGTCTACTAACATTTATGAATCCTTCATGAGCACTGCTCCCCATGCTGGGCAGGAGTTTGTCCCACGGCTCTCATTAACAAACTCCTACTCATCCTTTCAGGACCAGTGTAAGCACCCCCTCCTCTTTGATGCCTTCATTAATATCCTCAAGCCGAAGTAATAATCCTGTATACTCTTTTTATACGTACAGTCATTTGCTTCAGTGATCATTAGACTGACCTCCTTAAGAGCAAAGCCTGTGTCATATTCATTTGTGAAAGTGAAGGAATGACTCCATCAGCCACGTGCATCAGTATTGTATAAAGCTGGTCTACATGGGCTAATTCAAACTAACTAGAGGTGCCTTCAGTCTAGTCAGCTGTTCTTTCAGAGACTTAATCTAGTTGCCCAGTGAGGGCTGTCGGTCCCCAGGGGCCGAGATTCTGTTTGGGGAAATTCAGCTGGTTCGGTACATGTGCTCGATGCTCTGAGGGATTGCACATTTAGTACATACTTCTCATTATGCTGATGCTGTCTCTCATGTTGAAAAGGGGCATAGCCTGGGCACCTGGGTGGCTCAGTCGTTAAGCGTCTGCCTTCAGCTCAGGTCATGATCACAGGGTCCTGGAATCTAGCCCCACATCGGGCTCCTTGCTCGGCGGGAAGCCTGCTTCTCCCTCTCCCACTCCCCCTGCTTGTGTTCCCTCTCTCGCTGTGTCTCTCTGTCAAATAAATAAATATTAAAAAGCAGAAAGAGGCAGGAGGTGGAGCAGAGACAGCAATAGGCAGGGCAGCCAACTGGAGGGCTGAGGACATACTAAAGAATGATGGGACTTCCAGCAGAGACAGGGACAGAGATATGGTCAACCTGAAGGGTTGGGAGGATGGACCTGTGGAGGCTCTGGGCTTGGAGGGGAGCCTGGGTATGACTGGAATGATCCAGGAGCAGGTACACCCTCATGCTGCACAGCCTCCTAAGTGCGCTGATAGGGACAGCAGCCCTCGGCTGAGACTCAAGTGGCCACCCCACCACCCACCCGGCCGCAGTGCTTGCCGTCAGCCTCCTCGTCCTCTGGGCCATGGGCAGCACCTTCCTGCTCAGTGTTTCTGGGCCCCTGCTTCTGATTCTGGTGCACACCTCACTGCACCTGCAAAACCTCACGAACAAGATTGAGAGTATTGGCCTCAACTGACGCCAGTGGGGCTGCAACTGGAGGTACTGGGGCAAGAGCAAGAGGCTGGATCCTGGGGGTCTGGGATCTGTACCCAAGACCTGGAGAATGCCACCCCCACTCTGGGTCTGACCCAGGGACCCAGAGCCCTTTCCCAGCCCTTAAAATAGAGTGCTCTCTCCAGTTCAAAGAGCAGGACATCTGCAACCCTCCCCCGAGTTCCAAAATTGGGATATCCCCCTACCCAGCCCCTCTTGCATAAGGGACCGGACTCTACCCCAGCCCTGAACTTGGGGCTTGGAGATCGGAGCATCCAGGGTCAACCTCAAACTCTGGACCCAGAGATATTCCCCCATTGCCAATCTGGAACCACCCATTTCCCATGCTCATTCCCAAAGCTAAGATCTGGAACCAAGGCATTTTCTTGAACCCTGGTCTAAGGCTTTTCCACACCCCACCCCAGCTTTGAACCCAGGTCAGGACATTGCCAGATCTTGAACCCAGGATGCAAGTATTCCCAGCCCCCATCAGGACAAAGGATTCAAGCATCCTGACCCTGTTGAACCCTTGGTTCCAGGTGACCCCCATATTTACCAGTCCCACTTGCCTCTCTCCAGCTCTGCTTAGGGATTCTGCCCCTCCTCCCCAAAGTTCCACATTGATGAGGACCAAGGGGTAGGGTGGAGTGGGGTGGGGGTAGCCCTGACCCAGAATGAAACATCTGTATCAGTGTTAACTGCAACAATAAAGGCTGTTGCATTGCTCAAGCCAAGAAAGGAAAGGAAAGAAAGGAAGGAAGGGACGGAGAAATTGAGGAAGGGGGAGAGAGACGGAGAAAGAAAGAGAAATGGAAGGAAGGAAGGGAGGAAGGAAGGAAAGAAAGGAAGGAAAGAAGGAAGGAAGGAAGAAAAAAGAAAGAAAAGAAAGAGAAAGGGAAAGAAAAGACTAATAGCCTCTACCGCCACCAGGAAGATGCCCGATCTGCCCCTCACTGTGACTGGAGCTCACGTCAGAGTATAACCGGCCAGAAATGAAGAGAGCACTGGCTGGTCCCCAGTGCCTGTGTGGTGCTGAGAGGCAGCAGTCTGGTCCCCAGTGCCTGTGTGGGTGCTGAGAGGTAGCAGTCTGGTCCCCAGTGCCTGTGTGGGTGCTGAGAGGCAGCAGTCTGGTCCCCAGTGCCTGTGTGGGTGCTGAGAGGCAGCAGTCTGGTCCCCAGTGCCTGTGTGGGTGCTGAGAGGTAGCAGTCTGATTGGAGTCAGGGCATAGGAGCCTTATCTTAAGTTGCATTAGCATAACCAGAGCATCATTTTTTAAAAGATTTTATTTACTTATTTGACAGAGAGAGACACAGCGAGAGAGGGAACAAAAGCAGGGGGAGTGGGGGAGGGAGAAGCAGGCTTCCCGCCGAGCAGGGAGCCCGATGCAGGGCTTGATCCCAGGACTCCGGGATCATGACCTGAGCCAAAGGCAGATGCTTAACCAACTGAACCACCCAGTTGCCCCAAGCATCATTTTTATATAGATTATATGGTTATTTGGGGATGGCTGTAGAGATTGATTGGTGGTGGAAATTAGGAGTGGGTGAAGGGTGCTGTTAGCAATGCAGCCCTTAGTGCCTCCTTGGCAGGTGGAAGCTGGTGAGCCATATTAGTCTACAAAGAGGAAGTATGGCCCCCAAGATGAGGAGAAACACTGATCCAACACCAAACCCTGGGGGCCCAAGGGCCATCCCCAATGGGATGATACACCAGAATAGTTCTAGCAGCCAAGAAGCATGATACATGATGCAGGACCAAAAGACATGAGCAGGGAATGGGCCTTCTGTGTGGGAGCTAAGGTAGGGGAAGAGGGGCACTCCAAAAGGAAAACTTTCATGAAGAGCAAACAGGAGGCATAGAGAGACCCCCAAGGGGAATGTGCCTCATGCAACAGGTTTAGCCCCAGTGGCAAGGAAGTAGCCTTCACACCTCCAAGAGTCCTGGTTCCACTGAATAATCAGTGGAAGACTGATGGGTATGGTAGCATGCTATCTACAGTTTTCTTACATACGAAGTTGTCTGGGAAACAGGAGATCAGAAGGATAACAAATGCAATTCCTTTTTATATTGTTTTCAGACTCTCTTAGGCTCTTAGTATTCTACCAGGAGCAGACTGTAAAACCCTTGAGGGGTACGGCCACTTCTAGGTGATAAGACTTTGCATTCATAAAGCATTTCAGTTAACATAAACTGTTGCATATACTATTTCATAAATCCTTACCACAATCCAGCAAGGTAGGTATTCTTTTTTTTTTTCTTTTTTCTTTTTTTGTCAGAGAGAGAGAGGGAGCACAAGTGGGGGGAGCAGCAGGCGGAGGGAGAGACGCAGGTTTCCTACTGAGCAAGGAGCCTATGTGGGACTCAGTCCCAGGGCTCTGGGATCATGACCTGAGCCGAAGGCAGACACTGAACCAACTGAACCATGCAGGTGGACTGTTATTCTTATATCCATTTTGCAGATGGTGATATAAAAATTCAAGCAACAAGTTTGTTTTGCCAGAACCCTGTGTTCTGCCAATGAGGTATCTGAGGCCAAGGTGGAGTTCATTGGTTTACCACTCGCCGCGGACAAAGAGCAGATGCTTACAAAGCCAGGACCCACACCCAGGATTCACAGAACCCCACCTCCTCCAAATTCTCCATCCTTGTATCACACTTCCCTCCCAGCCCACCATGGTCCTAAAAGTAGAGCTCAGCAGCCACAAAGTTGTCCGTGAGGAATGGCAAATAAATGTTATTGGCTCTGCCTTCCTACTCTCGAATCTTCCGGGCAGTTTGTTCTAACATCCGCTGTGGTTTTTTGTTTGTTTGTTTTTTGTTTTTTGTTTTTTGCAGCATGCAAAAGGAAAGAACAAGAACATGGGAAGGATAGAGGCAACACACCCAAAAAGCCCAGGTTGGTCTTCACAGATGTCCAGCGTCGAACTCTACATGCAATATTCAAGGAAAACAAGCGCCCGTCCAAAGAATTGCAAATCACTATTTCCCAGCAGCTGGGGTTGGAGTTGAGCACCGTCAGCAATTTCTTCATGAACGCGAGGAGGAGGAGTCTGGACAAGTGGCAGGACGAAGGCAGCTCCAATTCAGGCAACTCATCTTCTTCATCAAGCACTTGTACCAAAGCATGAAGGAATAACCACGAACTAAACCTCGGTGGAAAAGCTTTAAATAAAAAAAAAATTTTTAAAAGACCAGGACCTCAAGATAGCAGGTTTATACTTAGAAATATTTGAAGAAAAAAAAAGCGTTATTTATAGTCCAAAGAAACCAAAGACTTCGCTCACCTGCATTCTGACTTTGTTCGGAGACACACACTTCAGCGGGGCAACGACTTGGCAAGAAAAATTATGAGCGGGAAAGCACCACTGGATCTCACACCTTCCATCCATGATCATTCTCGCTGTGCTTGGCTGTTCCGTGGTGTGGAGCATAGTGATTTTGAGCCATTGAGTGGACATCTCTTAAGATCAGACTTTCTCATCTGTTCCACCATGCCGCGAAGGTGTATGGTGTCTCAGTACTGTGTGTGGGTACGTGAGTGCATACACACACACACACACACACACACACACACACACACACACATGCACACACCACCAGTGGTTAGGGACTTAGACAGGGCTGGTCTTCAGGAAGGGTTGTGCTATAGGGGTACAACCAACATAGTGTGGGGTTGTCTGATTTCATTGGATAGGAATGTGATTTCGCTCGTCTAGCCTAGCGTTTGAACCTGCCAGGCCCGCAACCTAAATGCAGATTCAAACCCAGCAAAGAAAATTTGAATGACACCTAAACCAGTGCATTCTCTTTGTTTGTTAAGGAATGTTCAGATATTTTTTAAGAAATGAAACAAGAGTTCATCCATTTAAAAAAAATCACCTAGGTACCAAAGAACACACTTAATATTATAGTGCAGGTATTTTATTGCAATGATTTTAATAACCAAAGCTATTTTTACACAAGATACTATGTAAAGTTATACGTATGAACTGATCTAGCTGTAATACACATGCCACATAGAATCATGACTATTATTTATGACTCTTGATGCATTTGAAATATTAGTTTTCAGAACTGGCAAGAAAGAATGTAGCTTCAGGGAAGCAATTAATATCATAACAGAGAGGTCAGTGTAGTGGACATGTGCATCCAGATGGCACACTCCCTTTCGGGATCCATAAATGATACTTAAGTAGACATATGGACATGATCTGTTCATAGCTGAGAAAACCTGGGGATTCTTCCAAAGTAGGACCCCATTTGTAAATTAGAAAACTAAGTTTAACAGAGCAAGTAATTAAATTAGAAAATTTGTTCTAAGTAATGCTTTTTTAGTGAAAGACCACTGAATAAAGGATATTATACTTAAGTTAATTTGACTTAAAGTTGCTTTATGCATTTGACACCAAATACCTTTTTAAAAATACTTTGCAAACACACAAAGTGAGCAGACCAACATTATTATTAAAATGAACTATCCAGTATTTATAGTCAAATTGACTTTATTGCCAATCTCAGATATTGTATGACTTGAATATCAATAGAAATAGCAGATGCAACTGAGAAATGGTGGAATAGTATAGAAAACACCAGAGTTCTAGTCGAAGACAAGACTTTGGATTCTGTAGGCATGAAGCTATTTATTTCACTAAGCACAGCCTCCAAAGTGTACTACATTCTTTCTTGCTACCGCATTAAGCTGGAAATTTTATGACATAGAGTCCACTCTCTGACAGGGACAGAGAAAACCCTAGACCTGAGCTTCCAAAGACAAAATTTTCAATCTCTATTTTTCCAAATCACTTAACCACAGCTGGAGATATCAAGGGGGAAGAAAAAAGCTAACACAGTTGTGCTAGTAGTACCCAAGTGAGTCACTTGCTTCCCAGAAAAATTCTCTCTGAATTCCATTGAATTGTAATTCATAAAAGTGAATACCTTTTGTACTATTAGGTAAAGAATTGGGTGCTCTTGGTTAATTACCACACCTAATTAGAAATATAAAATGAAATGTTATACCTACAATAAGTTGTTGATTGAGAGTCATTAAAATGCTAAAGAAAAAAAATTTGAACTATCTTGACACAAAAACCTAACTCCCTAAGGTCTGAGCGTCTTGTCTAGGTCTAGAAGAGACAGGCACCTGGAGAGATGAAGCTAAACCAACAAGCCATCTGGGTCTCCTTCATATCTGCTGTAGAATGAGAAAAGCAAACCAACACATGCTTCTCCTTTAATGAAATAGCGCATTTGCCTTGACACATTTTGTCTTGGTATATTTTTTTTTAATCTCACACCAAATTCCAGCTTAAAATTTTCCCTTCCAAACATGGCACAATTACAAGTCAACTATTAAAAGAGACCATTTCAATGGCCACCCCTAGAGATTTGCTTAACATATAATCTTGTCGATGACATAAACCAAAAGGAAAAAAAAATGGATTAACTTTTTCTCTCTCCAGAATGGAGGGGGCCAGGAGGTACAGCTATATATTTATAATTTAGGAGGGAGGAAAGCCTTATTTATTTAAAACATGAGAATTTTAAATGCAGGGAAACTCAAGCTGTGTCTACACACAGTCTTACCAAATTCAGCACCCCAGGGAAAACAAAAGTTAAATTCGAACACCATGGTTTTTTGCTTTGTTTTTGCTATATTACTCCTTCAGATTAATCCAATTGCATTTTACGTTTTTGACCAATTATTTTGGTACTGTGTAGACACAGTCTCAAAGAAAATTACTACATTTCTAATATTCCCATCATAATGGTTTTTTGAAAAATAATCCAGTGATCCTGTTTGCTAACACCAAAGATAAATTTCATACCAGCATTGAATTTGCACCCATTACACAATTTCAGGGCCTAGAGATATATTTTCTCATAAACAGATGCACAAATCAGAGCCTGAAAAGCAATTTTTTTACTAGACTGTTCAAGCATACTCACAACCTTTGCTTTTTAGAAGTCATAATGGACAAACTCAGCTTCTCACGAGCAATACACTCGTTACGTCATATATGACTGATTATTGCTTCTAACGTGGCATGTAGCATTAGTTTATGGCTCAGGTTTCTTAACCTACCACATTCAGGGGAGCAGATCACGTGCCAGTTGCTCACCCATTATTTCTCAATCCTTTTGCAAAATTCACCTAAAAAGATATCTCACTCTTTCATTTGTATGTTTGTTTATTCCAACACTGCACTTCACATAACATGTTTTGGGGGGGGGTTTGGTAGAATGGAAGTTAGACCGTTTTTGACCATAAATCATTCAGGTCCTCTCGTGACTATAAGCTTCACTGAAAGGGGGCAAAGAGAGAGAGTGGGAGATGGGAAGTCTGGACAATCCAAAAGCCCAGATTTCAGTAAGTGTTCAGGTACATGATTCTGGATGTCAGGAACTAAGTATCCAGTCCCTGGATGCAGCTGGCCTAGATCCCCAAACCCAAAGAGAATGTGGAGAAATTCAGACATTCCAACTGAACATGTCACTCACTCTGCTCCCAAAAAAGCATAATTACTTTTCCAGGACAAAAAAGTAAAAGTACTATGCTACTTTTGGACTCATGCCACTCCCATTGCTACCCCAGGTGAATGATCCGTCTTTGCAGGTTAAATGCAAACTTTGCTATACCAAAGAGTCCTAGGACATTTTCACATGAGCTATAAAGGCATTTTCCCTAAGAAAGGTCCTCCCTTCTTTGTACATAAAGGATGAAAACTATGCATTTAGCAAACAAAGAGAAAGCACTTCTCCCTTTCCTATCTAGTTGTTTAGGGTGCATTCAAACACCAGAGGCCATTTTGAGATGCGATTGGCCTTCTGGATTATTCTTGTGGTGTGGTTAGCTTTACAGTACATTTGGTAACTATTTCCTAAATAGTAAGGACAAAGAAGCAGAAGGTAAGAAATAGCTACTTCCATGTGTTAAAAAAGAAAAAAAAGAAAAAAAGAAAAAAAAGAAAAAAAAAGAAAAAAAAGTGTAAAAATCTACTATTTATAGTGTGAACCAAAGACGCTACCTCACTCGATTTCCATTGGTGATTTTAATCACATTGATGATACCAAAGAATACCAAAGATATTTTCATGCACGGCCTTGGTCTGCAGAGGGAACTCCACCCTTTTCCCTCCCCCACCCCCCCCCCCCCCCGACTCTTCACTCAGTGTGTAAACTTGTCTTCATTCTTAATAATAATGATACGAAATGATAACAACATTAGGAAATACTACTCTTACTACTGCTAGTTCTACTTGTAAATCTCTAGGCAAACATGTTGCAAACTTTGTAAACTCCTAGGACGAGTGCCTTGCTTGAACCAAAGTGTTAAACCGCTGTTGACCTCTCACCTTATACTCTTTGAATACCTCAGCCTCTTGGAAAGGCCACTAATGAAAAAAAAAAGGAATAATTATTCACCGTGGTGCTTTTTCCGTGCAACCATGCAATGAAACTTTCTTTGATACCAAAGGATGACTTCTTCCCCCCAATTTCTTGCTGATAAACCAAAGCTCCTCCTCCTCATTCCCTCTCGAGGTTCTCCCACTTCACCGAGTCCCTTCACCAGGCAGGCCGTGCATCACTTTTACCAATTCCTCCAAATACCTCATAGTAATAAAGTTTTAGGGTTATGTTGTATAGAGAGTCTATGTGATAAGGCAGAACTTACTAGTTTGATAATTGTTAAGGTTACTTTTAAAAAAAACTTTATAATTCTTATTTATTTTGTAGTTTGTATGTTTGGGATGTCCCCCGCCCCCCCCTTCGGTTTGGGGTTTATTTTCTTGGCAGAACTGCTCTGTTGCTCAAGGAAGACTTAATTTCCAGAAATGTTCCCCAGGTGGGTTAAGGGTTGTGTAAAAATGCAAGAATGGAATAAGAAATGATTCTCATATTGATGGTTACTTATGAAGTTTTTGTGTTTCGTAGTAAATTTGTTTCCACAGGGTAAAAAAAAAATATATATATATATATATATAATCTCTTTTTTGTGAAACTGGTTCCTATTTTTCTCTATAATGTGCTGTGATTTTTTTAATTTAATTACATTTTATATGAGCTTATTTAATCACTGCTTTAATTTATGACTGTGTAGTTTTTACAGTGTATATAGTAGAATTGAAATGGCCAAAGCTTTATGTTACAATCTTTTTGTTCTTGATGCTAAGATAAGCTGAAGGCAAGAGCTTCTCTTAACTGCAGGGTGTATCTTTAGCTTTTTCTTAGCAGGCACTTCATGTGTGTTGTGAACACTGCCAGGTTCCCCCCTCAAAAAACTTGTACATGCCAAAATGAGTGTTTCGAGGTAGTCCTTTTTGTCACTTAGAAAGGAGAAAGGCATTTATTTGTGTTCTTCCTTTAATTTATTTTTTTTTTTTTTAGAAAAGATTATTTTGCAGGTTAGACCTGAAATTCCAAAGAATTTAAGAGTTGTTTCATGTTTCAAAGCACCGGCATTTGTGAGATACTTTACTACTTTTTTTTAAACCATTCACACGGGTATGAGAAGTAAAGAGTGTAAAAAAAAAAAAAAAAAAAAAAAACAAAGAGGCAAGCTAACTTGAATTTGGAAATCCTCTTAAGTTTCACCAAGTTTCTGAACTGCTTCAAGGCAAGGGGCAGGGCAAAGGGGCCGTTCCTCTTGCAGAGCTGAGGGAAGTGTAATGGCTTCATGCCCTAACAGAAAGTCAAGCCTGAGAGGCAGCTGACCCAGCTCCTGCCTGGCTGGCCAACCCATAGAAGAAGCAACACTTGATTGCTTGGCTCCAGTTATCACGGAAAATGCTTCACAGGTACAATTTCCCCTCCACATCTGTTTCTTGTAATCTGCTACCTACAATTCCCCCCCCCGCTCCCCCTACCCCCACGCCCCCCGCCCACCAAAATGGCAAGAGCTCTCCACAAATGTCAGAGTCTCAAGTGAATGTCCCCAGCCCTACTAGAGTTGGTCTCTTATCACTCTTCGTCTTCCCACTACTTTTCTTGTCCACACCAGAGATGGGCCCTGCCCCAGGCCCCCATAATCGAGGCTATTCAGATACTTGACCTGCTTTAGGTCAACACACACACACAATTCTCAGCCAACTAGTGGCATTCTCAGAAGCGCCGGTGCCCACTGCTTTGTTTTATGTTGCTGAAATAAGTTGCTTCAACTCCATGGCATAAATCCATAGATGTAAATATTTTCCCTCTCAATACAAAAATTTTATCTTATTTTCTTCTGCAGGGGTCTTAGGGGTGGGGAAAGAAAGGGAGGGCTTAGACTTTGGGTCAAATGTTCCATTTTCTTAGAAACATTTTTATACTCCTTATGTATGTTAATAGGGCAATAAATCTCCTCTGAGTTGCAGGATCATTGGTAAGCATTGACTAATTATTTGTTTTTAATTCAAATGCTGAGCAGTGAGTTACAGAAAGCCCAGGAAAATGGTTGAGGAAGTAGACTTTTACCATCAGCAATGAAACGCTGAACAGAGTTGTATTCACAAGGTCATATTTTCTGTTTCTGTGTTAGTTTTGATTTTTTTTGTGTGTGGTATGTTCTGCATTTATTACATAATCATTGTGGGCTCATTTTAGATTTGCCATCTGAACCAAGTGACAAGTATTTTTTAACAAAATAAAATTTAAAACAATGTCTTCCACTTGCTTCGGTAGTTGTCTTCATATCTCCCTGTGTTTCTTGTCCCTTCAGAAGGTGGCCCATCTGTCACTCACTTAGACCTGTCCCTTCCCCCCTTCTATTTTCAGTATACCTTTGACCTTAGCTATTGTTTGAGTGTGACTCAGTTTCCCTGTTCAAGTTAGCTTGATGGTTTATTATGTAAGGAGGGTGCCTAAGACAATCATCAGGTAAAAAAAAAATTAAAAATTAAATTTTAAAAAGATCAGTAGAGTAGAAAATCTTCCAAGAGCAGAGGGAGTTCTTCCTTAGCAATGAAAAAGAAAAAAAAAAAGTAAATACATAATTAAATAATTAATTAATTTAAAAACCTAACCATGAGGGGCTTAGAAGATTTTTGATAAAAGACAAATGTTGCTGTCATTTTCTTTATCAATTAGAAAGCAGTGGTAGTTTCTACGTTGCATCTACATTTCAGACTAAATGATTATTGTACCCTGTTATGGTTGTTCGCTAATATTTTGTCTCTCTCTCTTTCTCTCTGTCCAATGCTTCTTCTGTATTTTTGTGTGTAGCAACAAAAAGTGTAATGCATTAGGCATTATTCTGGTTTGTTTATGAGTATCTCCTGTACTGCATTAAGGTTTCTTTCATTTTTTTTTAAGCTTCGCTACTGTTCTCACTTTATGCCGTGCAATATCATCTGCTGTGTTTGCTAAGCAAAAAAGAAAAAAAGAAAAAAAAGCAAGTGATGATGCCATCATGCTTTTCAGTGTTAAAATGTTTCAGCATTTATGTAGTCACCAAAATGTAGTAAAATAAAATGTTGGATTTTCCAGCACTTTAAATTTAGACAATTCTTGCCTTCTTTTGTTTTTATTCTCTGCAGTTCTCAGCAAATAGCTCATGGATTTTCTTTGGAGGAAGGATGAAGCTGAGAGGGTGACATGTTTGAGAACTCAAGCCAGTGTCATTGTTTAAAGAAGGATTCATTACAAGAGAAAAAAAAGAAAATGGTATTCTCCAGTGGAACAGGAGGCTATTTTTTTTAAAAAGATTTTATTTTTAAGTAATCTCTACACCCAATGTGGGGCCCAAACTTACAACCCCAAGATCAAGAGTCACATGCTCCACTGATTAAGCCAGCCAGGTGCCCCAAGAGGCTGTTTTTAAATGAAAGTGGGACATTCTATTTGTAGATATTAGCCATTTATATTAACCTGATTGACTTTCAGAAGAAATAAAAATTGTTATTAGAAAAAATGGCCTTTAAAAGTCCTCACCAGTAAAATGTGTGTGTGTGTGTGTGTGTGTGTGTGTGTGTGTGTGTGTGTGTCGCTCAGGAGCTAGGGGAGGACTTAGAAGTTAGGATCTTCTTTTCTTTAATAGAGTGTAGTGATTGATCAAGAGGCCTGGTTCAGGGAAAAGGGAAACTAGTTTTGGAATTTCTGATGTGCTGATTACTAGACTTATGACGTTGGGCACATTCTTAAACTTTAATGATTTAACTTTCCTAAATCTCAGTTTCATCATCTGTAAAATGGGGATAAGTATCTACATTACAGGGTTGCTGTGAGGATTAGAAATTAGAAATAAGTAAAGTTTAGTATAGTGTCTGGCATATGTCAAATCCTTAATAAATCTTAGTTATTCTTATCATTGGCGAACATCTTAAAATGCAGATTTTTCTAGTTAAAAAACCTAATTTCTAAGTTAGTTTTTCCATTTTTTCAGTATAAGAGCAGGACTGTTTTCTTGGCATATTCTCGCAATTACTTTATGTTCTCTAAAGGTAGGAGCTAAGCAACAAAAATGTAGAATAAAATATGAATAGGGCTTTGCCAAGTGGTCCAGTGGGTTGACCCTGAAGAGATATCCACTTTAATGTCTAAGTACCAGGACACCAGAAAGGAAAAAAACAAAAAAAAAAAAAAAAACAAAAAAACTACCTGTCTAGAAGAAGTTTTTGAATGGCAAGTGGGCTTTGACCCTGACAAAAAGGAAGAGACTCCTTAGAGGCATCCCAAATACTGTCTCCTGAAGCCTTCAACTATTAAGAGTCTTTGGCAGAGTGGAGCTAGTTTGGGTAGATTTGGAAAGCTCCACAGGGAGAACCTAGAGGGACTAAGAGTACCTGCAGAAGACCTTGTAAATGAAGCCCAGGGGAAGGGAAGCCAGAAGGAAACTGGAAGCCTTCCAGATGGGGTCAGTATTTCTCTTTTATTCCATTAAAGTGTTGAAAATAGCATACATACTGAGTGCAGGTGGCAAATAAATATCTATAAAATGTAATTGGTTTCAATTCCTTCCAAAGTTTTTTGTGTTTCCACCCTACTAGGTAGGGTCCTCACTTTCAGGGACTACATTCATAGAAACATGATGTACTCAGTAGGGGTGTTCATGAGCATGAAGGAGGTGATGGGAGAGAATTCACCTTACCCTCCCTTCGGGTGTTTAAAACTTTACTCCCACCACCAACCCCCTAATGTATTACCACTAGAAGTCTCCACAACAAGGTCACTGACGTCCCTCTGCTTGAATTTTAGTTAAGTTGCCATGGTCAAGACCACACAGTGTTTTTTACATCAGCCAATTCCTTAGAAAACATTAAGCCAGAGTATTTTTGCCTTTGGCTTCTTCTTTAAGATTTTTCATTTTGAGGGGAAGATGGTTAGGTCTCAAAAGCCAACTCTCCAAAACAACAAGAATTTCAGTCATAGGATATGGCAGTCTAAGAAAACAGCTGTTGAAAACTGACACCCAGGGATTGACATCAGTAAATTGGCCAAATAAGATGTTCCTTGCTCATATCCCCCCATCAACAACAATTTGATATCCATCCAAGATCACAAATGCCTTCCTAGGAGCTATGTATGGGATCAAGCACCATATGTCAAGGGACTCAGGAGAAGTCTTGCCAACCCATACAGGATACTAAGCATAGAGACCTCAGTTCCAGCTGTGGACCCTGCAATGGACCAGGAACTGACTTCAGCACCTCTTGCCCAGGGTCCAGGAGCCCCTGGAGAACATTATCTTAAACAATTACCCATGAATGAGAAATCTCCCGTGAAAGTTCAGGAGTCCAGCAGAGGTTCCAGAACACCATTGGAGCAAAATATATATACATATGAATTTGGATGCATCTGAGAGGGTAAGAGGAACAGTTTGACTTTACCTACATTACCCTTCCCCCATGAGAGACCCTCTTAGCCCATGATTTCTCCCACAGTGGAAAGTGAAAGCATGTGAGTGAGGACCCAGCTTCTGTAGCTGTGCATAACAGTGACAAAGAAGCCCATTTCTTTCTTACCCCATCTAGAGTAGTGAATTGTGCGCTCACAACTGGGGGGCAGGAACTGGCTGGCATAGGGACAGATAGGACTCTCAGAGGGCACTAAAGAGACACAGATCCTAATAACTATGTCATGGACTCCATCAAGAAGCTTACCCATGATCTACTGGGTAATGCCTCACCCACAGACCCCCCAAAACTGGCCACAGGCACCCCCAGCACCCCTCAAGTCTCACCCACCCCCACTCGCACACACACCCTATGGCCAGTTTCCTATGTGTGCCCCCAGTAGAGGTGAGAGAGAGCTTTGGCAGGTGGCTAGTGAGCCCTCACAGAAGGCCTGCACCAGCCCAAATCTCTGGTTCAGGGAGAGACCACAAATTTGAGCTTTAGCACCACCCTTGGAAAAACAAAAGGGAGGCTGTCAGCACTCAGCCTGGTATGCTGATGGATCAAGAGAGGGCATAGACCCTAAGGATTATGTCCTATGAGGAAGCAAGAAGCATGGAGCAGGTATATCCATAGAAGGTCTGAGAAAACCTCAGAATTCCTAGCAGGGCTTAGGGAAGGTTTTTCTCTCCCACAGTTATTCAGTAAAGACTAGAGGGGGTACTGCAACTTCAAATCTGAAGACAACAATACAAGACTTAAAGGGAGAAGAAAATTCAAGGAAACATGAGATCATCAAAGGATCACAATAATCCTCCAGTAACCTACTCCAAAGACGTGGAGATCTGCAATTTACCCAAGCAAGAATTTTAAATAGCTGTTTTTAGGAAGCTATAAGAAAACATTACAATTCAGTGTAATCAGGAAAATAATACATGAACAAAATGAGAAATTTAACAAAGAAATGGAAACCCTAAAAAAAAGAACCACATAGAAATTCTGAAGTTGAATATAATGAATGAAATGAAAAATGCAATAGAGACCATCAACAGCAGAATGGATCAGACAGAAGAAAAAATTCTGTGTGTTAGAAGATAAGAACTTTTGAAATTATCCAGTGAAAACAAAGAAAAAAGAATGAGGAAAGATAATGTAAGCTGTAGGATACCATCAAAAGAAACAATCTGGGGCACCTGGGTGGCTCAGTCGGTTAAGCAACTGCCTTCAGCTCAGGTCTTGCTCCCAGGGTCCTGGGATCGAGCCCCATATCGGGCTCCCCCTGTTCAGTGGGGAGTCTGCTTCTTCCTCTCCCTCTGCCTGCCACTCCCCCTGCTTGTGCTCTCTGTCTCTCTCTCTCTAATAAATAAATAAAATCTTAAAAAAAAAAAGAAAAAAAGAAACAATCTGGAAATTATTGGAGTTCCAGAAGAAGAGAGGAAGAAGGGGGCAGAAAGCTTATTTAAAGAAAAAAATGGCTGAGAATTTCCCAAATCTGGAAAGAGATTTAGACATCCAAGTTGATGAAGCTCATAGATCCCCAAATGAGGGCGCCTGGGTGGCTCAGTTGATTAAGCGACTACCTTCGGCTCAGGTCATGATCCTGGAGTCTCTGGATCGAGTCCCGCATCGGGCTCCCTGCTCAGTAGGGGGTCTGCTTCTCCCTCTGACCCTCCCCCTCTCATGTGCTCTCTCTCTCTCTCTCTCTCTCACTCTCTCTCTCAAATAAATAAAATCTTTAAAAAAAAAAAAAGATCCCCAAATGAACTCAGCTTAAAGAGATCTCCAAGACACAATAAAATAAAAACTACCAAAAATCAAAGACAAAGAGAGAAACTTAAAAGCAGCAAGAGAAAAGAAGTAACATACAAAGGAAAACTCCATAAGCTATCAGCAGATTTCTCAGCAGAGACCTTACAGGTCAGACTAGAGTGAGATGTTATATTCAAAGTGCTGAAAGAAAAAAATCTGCCAGGGCGCCTGGGCGGCTCAGTCGTTAAGCGTCTGCCTTTGGCTCAGGTCATGATCCCAGGGTCCTGGGATGGAGCCCCGCGTCGGGCTCCCTGCTTGGTGGGGAGCCTGCCTCTCCCTCTCCCACTCCCCCTGCTTGTGTTCCCTCTCTCTCTGTGTCTCTCTCTGTGTCAAATAAATAAACAAAATCTTAAAAAGAAAAAAAAGAAAAGAAAAAATCTGCCAACAAGAATACTCTGTCCAGCAAAGTTGTCCTTCAGAAATGAGAGATAAAAACTTCCCCAGACAAACAAAATCTGAGGGAGATCATCACTAGACCTGCCTTACAAGAAGTGCTGAAAGGAGTTCTTGAAGCTGGAATGAAAGGGCACTAATTAGTGACATGAAAACATGAAAATATACAGCACACTGGTGAAGGTAAGTACACATTCAAATTCAGAATGTGTTAATAGTGCCATACAGTGGTGTGTTAATCACTTAACTCTAGTATAAATGTTAAAGGGCAAATGTATTAAAAATAAGTATAGCTACAATAATTTATTAATGAATACACAATATAAAAAGAAGTAAATTGTGACATCAAAAACATAAATACACAGTAGGTAAAAGACAGGTCCCACTTTTGGCTTTGCTGTCTCTATGACTCTCAATAAGTCTCTCAACCCAGTGCTTCTCAGACTACCTTATACACAGATCACTTAGAGTTCTTGTTAAAACACATATTTAGATTCAGTAAGTCTAAGGTGAGACCTGAGATTCCAGGCAATGCTGTGATGCTGGTCCACAGACCATACTTTATACAGCAAGGATTTTTTTTTTTAAGATTTTATTTATTTGAGAGAGAGAGAGAATGAGAGATAGAGAGCACGAGAGGGAAGAGGGTCAGAGGGAGAAGCAGACTCCCCGCTGAGCTGGGAGCCCGATGTGGGACTCGATCCCGGGACTCCAGGATCATGACCTGAGCTGAAGGCAGTCGCCTAACCAACTGAGCCACCCAGGCGCCCTATACAGCAAGGATTTAACTTCTCTGAGCTTCAGCTTCCTCTTTTGTAAAATCAGGGATTAATACTCAGAGGCTCTTCCCACTAGAACACATTCTGATAAACCCACAGATAGGGCTGGATCTTTAGAGGCACTAAGCACTGAAAAGATTATGATGTACCTCCTTTCACCCACCTCCTCCCCACAATACCCCCGATGTAGGATTCAAACTCAAGACAATATTAAACCTAAAGTACATGGAAGTTAGACAAATTCTCTATTTTTCCCATGATAACTACTTTAATGCTTTTCTTAATAGATCAAACATCATAATCTTTCCAAAATTTACTCTCACATTTTGGGTGTCCCTGCACTGCTGGTACCTTAAGTGTGTCCTTGGTCCACCTAGTAATAACCCAGCTAAGCCCAGTCAACCAGCTGGCTCAGAGGATATCCTGCCATATGCCCAGAACATTAGAGGCACCCAGAAAACTTGGTTATCAGTACATTATCATCCTCTGAGAAGAGCTAAGACCAACCTGGGAGCCATCCAATCATAAGAAAGGATTTTTTGTTTCCTTAACTGCAATTCTACCTTATATGCCAGGTGCCTTCTAAACAAACATTTGATTGCCTCCTCAGTTTATGCCTGACTCAAGGATTGCCCCATCTGTTCTCAGTTCCATAGCATCTAGGGCTGCCATATACAGCTATGCCCACCAGAAGGAGGTGGCTGGAGAGGCTATTTCTTTACATAAAGTCTCCTTCAATCAGACCAAGGCATAGGCTATGTGAAAAGATGCTCAACATCATTAGTCATTAAGGAAATGAGAATCAAAAGCACAAAGAAATATTCCTTTATACCCACTCGGATGGCTATGATAAAGACAATAACAAGTACTGGTGAGGTTATAGAGAAATTGGACCCCTCACATGTCACTAGTGGGAATGGAAACAGGTGCAGCCACTTTAGAAAACAATTTGGTAGTTCCTCAAAAAGTCATAGAGTTACCATTTGATGTAACAATTCCACCTGTAGGTACATAACCAAAAGAACTGAAAACGTGTTCACACAAAAACCTATACACAAATGTTCATAGCAGCATTAGTCATAATAGCCAACAAATGGAAACAAGCTAAGTGTTCATTGGACAAACAAAATGAGGTATGTCTATAGAATGCACTGTTATTCAACTATAAAAAGGAATGAGGAACTGATACCTGCTACAAGTTGGAGGAACCTCAAAAACATGACGCTAAGTGAAAAAAGACAAACACAAAAGGCCACATACTGTATGATTCTGTAGGGGCAGAAAATGTATCCCTTCTCCTCTTCTAAGTTCTTTGACTGGTCTAATGATTAAACTGACATAGAACAGGGGCACCTGGGGGGCTCAATCATTAAGCATCTGCCTTGGGCACCTGGATGGCTCAGTTGGTTAAGCGACTGCCTTCGGCTCAGGTCATGATCCTGGAGTCCCGGGATCGAGTCCCGCATCGGGCTCCCTGCTCAGCGGGGAGTCTGCTTCTCCCTCTGACCCTCCCCCCTCTCATGCTCTCTCTCTCTGTCTCTCTCAAATAAATAAATAAAATCTTAAAAAAAAAAAAGCGTCTGCCTTTGGCTCGGGTCATGATCCCAGCGTCCTGGGATTGAGACCTGCATCGGGCTCCCTGCTCGGCAGGAAGCCTGCTTCTCCCTCTCCCCAACTTGTGTTCCCTCTCTCGCTGTGTCTTTCTCTGTCAAATAAATAAAGGGGATCTTTAAACAAATAATAAATAAATAAACTGACATAAAACAGATTAACAGGAGAAAAGCAAATTTAATTTCATATGTAAGGGAGCCCCAAAGGTAGGAGACTCAAGGGCAAGTGGGGTAGTGGAGGCTTGTATGCCAGTATGAGCAAAGGAAAGGGATATGGACCTGGGGCTTCCAAGGGGAGGAGGGTAATTCACAGAGCAGATGGTCAGTAATCAGATGTTTACCTGCCAAATGGATAAGTCTTTCAGATAAAAAGTTATCTGTGGTAATAACTCCCTTTCTGGGTCAGGCCCCTGATCTAAATTCTCTTCAGTAGTTAAGGGAGAGGTAAAAGTTTTCTTGAGTCTGCAGTGTCTTGATTGACTTCAGCTCAAAATAATCAAATAATCCACATGCCAAAGTGATACATTTTCGGGTGTCTGCTCCCCTTCAATTCCATCTATATAAAATGTCCAGAATAGGCAAGTCCATAGAAAAAAGAAAAGTAGGTATTAGTGTTGCCAGGGGCTGAGGGAAAGAGAAATGGGGAGTGACTGCTAATCGGTATGACATTCCTTTTGGGAGTGATGGATATGTTCTAGGGTTAGATAGTGGTGATGGTTGCACAATCTTATGAATAAACTAAAAACCATGGGATTGTACACTTTAAAAACATAAATTTTATGGCAGGTGAATTATATCTCAATAATGTGGTTATTTAAAAACTGATGGTACATGTCGAAGAGCACCAGAGCAGACTTAAAAATGCTCCCAAAGGCCTAAGCTTGGACCATATGAACAAGAAAATAAAAAATGAGAGCATTGGATTCTAACCCATGGGATAAAATAAATATCCATGAGTACATACCAATAGGCAGAAAGAAAGAGAGAGGGGAGGAGGGAAGAAGGGAGGGAGGGACAGCCCTTCCTTACAGTAGAATTCCAATTTCAAAATGTAGGAATGATGGAAATAGTCCCCACTAGACAAACATTACAGTAATAATCGTGGCCTGTGACAACCATTGATGAAAGCTAATATCAGTAGGTGAAAGTATGGTAAAGAGGACATGTGCAAAATCTCAAAGTATTTTGCCACAAGATACCCATCAACTGAAAAAAGGAAAGTAATAACTATACATCAGAGAAAGCTGACAGACCCTTCCTATAGTAAGAAGTCAAAGTTGGTATCAGAGGATGGGGTGGGGGTTGGCTGACTCAAGCAGCAGAACATATGACTCTTTTTTTTTTTAAGATTTTATTTATTTATTTATTTGTCAGAAAGAGAGAGAGAGCACGAGCAAGGGGAGCGGCAGGCAGAGGGAGAGGGAGAAGCAGGCTCCCCACTGAGCAGGGAGCCCGATGCGGGGCTCGGTCCCAAGACTCTGGGATCATGACCCATGCCGAAGATAGGCGCTTAACCAACTGAGCCACCCAGGCGCCCCAGAACATGTGACTCTTGATCTTGGGATCATGAGCTTGAGCCCCAAGTTGGGTGTACAGATTACTTAAAAAAAAAAAAAAAGTTTGTACTTCTTTGAAAAAAAAAGTTAGCATCACTGTTCATAAGTCATATCAACATCATGTATCTCCCTTATATGATGGGCTGACAAAAACATTTCTTCAACCTAATCATAAGAAAGTGTCAGACAAACTGAGGGACATTATACAACATAACTGCCCAGTACTCTTCAAAAGTGTTAAGGTCAAGGGGACCTGTCACTACCGGAGGAAGCTAAAGAGATGTGACAACCAGTGGAATATTATGCAGCCATCAAAAGGAATGAGATCTTGCCATTTGCAACAACATGGATGGAACTGGAGGGTGTTATGCTGAGTGAAATAAGTCAATCTGAGAAAGACATGTATCATATGACCTCGCTGATATGAGGAATTCTTAATCTCAGGAAACAAACTGAGGGTTGCTGGAGTAGGGGTGGGGTGGGAGGGATGGGGTGGCTGGGTGATAGACATTGGGGAGGGTATGTGCTATGGTGAGCGCTGTGAATTGCACAAGACTGATGAATCACAGATCTGTACCTCTGAAACAAATAATGCAATATATGTTAAGAAAAAAAAGAAGAAGGGGCGCCTGGGTGGCTCAGTCGTTAAGCGTCTGCCTTCGGCTCAGGTCATGGTCCCAGGGTCCTGGGATCGAGCCCCGCATCAGGCTCCCCGCTCCGCGGGAAGCCTGCTTCTCCCTCTCCCACTCCCCCTGCTTGTGTTCCCTCTCTCGCTGTGTCTCTCTCTGTCAAATAAATAAATAAAATCTTTAAAAAAAAAAAAAAGAAAGAAGAAGATAGCAGGAGGGGAAGAATGAAGGGGGGTAAATCGGAGGGGGAGACGAACCATGAGAGAGGATGGACTCTGAAAAACAAACTGAGGGTTCTAGAGGGGAGGGGGTGGGGGGATGGGTTAGCCTGGTGATGGGTATTAAAGAGGGCACGTTCTGCGTGGAGCACTGGGTGTTATGCACAAACAATGAATCATGGAACACTACATCAAAAACTAATGATGTAATGTATGATGATTAACATAACAATAAAGAGAGAGAGAGAGAGAGAGAGAGAGAGAGATGTGACAACATGAGCTCCTGAATTGGATCCTGGACAAGAAAAAGAACATTCAAGGGGCGCCTGGGTGGCTCAGTCATTGGGCGTCTGCCTTCCGCTCAGGTCATGATCCCAGGGTCCTGGGATCCATCTGTACATCGGGCTCCTTGCTCGGCGGGGAGTGTGCTTCTCCCTCTCCCACTCCCCCTGCTTGTGTTCCCTCTCTCGCTGTGTCTCTGTCAAATAAATAAATTTTAAAAAAAGAAACAAAAAACTTTCGAACGAAAATGTTCAAAATCAAATTAGGTCTGTAATATAGCTAAAAGTATCACATTGATGTTAATTCTCTAGTTTCAATAATGGCACTATGGTTATGTAGGCTGTTAAAATTAAGGGAGGCTGGGTAAAGGGTGAATGGAACTTTCTGTACTATTTTACAACTTTTCTGTAAATCTCAAATTATTTCAACATAAAAAACTTAAAAACTTTGATTTAAACAGCTATTTCTAAAGTTATTTTTCTCTGAAGGTCAGTTGTGGATTCCTTCTTTGCCTTATAGGTTGCTAACAGAATACTATGAAAAGCAGCAACCCCGTGACATCACAGCGCATTGCCCCGCAAACCTCAGGTTTTAACATTTTCCTTGTCACAGCTCCTTAGTTATATACACTTTGGCCAGCAGGTGGCAGGACTTAACCAGGTTCTTTTCCGCCAAACTCCGGAAGAAGCCTGAGATTGCAAAGAGAGGTAAAACAATGACACCTCCCCAACCTGGGAGCTGAAGGTAACAATGTCATTACTCGATCGATGTACCGTCACTATAGGGAGATGCCATTTTTATGGGCACTTAAGTGATGAGGCAGGGAGGAAAGAATTGGTAAACAGTGATGTAAGGCTGGGAGGCAAAATTACCCACCCCGCCCTATCCCCACCCTGCCCCCACCCCCAGCCTGGGGCATCACGGAGGAGCCCTGGGCTCTGCTTCCACTGGGTGCTAATGCCACATTGTTGACAGAATAACAAAGGATGACTTGCAAATTTTTTAACTTTTAAAGAATGAATTACAAAGAAGCAATAAATTATCAATATTATAAGAAGTTTATTAATTTTTAAATGTGACTATCAGCAATTT
Organism: Callorhinus ursinus; assembly: GCF_003265705.2. NCBI lineage: Eukaryota > Metazoa > Chordata > Mammalia > Carnivora > Otariidae > Callorhinus > Callorhinus ursinus. Next base: position 18,709,878 of record NW_027397087.1, on the reverse strand, counting down.
GGGGGGGAGGGGAGGAATTGTAGACCTGGAAGAAACTCCACATGGTTCTCTCTCTCTCTCCTTTCCTCTTGTCTTCTCACCCCAGAGCTGCTCCCATCAAAGTCTGAGGTCCGATGCCCTGATCTCAGCCATCTTTGCAAGTTGCTGAGCCCCAGGGAGAAATGTTTAAAACACCACAGCCAGCAAGTGCCAGAGCTAGGACATAAAGCCAAGACTTTGGATAAGGCCAGTCCTTCCACGGAACAGAAACCATGTCTGAGCTCCTGCCTTTTTTTTTTTTTTATCTGCAAGTGAGTGGGTTCAAAGGTAACAGGGATCCGGGATGATTTCTGGCGTGATGCGCACCAAGGATTCCCTGATGAAGGTGAGCTGTGCTCAGCCGAACCCTACCCCCAAGAGTTCAGGCGTATAAAATGTGTATTGTAATGTTTTCTATTTTGAGTTTCCTAGACTGAGGACTTTTGTTCCTCGTTCCACTACCCGACCCACCTAACTTTTCTTTCCTCCATTAAAGTGGGAGGGAGAATAATGGTTGTGAAATGTAAAATCCAAAGCTTCTAACCAGAGCTTCCTGGTACTTCTGAAGCTTCTCCCAGAGTGACCTCAATCACTAGGCCTGAAACCAAACAAACAAAAAAAGAAATCTATTTAAAGATATCCTTTCTACCACTTCTAATCCATAGCCTACTGCTAATGGACAGATGGGCATCGTGGTGTCTGCTCAGAGAGCTCCCCAGCAACATTAAAATACTCAGTTAACACTCACGGCCTGGCACCCTCAGACATCCCTTCCCCCTTCCCGCCCTCCTAGCCCATTCAGCAAAGCAGCAGATCGGATGTGTAGAAGGACATGGCCTTCAGAATCAGCCAGACCCAGCAGGGCTCCCTGGTGCCAGGCTTGAGTGATAGCAGGACTGACAGAGATGAGCTTAAAGAGCCCCAACGGGAGCTGTTCCTGAGTTTCTGGCAGAGGCCCAGTTTGGGGGAGGGGGGCACTACAGGCACCTATAACTGTGGGAGCCACAAGGCCAATCCAAACCAGCCAGCCCAGGGACCCACTGGATTTACATCTGTCTTAGCTCCCAGCCCAGAGTCTTTGCCATTCATCTTGACGCACAGTATACCAGGGTAGGCCTTTCGTGTGGCTTGGAGCCGCTTCCCACATCTGCAGCTGAATGTGACAGGATGTGGGTAAGAAGGCTTAAGTACTGTGATGCAAGAACCCGGGGCTTTACATAACACAGGCACCTCTCGGCTGACGGTGCAAAACTTCATACAAGAACTCATTGCCCACAAAGAAGCAACTTGAGAAAGACGTGCATGGCTGTAAACATTTTGATTTGCTGTTATTTCCTCCCCACACACCTTCCCCTCCCCCCCCCACCATTGTCAATGATGGCACTTGGTTTTGACCAGAAGGAAAATAAAAATGTAGCACAGCCTCGTACCCTACCCTGATCTGGTAACCTTCATTTTAAGAACTCAAAGTTTGGCAGGGGTGGGTGACGACACAGTTTGTTTTTTAACTTCGGGCTACATCTTTTTAAAATAAGAACATTTTTTTATAGTCAAAATAACATTTTCTCATTGAACCAAATTAAATTACATAATTATATGCCCTAATTACAATTCCCAGTTAGAATTCAAATTTCTCAAATTGTCAAAAATGTTCTTTATAGTTGTTCGTCAAAGTGGACCCCAGGGGCACCCGGTTGGCTCACTCAGTAGAGCATGCGACCCTTGCTCTCGGGGTTTGAGTTCGAGGCGCATGTTGGGTGTAAAGATTACTTTAAAATCTCTTTTAAAAAAATAAATAAGTAAACCAGGTTCCAATAGCAGGACCACGCATCACACCTGTTTTTTATGTCCCTCCGCTCTTAATCTACAACATTCCCTTTTCTCATGCTACTGACTCCTTGGAGACTAGGGATCAGTTGATTAGTAGAATACCTGCCTCCTGAGTGCATTCTTCCAGACAGGGCTTACCTTGTTTCTCTATTCCTTAAGTTTACTATAACTGGCATGTTAGATCTAAAACAGACATTTGGGGGGGTGCCTGGGTGGCTCAGACTGTTGAGCATCTGCCTTTGGCTCAGGTCATGATCCCAGGGTCGTGGGATCGAGCCCCACATCGAGCCCCACATCGGGCTCCTGGCTCAGCGAGGAGCCTGCTTCTCCCTCTGCCTCTCTCCCTGCTCATGCTTTCTCTCTCTGTATCTCTGTGTCTCAAATGAATAAATAAAATCTTTAAAAATATATAATTTAAAAAAACAGAGATTCGGGTTAAACATTTTTAAAGTGCCAGAATTCTCCGTATGTCTTATAAAACGGAAAAAGTGTCTCACAGAAAGGCTGAATGACATAAATGACAATGGCATACAGTATTGCACATGTATCAACTGATACTGCTCAATTAGACCACATTTATCTTAGTCTCAAGAAACCCAAAACCTCCTCACTTATTCATTATATGGACCGGAGTTTACTTATAATTCTACCTTTGGAATCTCATAAGACACAAATATGTGCTCTGACATGGCTTGGAAGAAATCCTCATAAAAGAAATTAGGATATTTAAATTTTTTGTGGTAAACACCTCTGTTTTTTTCCTTGGGGGGTAGGTCTGTTTCTACCTTATGAAACTCAGCGCTACCCTGCCCCCACTGCTGGTTCCAATCCCAGTCTGTCTACTTCGCACCTGCTCTGCCTGGTCCTTCCCTTGGCCCTAACCCCATAAGTGACAAATCAAGAGTAGCAACAGCAAATCCAAGTAGAAGAAGATGGGACTTTTGAAGTTTTACCTCGTTGTCAAAGTTTACAAGAGACCCTAGTTTCAAAACTTAATTTACCCCAAATTCTAAATATTTTACCATGCTTTGTGGAATAAAGAATTTGTTCTATGAACATGTGTCCTACTCAAACAAGCCACCTTAAAGTGATCTCAGCTATTTCTTCTGTTCAAAGAAATGTGGAACCTCTGGATCATCTTTTTTTCCCCCCTAAGTTTTATTTATTTAAATAATCTCTGTGCCCGTTGTGGTGCTTGACCTCACGATCCTGAGGTCAAGAGTCACATGTTCTTCTAGATGAGCCAGCCAGGTGCCCCAGCCTCCAGATCATTTTAAGACAGGTTAGCTTTGGGGGCGCCTGGGTGGCTCAGTCGTTAAGCGTCTGCCTTCGGCTCAGGTCGTGATCCCAGGGTCCTGGGATCGAGCCCCACATCGGGGTCCCTGCTCCACGGGAAGCCTGCTTCTCCCTCTCCCACTCCCCCTGCTTGTGTTCCCTCTCTCACTGTGTCTCTGTCAAATAAATAAATAAAGTCTTTAAAAAAAAAAAAAAGACAGGTTAGCTTTGGCCTGTTATTAGGATCATGGAACACTGAGCAGCACCTGGGAAGGATATGCTACATCTCCAAGTGCTAAGTTACCCTCAGAATAAATCAGTCCATTAAAGAAAGCAAGGAGGCAAAAAAAAAAAAAAAGGTGGGGATTGGGGGGAATACAATGAGCCACAACGTAGGTAAGAAACAAAGGGAGATGCTCTAGGGGGACACCTATCTTACATCTGCCCGATTCTAATGAGTGTGACTGCAGAGGCTGAGGCTATGAAGTGGGAAGAAGACTAATTTTAATGTATAGCCTTTTGTACTATCAGAATGTTTTGTTTTTTTTAGCATGTGCACCTATGACTTTTTCAACAACGACAGGGTTTTTTGTTGTTGTTTCTTTCTTTTTTTTTTTTTTAAGATTTTACTGATTTATTTGACAGAGAGAGAATGCATGCACAAGCAGAGGGAGTGGCAGGCAGAGGGAGGAGAAGCGGGCTCCCCACTGAGCAGAGAGCTCGATGCGGGGCTCCTTCCTACGACCCCGGGATCATGACCTGAGCCGAAGGCAGACATTTAACTGACTGAGCCACCCAGGCGCCCTGTTGTTTGTTTGTTTGTTTCACACATTGATATATGTTACCATTCTTGGGAGGATTTTCACATGTCTACAGCTACAGGCATCCATCAGAACTTTAGGGGGCTGTTAGACTAGTGAAGGTATTTTGCCCAGGAGAAAGCCTTTCTCAATTCTTCTGAAATTTCTATGACAGCTCAAGACCGTGTCCTCTATGCTTCTAGGGGAAGTGTGTGATGGGCTCCCCTTGTGTTTGGGCAGCTCTCAGAAGCAGAATGCCCTGGTCAGGCAGCGGCACCTGTGGCCTTAACCGCTCCTCTCCAAGGTGCAGCCCCGCTTTCCCCCAGCCAGAGCAGACAGAGGTATTTTTAACCTTGGTGTTGGCTTACACAGAGGTTCAGGTATTTTCTGGGCCATACTATGAGACAAGAAAGCTGAGATCCGACGCTTAGACTCATTTGCCCTACCTCAATGTGCTGGTTTTATGCACCTTGGAGAATTGAACTATAAAAGCTGTAATAAGTGAAAACTATTTATTACGGTTCCCCAGAAACCCTTTGGATATCATATTTCTTTTGTTTCTGACACAGAAGTGCAGTGCGGGGGATGGGCAGCTAACCCCATCCCACCCCCGTGGGGAAGGGGATAGAAAAATTACCTCCACGTCACCTGCCTTAACTAGACCAGGAAGAGAAACCAGACGTGGGTCCATTACAAAAGAACTAGAATTACAGGTAGCTTATTTAGGTCCTCTTCAGAAGGTGGCGTGCATTAGTCATAAGATCTAATAGCACATCCATGAGACAAATCAAGTCAACAGGAAATTGATAATGTTTTCATGAGATGAAGACAGAAGTTGAAATATGTGTGGTACACACACACAAAAAAGATTTGTAGGAAATTCAGGGTGTTTTTTTTTTCATGCAATGAGTATGAAGGGATATCGATTACAGATTAACAAAAGAAGGATACAGACATATCACTTAAGTAAATATATATCCCTCCAAGCCACCAGCTATGCAAGTGCTGAGCTAGAAAGCAACTAGTCTGGGCCCATTTGTGGGCACCTGTCCCTTCCCTTAAGAGAAAGGAAGGTACATGTATCATATGACCTCACTGATATGAGGAATTCTTTTTTTTTTTAAGATTTTATTTATTTATTTGAGAGAAAGAATGAGAGAGAGAGAGCACATGAGAGGGGGGAGGGTCAGAGGGAGAAGTGGACTCCCTGCTGAGCAGGGAGCCCGACGTGGGACTCGATCCCGGGACTCCAGGATCACGACCTGAGCCAAAGGCAGTCGCTTAACCAACTGAGCCACCCAGGCGCCCGATATGAGGAATTTTTAACCTCAGGAAACAAACTGAGGGTTGCTGGAGTGGTGGGGGGTGGGAGGGATGGGGTGGCTGGGTGATAGACATTGGGGAGGGTATGTGCTATGGTGAGCGCTGTGAATTGTGCAAGACTGTTGAATCACAGATCTGTATCTCTGAAACAAATAATGCAACATATGTTAAGAAAAAAGAAAAAGAAGAAGATAGCAGGAGGGGAAGCATGAAGGGGGAAATCGGAGCGGGAGACGAACCATGAGACCTGATGGACTCTGAAAAACAAACTGAGGGTTCTAGAGGGGAGGGGGGTGGGGGGATGGGTTAGCCTGGTGATGGGTATTAAAGAGGGCACATTCTGCGTGGAGCACTGGGTGTTATGCACAAACAATGAATCATGGAACACTACATCAAAAACTAATGATGTGATGTATGGTGATTAACATAACAATAAAAAATTAAAAAAAGAGAGAAAGGAAGGTAAATGTAAGCAGGCTGTGAGTTTGTTTTAAACACACACACACACACAGCCACCCTGGGTGGCTCAGTCCTTAAGTGTCTGCCTTCAGCTCAGGTCATGATCCCGGGGTCCTGGGATCGGGCTCCCTGCTCAGCGGGCAGCCTGGTTCTCCCTCTCCCACTCCCCCTGCTTGTATTCCTGCTCTCACGCTATCTCTGTCAAGTAAATAAATAAATAAATAAATAAATAAATAAATAAATAAATCTTTAAAAAATAAATAAACATCCGCATACACAATAGAAAGAGAAGTCTTTAGAGACCATCAACATTCTGATTACAAGGCTTAGTGATCTTTTAATTTTGTGGCCTTTCAGAAAATAGAGCCCACTGAAGAATCTAAATCAAATTAATCCAGGTTTTGGGGGTTCGCACTAAGAATAAGCTTGCTCCCAGAATTATTGTCTCAGATCATAGCTAACTAAGACCTGGCCACTTCCGTACCACTGACAGAAATGCCCCCAGTCACAGGGCAGGACGGGTAACACAGTTTACAGCCAACTGTCTTGTTGCAGATTCCAAGTTCCTGTTTGGAACTTCTCCAGGAGCCCCTCAGAGCTGGAAGGGAGGAAAGCCACTTCCAGATTCTTGAGTCACCCCGAAAGGTGGCCTTGGTTCCTTACTCCTGTGAGCCGTGGTGTCCCTCCATCTCACACCCCATTCTCCTTCCCAGCTGCTCCTCCCTTTTCTCCCTTTGTGTCTTTCTTAGCTTTTTTAAAAATCAAGCCTTAGGGCGCCTGGCTGGCTCAGTTGGTAGGGCGTGCAACTCTGGATCTCAGGGTTGTGAGGTTGAGCCCCATGTTGGGTGTAGAGATTACTTTAAAAAAATAAAAAATAAATAAAAATCAAGCTTTAAAAAAACAAAGTATTTCTGAGCACATGGTTATATAGCGATGAAATCTTTATTTTCCACTTAATTCCTTCTATTTCTTTGACATGGCACATTTTTTTCTTTATTTTTTTAGTAATCTCTACACCCAACATGGGGCTCGAATTTACAACTCCAAGATCAAGAGTCACATGCTCGGGGCACCTGGGTGGCTCAGTTGTTAAGCGTCTGCCTTCAGCTCAGGTCATGATCCCAGAGTCCTGAGATCGAGTCCTGCATGGGGCTCCCTACTAGGGGGGGAGCCTGCTTCTCCCTCAGCCCCTGCCCACTACCCCTCACCCATCCCCCGCTTGTGCACTTGCTCTCTCTCTCTCACACAAAAATAAATAAATACAATCTTTAAAGACCAGAATTCATTTACAGACTAAATCCCCATATTGTAAGTGCCTCCATGTGGTTATGGTCTAATATCTATAGCCGCACAGACTTTACTAAACAATTTTAGATCTTCTGTCTTGCTTCTTAATTGGAAGAGGAATCTGGAAATCATTGCCAAACAGGCTGCATGAGTCACAACAGGTGACTGTATTTTCCTTTCTGGTGTGGGACAGTACAAGATAAATTTAGTTTCTATTATTTTTGTTTCTCAGGAAGAGCAGGACTTGCAAAGTAAATTAGGATGGCTGATCTGATTCACTTGGGGGTGCTTTCTGAACAATAATGGAAGGTCTTCAAAGGCTTTCTATGAATCTGGCCTTAGATGTAATGTTTTTGTAGTTAAAACATTTGGATCACGGGTGCCTGAGTGGCTCAGATGGTTAAGCGTCTGCCTTCGGTTCAGGTCATGATCCTGCAGTCCTAGGATCGAACCCCACATCGCTTCTCCTTCTCCCTCTGCTGCTCCCCCTGCCTGTACCTCTCTCTGTCTAATAAAAATATTTAAAAAAAAAAACATTTGGATCACTTAATAGCCACACTCAACTCTATGGTTCATGCAGTCTGTTCGGTGTCATATGGACAACGAACAGAGTTTTGGTCCTTTGTTTTTCATTTTATACTCCCTCGTTTCATAAACATGAAATACAGGCCTACAGTGCTTTGGGGTGCCTTGTGAGCTGTGTGAGAGATGGTGTAAGATTTGGCCTCTGTTTTCAAGGAAATGGTCAATGACTAATTCTAAGGTAGCCTGAATGGCAGTAAATGATACCTGGGTAATCCTCAGATCTTAAGGAGGGAAAGGATTGCCATAGGACAAGGTCACTGAGAACACTATCTTAACGAAAGAGGAGTTAAAGTGGTACTTAAGAAAGCAGTAGAATTTGTAGCACTTCAGCAGCCTGGCAGACCAGAGACTCTGCCTAGATACCTCCACAAAACAGCTCGATCTGCAGTGAAGCATATTTTCTTTGCATCAGTGAACTTGTAGGAAGTAGGGGAAATTTCCCAGGGGCAGAGATTAAAGTTCAAGCTGAAACCAAGGTGGTGAATAATAAGCACATAGGAGTTGCAGTTAGCCTGAGGGCAAATCTTAATGAACTGCCCTGCGGAGCCTGTAGTTGACTAGGCTGCCATCACGAAATACCACACACTGGTTGGCTGAAACAACAGAAATTCGTCTTCTCACAATTCTGAAGCCTGGAAGTCCACAATCAAGGGGCCACCAGGGTTGGACTCCTCTGAGGCCTCTCTCCTTGGCCTGAAGATTGTCACCATCTCACTACCTCTCCACATGTTCACCTCTGTGTTCTTGCCTCCCTTGGGAGGAAACCGGTCGGTCACTGGATGAGGGACTGACCCTAATTGGATTAGGGACCCCGCCTCATTTTAACCCTATCACCTCTTTAATGAGCTTAGCCCTAAATACGGTTATGTTCTGAGGTACTGGGGATTGGGATTTCAACACATGAATTTTGGGGAGACAATTCAGCCCACAACAGAGCCTACACCGTGGGTCACAAAGATGAACCTTAGACTCTAGATTAAGCCAAGGGCCCTGGAAGGGGCCCAGTGGTCCCTGAAGGCAGTGGCCCCTGCCTGCAGATACAAATGAAAGTTTCCTCTGAAAAAAAGCAACTTCAGTTGAGACCCTGAGGGTTTCTACAGGTTAAGATCAAACAAATATACACTCATTACCAAAGATCAGTAAGGAAAAAAGTCACCATGAGTGAGCATCAGCAAAAACATTCATCATAAGACATGGCTTATAGAGAGTGAGGACCCTCCAAATGTTAAATACTAGAATTACCAAATAAAGATTATAAAATAATAATATACGAAACGCCTAAGTGTTGCAGGATTTCTTTTCCTTCTTGGTCACATGACTCCGAAGAATGAAGAGGTAGACCAAAGAGTGATGGGCAGCAAAGCAAAGTTAATATATTGAGTGATAAAAAGCAACAATATAGGAAGGTCCTGGGTGGTTCAGTGGTTAAGCGTCTGCCTTCGGGCTCAGGTCATGATCCCTGGGATCAAGCCCCGCATCAGGTTCCCTGCTCAGCGGGAAGCCTGCTTATCCCTCTCCCACCGGCGCCTGCTTGTGTTCCCTCTCTCACTGTGTCTCTCTCTGTCAAATAAATAAATAAAATCTTTAAGAAATAAAAAATATATAAAATAAGTAAAAGTTGGAATCACAAGACTAGAAAAAAAACCCACAATAAAAAATGACGGAGCTGACTGGAAGAAGATACACATAGAACTTTTAAAAATAAAAAAATATAAATACAGAAATTGGTTTTAAAAACTCAATAAAGAGATTAAATAGCAGATTAGAAACAACTGAAGCAAAAATTGGCTAACTGAAAGTGAGAGCTTCAGAAATTAACCAGAATGTAGCACACAGAGAAAAGATAGAAAAAAGGAAAATGTTTAGCATACGTCTAATTAGAGTCTCAAAAGGAGAGATCTGAGAGAATGCAAGAGAGGCAATATTGAAAGAGATCATCGCTGAGGATTTTCCAGAATGGTGAAAGACAAGAATTTAAAGATACAGTAAAAGCGATCTATGCCGAGGAGGATAATTTCTGAAATATCTAAACCTAGTTATATCATAGTGAAGTCTGCAGAACACCAGAGACAAAGAAAAAAATTTTTCTCAGAGAGAAAGGGCAGATCACCTACAAAGGAACAGTAATTAGAATGGCAGTAGACATTGGAATAGCACTTTCAAAGTTTGAGACAAAACAGCTGACAGCTTAGGACTGTGGATCCATCAAAATCATTTTCCAAGAATAAGAATGCAATAAAGATGTTTTCAGATCAACAAAAACTGAATTTGCCATCACTAAACCTGCAATAAGGGAATTTCAAAATGATCTTGTCTTCTCTTGGGATTCCCCCCAAAGTAAATCTGATTAAATGAAAATTTATTTGAGAGGTGATCCCAGGAAATACTTGCAGACAAGTAGGGAAGGGAGACAGAAAGTAAAGGAAGCCAGAAAACGTGCATTGTCAAGCAAGTCACCACCATGAGCAACTGAAGCTTCCTCCCACTGAGGAACCCTGGGGCCAGGGCAGAATGGAGTCCAAGTTCGCCTACCCAAAGGGCAGGAGAGCAGGGATATCCACCACTCCCTTCAGAACAGTGTGCTGCTCCCAGGAGGCATTACTCCTCCACATTCTTGCCTTCTCCTGGCAGGAGCAAAGGGGGTGAAGCGGGCAGACCTGCGATGCTAAGAGGTGGAAGCAGTACTGGCTGAGCTGGGAGATGGTTAAGTGCTGAGGGCATATGGAAGGACCACTGGCAAAGCCTACTGCCCACGTACTGCAGGAAAACTGCACAACGACTGTGCAAGGGGAAGGTGTGAAGAATAATGAGTCAATAGACTAGCGACCATGTAGATACATCTAAACAAACGCTGTTAATGTAAAATGAGAATGTTAGTATCTATGTTGTAGTCCAACACAAGACAAAACAGAACGTGACTGAAATAGTGGCTACTGGTATACTTTAGAGTCGGCCTCACTATTATGGGGAAGAAATTAAAAGTTAGGAACCATAATTTCCTTAAAAGAATACAGTTTAGCCAATTGTCTTGGTGGGAGGAGGATAAATGTATGTTAACTGAGGTGACCTGGTGGAAGAGCAGCTGGGATAAGAGCTTGGAATAGCATGAGCTTCCAGAACTGGCCAGCTTGCTGGCCGTGGAGGAGCTATGGTAGAGAATGGCTGGAGAGGTAAGGCAAGGGGAGGGTGGCTGGAGAAAAACCTTGAAGACCTAACGTTCTATCCTTAGGACAGGGGTCCCTGGTTTTTTTCATCACACACATCATCCATTAATATGTTTGAGCTTGTACAGTGTATATAATATTCATACATTATAAAACATATACTCAAAAGGAATTTTTAATGAGCTAGATGACATTGATCTAGATGAGTTAAATATGCCTTAAAAATAGTTTTTAATGGGCACCTGGGTGGCTCAGTTGGTTAAGTGACTGCCTTCGGCTCGGGTCATGATCCTGGAGTCCCGGGATCGAGTCCCGCATCAGGCTCCCTGCTCAGCGAGGAGTCTGCTTCTCCCTCTGACCCTCTTCCCTCTCATGCTCTCTCTCTATCTCTCATTCTCTCTATCTCAAATAAATAAATAAAATCTCTAAAAAAAAGTTTTTAATATTTGTTCTTAAAAACAATAATTTATGGGAGCAATAAGCTTGACTTGCACAAGATAGGTATATTTTGACCTTGGGGTTTTAGTGGCTGTCATGGCTGATAAAAGATACCTCACCAATGTAAAGCAGACTAAGGAAGAAGTGTGCTTATAAATCATGATAATTATTATTTCTTCAATCCCACACACATTATACAAGCATTTTTAATGAAATTCAGCTAGGAAATTTCCATGTTCTCTGATTTCAATCAGTGGTGATAACATACTAATCAGAAGGGCCTGATTTACAGGGTTCTTGTTGTTGTGTTTTTGTTTTAACAAATGAGTTCAAACCCCATTGAAATTCTTCATCAGAACAATATTTAAACAAATTAGAAAATTATGTTTCTGAGTTTTTAAGAAGGTTGTACCAGGAGGCCCCTGCAGCCATGCGGGTAGGAGAGTTAAGGTCCTCCAGTCAAGAGGTAGGTATGGGAAAACGGATCTGAGAACAAATTTGACAGGATTTGGTAATGGCATAGGGAAGGAGAGGGAACAAAGAGAAGAAGTCTGGGATTATAAATCCCTGGATTAGTGAGATTCTTTCAGGTTGCAAAATGCAAGAAAATAATCAAAATATCTCCATGAATGGGATTAGATTATAAGGATACATGGAAACCTAATGGGGACTAGGAACCAGCTCTGTAACTGCATTGCTGGCCTCATGAAAATGTCACTCATGACATTTCAAATGGGGCTCTGGTAATCCAGGACCACCTCAGGGCTCGACTGCAGTCCTCCTCAGTGGCCAAGTTTGTGACTCAGTTCCCCAGAGCCTGCTGTCTCTTGGTCTTTCCCACCCACCCACAGTGGACTGACCCCCTACTTTCCCTGGCCACCTCACAGTTCATGCTTCCTCGTACTTTTTACTGCTTCATGACTCCTCTTTGCTATTTTCTCCATTTCTCTCTCTCATCCAAAATTCACTCATTCAGCATCTCCTCTCTGCCTCACAGTTCAAGTCTCAATGGGAGAGAGTCTGACTGGTTCCAGTCACCTCAGTGTTTGCCAAAGGTCTCAGGTGAGGCCGATCACAGGTCACTGGCCAGCCTTCAGATGGCTGCCTTCGAGCAGGTGTTTGCCTGGGGTGGTGGGTTCATGTCTCCATGGCACAAATTAAAGCCACTTATGCAACCTAGGTTTCTGAGGAAGCAGCGGTGGACCTACAAATAGGCTGTGGACCTACAAACCAGCTGAGGTATCGCATACATGAGATGGGTAATGAGTCCACTGCTGATATAGTCTGTCCATTATAGTGGGAGACAGGAAGATGGGATATTCTGGATGTGGCTTATTATGAAACTAAGACCAGCGACTGCATGTATGTATTTCACTTAACACCTGAAGCTTTACTTCAGGCATAACATAGAAAATAAGAATTTAAAAGTTGTTATTATTACTACTACTAGGAGCAGAGGAATGGAGTTATTATGAGGTTAAGATCACAGACCTTGGAACTGGACTGCCTGAGGTCATATCCTCAGCACTGTCACTTACTGGCTGTGTGACTTTGGGCAAATTACCTAACTGATCTGTGCCACAGTTTTCTCATCTGTAAAATGAATTCAAAGAAACCTTATCCCATTGGTAGGTTATGAGAATTGAATCAGTTAATATAATTAAATCACTTAAACAGTGCCTGGCGTATAATTATCACTACATGAATATTTGCTATTTTACTTTCAATCATGAGTTAAACTCCAGCTACGTGCCCCCATCCATGCAATGTATCTGCCACTTTGGTCTCTTGATTTTTAAGTTTGCCTCTGATTAAATATGACCCTGCACTGTTTTCCAATTATTTCCTGTTGCTAGTCTTGGCTCTCTAATAAAATTTTATACTTTAATATGTGTAAAATAAATGTTTCCTTACTCAGAATTTTAAAACTACTCTTTGTTTTTATTTCACAGCCAATTCTAGGACTTCTCTGTCTGATAAATCAGAGGGTCAAAATTCTGGGAAAGGAAATAATTCTTAGCATAATAAATACTTTTTAAAATTTCCCTTGCTCTTATTTTTGTTTCAAGGTATTTATTATATTGTCATAGGTTTTTTTTAAGATTTTATTTTTTTTATTTTTTTTTTTTAAGATTTTATTTATTTATTTGAGAGAGAGAGAATGAGAGATAGAGAGCACGAGAGGGAAGAGGGTCAGAGGGAGAAGCAGACTCCCTGCCGAGCAGGGAGCCCAATGCGGGACTCGATCCCGGGACTCCAGGATCATGACCTGAGCCGAAGGCAGTCGCTGAACCCACTGAGCCACCCAGGCGCCCTAAGATTTTATTTATTTATTTGAGAAAGAAAAGGAGAGAGCACAAGCAGGGGGAGTGGCAGGCAGAGGGAGAGGGAGAAGCAGACTCCCTGCTGAGCAGGGAGCCCAATGTGGGGCTTGATCCCAGGACCCTGGGATCATGACCTAAGCTGAAGGCAGACGCTTAAAGACTGAGCCACCGAGGTGCCCCCCCATATTGTCATAGTTTGATTGATTTCCCTCTGGAGAAGGTCAAGTTCCCTGGAACATTTGATATCATCACTTAGAGATGAAGTAGGTGTTACATGTTTTTTTTTTAAAGATTTATTTATTATTTTGAGAGTGAGAATGAGAGAGAGAGAGAGAGAGTACATGAGAGAGGGGAGGGTCAGAGGGAGAAGCAGACTCCCTGCTGAGCAGGGAGCCCGATGTGGGGCTCGATCCCAGGACCCTGGGATCATGACCTGAGCCGAAGGCAGACGCTTAACTAACTGAGCCACCCAGGCGCCCCAATGCAGCATTTTCTAAGCCAAAATTGTGTACTCAATATAATTCTGGGTACTGAGGAATTACCAAAATGCATAAGAGATTTCTCCTGCCCTGAAGAAAAGTATAATCTTATTACAGAGCCAAGACTAGCAACAGGAAACAATTTGAAAACCATGCAAGATGACATTTAATCAGAAATTGTAACTTAAATTAGACCAAAATGGCAGATACAATGCATCCTGGGATATGTGGCCTTGGAAGAAGCAGTTACTCTCTCTGACATCAATTCCTTTATTGATTTTTGTTTTGTTTTTAGGTAGAAATAATTAGGAATGATATTAATCCCTTACTATCTGTTGAATGATTCTGTGATGCACACATGTAACAAAGAATGTGTCAGCACTTAAAAAAATTCCTAGTATTCAAATGTAGGACATCATTATTATTACTGTAATTATTGCCATTATGATTATTCATAGAAGACTTGAAGTTCAGAAAGGGGAAGGGATCCCGGTACCCGGGGAAACCTTCCCAGAGAAGAAAGTGTCTGAAAACCCTAGCCGGCTCTGAAGGATGAGCAGAATTCAGAAGGGGTGCAAACAGGCTTGGCGGGGTGGCGGGGGAGGGTGGATACAGTTTCACTGAGGCAAGGAGAGAAGTGTGAAGGATATGAGGCATCAGTCAGGTGCCCGTTTGGCGGAGCATAGGACTGCTTAGGGTACGAATAGGATACATATGTGGGTGGGTGAGGGGGCTGATCCAAGGCAGCCCTCACCAACAAGCATGAGTCCCACAGCTAGAAAAGGGATACATTGGCATTTCCTTTGTTCAAGACTAGTGGCTTGGAAAAGAAAGACTCGTGGTTTGCTTCGAAAAAGCAAAGTCTACTTACTGGGGCAGGTGTCCTGAGAATTAAATGTTTTTTTCTAGACACTCCTGGCTGAATTGTCCATCATCACTGCTACCACTGCTCCCCAATCTCTTTCTGCTACCAATGACCTCATTCTATGCCAACCAATGGTCATTTGTCTTCATCCTTCTTGCCCTCCGCTGAATCTGTGCCTGGTCCTTACTCATGCCACATTTCCACAGAAGGCTGTATTGTCCACCCGGCGCTGGGAACAATTCCATCCCTGATTCCCAGGCAAATAGCTTCAGAATTCTGCCTGAAATTTCAACCACTGAGATATTTATACCTGTAAACCAGTCTTTTCTTTCTTTCTTTTTTTTTTTTTTTTTTAAGATTTTATTTATTTATTCGACAGAGAGAGAGACACAGCGAGAGAGGGAACACAAGCAGGGGGAGTGGGAGAGGGAGAAGCAGGCTCCCTGCTGAGCAGGGAGCCCGATGTGGGGCTCGATCCCAGGACCCCGGGATCATGACCTGAGCCGAAGGCGGACGCTTAACCAACTGAGCCACCGAGGCGCCCCCAGTCTTTTCTTTCAAAATACAAATACATCCAAGGCGGCTAAGGAGGGCTGAAACTCACACTTCATTGTTAATGATTTTAATTAATTAATTTTTCTCCCACCATCTCCCTTCAAGCTGCACTGAAGGAATGAAGGAATGCTTGCACAACAAGTTTAGGTGGAAGGAAAGGTCATCTGGAAGATGAGGGAATCCTGCAGGAGGGCTTTGGTCAAATGAAAAGCAGAATGAGGATACCAGAGATGAACCTAATTTTCAGACTTTCCCAAAACTCAACCTTACCCATGTAGACATATCTAGGGTCCCCCTCCCGCCCCTCACACCCACCCCAGACTTTTTTTTTTTAAAATTTTATTTTTTTTTTTTTTTTTTGGACAGAGAAAAAAACGAGAACAAGGAACACAAGCAGGGGGAGTGGGAGAGGGAGAAGCAGGCTTCCCGCCGAGCAGGGAGCCCGATGCGGGGCTCGATCCCAGGACCCTGGGATCATGACCTGAGCCGAAGGCAGATGCTTAACGACTGAGCCACCCAGGCGCCCACCCAGACTTTTCTTCCCCTGACTGACAGCCCCAGAAGGGAGACACCTTTCATTCCCCAGAGCAGCTTTAAATAAGAATAAATATACATTATTTTCTTCCCTCCAAACAAGTCTGCAGGGTTCTCAGAAGGCAATCCTTGGCTCCTTTTCAGGACTGATCTCAGAGTTTCAGTTGCAAATGCTTAACTGCAAATTACATCTGCCTCCCCGAAATCACCCACCCAGGAGCCACAGGGACTGAATGTTACCTAGCTCTGCCCTGATTAAAACTTGGGTTCATGTAAAAATCTAACTTCCAGGGCCCACCTGTTCTAGAATGTTCTCCTGCCTAGGATAAGATGGAATCACATGACAGCTGAGAGACCACTTCTCTCCTTCTTCTCATGTTCCATCATTGACCCCCAATAAAATCGTAACTTCTGCCCACACTTCGTCCTCTCCAGGAAAGTGAGAAAGCAGTTCCCAGCTCTGCCTTTTGGGGAGGAGTGACTGATATGACCGGGGAGAAGGGTAAAGGTCACCTTGCTTGCTCACTCTCTCTGGCTCAGACCTGCCTGCACCTTCTTCTCTCTGATTTTATTCCTACGAAGCAAGTGGATCTGGATGTGAGCCGATGTCCCTCTAGACCACCTCTCTGGTCTGATAGGGAGGGAGGGTGGAAACTCCCTTTCCTGTGGAAGCAGGTCAAATACGCCCTGCAGAACAGCTTTCCCTACCCACAGGTAGAGCTGAAGGCCTACCTGGGTCCGGGTATAAGTGGGGTTCCCTAATCCAGCTTTTTTTTTTTTTTTTAAAGATTTTATTTATTTATTTGAGAGAGAGAGAATGAGAGATAGAGAGCACGAGAGGGAAGAGGGTCAGAGGGAGAAGTAGACTCCCTGCTGAGCAGGGAGCCTGATGCGGGACTCGATCCCAGGACTCCAGGATCATGACCTGAGCCAAAGAAAGACACTTAACCGACTGAGCCACCCAGGCACCCCTGATATATCTTCTTAGAGACCTAGCCCCCACCTTTACCTCTATGCTAGTCTTCACCTACCCCATCCCCATTTGAGACCTGGGCTTTGTCAAATGTGTTCGGTGGGCTGGAGAACACATTTGGTGTTGGTGATGAGGACCCAGTCACCCTCCAATTACATCCTGTTCTGCTCCCTGTTCCTCAGGCTCTGATTTGGGGTGCGCTGTGGATTACCAGGGAATTTGCTATGCTCTAAAGGGCCCAAGATACATTTAAGTCTACGTGGTTTCTCTGCATAGTTATCAATATTAAGAAAGAGTGGGCCATTTTAAAAATTTACCATTTACTATTCACGCTTCTGTAGGAAAAAACCACTGTGGGAAGGCTATAATTTATTATTTATCAATAGGACCTTTCATAAGAGTTAATATTTTTATCTTTCAAGCAAACATTTGATGGATTACCTTTGAAGAAAGACATATTCTTATATTACAAGTGTTTCTTATGTTACAAGTTTAGAACAGTAACTCTAGAATTCAATTACATTGTCAGAGTTATCTGGCACAAACCATTATTGCAATGTCTCATAAAAAGCAATGAGATGAAAAAATAGCCATTGTTTTTATGATTGGAATATTGGCTGGCGGGTGTCATGGCCATATTCCAATTAGAATAATTATATTCCATCTATATATTTCTACCTATGATTCAGCTGGACTGATCTGTAATAGGAAAAGTCATGTCTCAGATTGTTGAGGTCTCAGACTTAGTAAAATCCCACCCCATTCGACTCCAGAAGTGTATCTTAGAAATTAATGATAGGGGCGCCTGGGTGGCTCAGTCATTAAGCGTCAGCCTTCGGCTCAGGTCATGATCCCGGGGTCCTGGGATCGAGCCCCACATCGGGCTCCCTGCTCAGCGGGAAGCCTGCTTCTCCCTCTCCCACTCCCCCTGCTTGTGTTCCTGCTCTCATGATCTCTCTCTCTCTGTCAAATAAATAAATAAAATCTTTAAAAAAATAAAAATAAATAAAAATAAAAACAAACAAATAAATAAAAATTAATGATAAAACAATCTTAATAGCCCTATTTTGCAGCTGAACAAATTCTCTACCATAAAGGCTACAGAATGACGTTTATTTGCCAACTTGAGGTAACATAATATTTAAATAGAAATTACCCATTTTTCTAAGCTATGTTGCTATAAGATATTATTGTTAACATTTCTAAGCAAACATATTCTTATGTCTGATGCTTAGAGCAAATGCTTAAGTACCTGCATTATTCCGAATACATATGAATGGGTGACAATTCTTTCTGAAAATATTTGAGAAAAAGTGTTGCTCAGTCATGAAAAATCATACATGCTAACAGAAATCTGAGATTAACTATATCAGAAGTTTCCCTCCTGGCCCCACCAATAACACAGGACTGAAAAATTTGGCATCTTCTGTTGCCTCCTTTCTTTTTTGTTCTTCCCTACCTCGGTAGTTTCTAAGGACCACAAAATCTTCCCTACGTGACCTTCCCAGTTGCTGTCTCCTTTTCTTTTTTCTTTTTTCTTTTTTTTTTTAAAGATTTTATTTATTTATTTGAGAGAGAGAGAATGAGAGATAGAGAGCACGAGAGGGAAGAGGGTTAGAGGGAGAAGCAGACTCCCCGCCGAGCAGGAAGCCCGATGTGGGACTCGATCCCGGGACTCCAGGATCATGACCCGAGCCGAAGGCAGTCGCTTAACCAACTGAGCCACCCAGGCGCCCTTTTCTTTTTTTTTAAAGAGTTGATTTTTTTTTAAAGATTTTCTTTATTTATTTGAGAGAGAGAGAGAGAGAGCACAAGAGGGAAGAGGGTCAGAGGGAGAAGCAGACTCCCCGCCGAGCAGGGAGCCCGATGCGGGACTCGATCCCGGGACTCCAGGATCATGACCTGAGCCGAAGGCAGTCGCTCAACCAACTGAGCCACCCAGGTGCCCTGCGGTCTCCTTTTCATTCCTTTGGTTACAACCTTGTCTTCCTTCCCTGGGATTTTTGTAAGAGACTTCTAACCGCAGTTTTGTTAGACCCAGGCAACAGGGGGGCCGGCCCTGGCCCTCTTCTGGCTGCGCCCTTCTCCACAAAGCGAGGATGCTGTAGAGCTGAGGGACATGGGGTGTATGGGCCTCTGTTTTTACTCTTTCCTGAGCCCTATTAGCATTAGCAAAAGCCCTGTCTAACTGGCTTCCCTATGCCCAGAGTTTTCAAGAGGAACATGAGAGCTCCTAAAGCAGAGTGGGGAGATTCCATGGTATCTTGGGCTTTATCTCTCAGACTCTTTGGAAATGTGCTTCCAGGTTCTGCCCTCAATTATTCATTTTGTGTCATTTGCAAAGAGGTAAAAAAGAGAGCAGCTAGTTTAAATGACTAACTGTATGGGTGAGTCTATCAACATCTTAAACAAATCAAATTACTGTGGAGTCCAGAGTCACATTTCTAGAAATGCAGAGAACTGCATCCTAGCAGAGAGCAAGCAAACCAATCTGCCACTGATATTTGCATAAGCCTCCCACTGTACATGACCTCATTTGACCCTTACAGCTCCCCTGGTGAGGCAGCTAGGTACAATATCATTCACATTTATAGATAAGATAACATGCTTGGAGAAGGAGAGTTAGTAAATTGCCTAAAATTAGACAGCTAGGGCGCCTGGGTGGCTCAGTTGGTTTAAGCGACTGCCTTCGGCTCAGGTCATGATCCTGGAGTCCCGGGATCGAGTCCCTACTCAGCGGGGAGTCTGCTTCTCCCTCTGGCCCTCTTCCCTCTCGTGCTCTCTATCTCTCATTCTCTCTCTCAAATAAATAAATAAAATCTTAAAAAAAATAAAAAATAAAAAATAAATAAAATAAAATTAGACAGCTAATAAATGGCAGGGTATCCCAAGGCCTGACTCCACATTTTTGCTTCTAAAGAGTAAAGAATCCAGAGTTACTCTAAGACATATAGATGTGCTTTTTATACTTGCAAAAACGACTTGCAAAAACGACTCTAGGAAAGTGCATTTGGCTTCCAGCTCTGGTTTGGCACTGACGGATGTTTCTTGGGGAAGTCGCCCAATAGAGATAGGCCTCAGTTTCCATCTTTTAAGATACAAGTGTTAATGTAGATGATCTCTAGGGCTTATTTCAGCTCCGTGGTTCTTTTAGCGTCTGTACCCCAGATTGTATTCCACGTTTGTGAAGGCAGCCCTTGGACCTGGGCAGTGCCACTGTGTTATATTAATGAGTCTTTATCAAACGGCCCCAGGTGTCCCCCTCCTCCCAGGTTCATCTGATCCAGTGGCACCGGTTTAATCAGAAGTTAAACATGAACACTGGCGACAAAATGGCAAATCAATAGTAACCTTTTTTGTTGCTATTCCCAAACATTTTTAGGGGCGAGACCACAGGCAATATTTTCCATAGGATGCCCGTTCCAAGGGATATTAATAGGATCTCCTTGAAAAGGGAATTTTTTTGTCGCTTGGCTAAATGATATCAAACAGGTTTACTTTGTAGAGACCCATTAATATTCACAGGGATTATTAATTATTAATCTCCAGGAGGAAGATTTCTCACCTCCAAAAACTAATGCTTAAAACTTAGCTTTAGAAGACATCTGGGGGAACATATTTGGGATCTGCTGATTGTTGCTAGCACCTCAGAATTTATACATACCCAAAGCAAAATGTAGCTTTTGGTGATGGCTAAATGAGATATAAGATGATGAGGTTATTTGTTTGTTCCCTAATAAACCCAAATGCAAGAACTTACTTGCCTACATGTCAGTTCTTTAAATACCCCCCTAGGAGATGATATACTTAATGCAATGCCTAATCAGATCTGTCATGGTAATTGGGGAGAATGATGCTAGTTGTTTTAAAAGTTCCACAAGAGTTCTGTTGAAATTGAATTCTGAACTGGATGTGATCCACAGAAGGAAGGGTTCTTATTATTTAATGTTCTTATTATTTGCTCCTCATCTTTTGAATCTAAACCAGCTTTACTCATTTACTTTTTTTTTAAGATTTTATTTATTTTTTTGACAGAGAGAGAGAGAGAGCACAAGCAGGGGGAGCGGCAGGCAGAGGGAGAGGGAGAAGCAGGCTCCTGCTGAGCAAGGAGCTGATGCAGGGCTCCAACCCAGGGCCCTGGGATTACGACCTGGGCCCAAGGCAGCCACTTAACCAACTGAGCCACCCAAGGGGCCCTCATTTACATTTTTTTTTAAAGTAGGCTCCACGCCAAACATGGGGCTTGAACTCACAACCCTGAAATCAAGAGTCTTACGCTTTACTGACTGAGCCAGCCAGGCGCTCCCCATTTACATTTTTCATCAAACTTAACTCCTAATGACTTCTAGCTATTTTTGAAAGTCAAATGTATCCCTGTGGCAGATTGTATTTTCTGAAGATGCCTGCAATAATTCCATCCCACATACTCTTCTTTTTTTTTTTAAGATTTTATTTATTTATTTGAGAGGGAGAGAATGAGAGATAGAGAGTACAAGAGGGAAGAGGGTCAGAGGGAGAAGCAGGCTCCCTGCCGAGCAGGGAGCCTGATGCGGGACTCGATCCCGGGACTCCAGGATCATGACCTGAGCCGAAGGCAGTCGCTTAACCAACTGAGCCACCCAGGCACCCCCACATACTCTTCTTACAGTGAGACCTTGAGCCAGATTATAAAGATGTCACGCACTCTTGTTGTGTGTTGCTCTCTTGTGACCCTCATTCTTGGAATCCAGCTACCTTGCTGTGTGGAAATCCAGACAAGCATGTGCAGAGAGACCACACTGAAAGATCACGTGTAGGTGTGCCTAGTCAATTACCCACATCATCAGCCAGACCTATGAATGAAGATGTCTCCATCGGATTCCAGCCTTCAACCGTTGAATCACTCCACCCTTCTTCCCAGCAGCAAATTTAGAATCACAGAGTAGAAACAACCTGCCCCCTCTCTGCCCGGTCAGAATTTCACGAACACAGAATCCATGAGCATGATAAAATGGTTATTTTATGTCCTTAAATTTCAGGGTGGTTTGTTAGGCAGTCATAGTAACTAAAGAACCACCAAAAGGGGTGCCTGGGTGGCTCAGTTGGTTGGGCGGCTGCCTTCGGCTCAGGTCATGATCCTGGAGTTCCAGGATCGAGTCCCGCATCGGGCTCCCTGCTCAGCAGGGAGTCTGCTTCTCCCTCTGACCTTCCTCCCTCTCATGCTCTCTCTCTACCATTCTCTCTCTCTCAATAAATAAATAAAAATCTTAAAAAAAAAGAACCACCAAAGGGTAAAATGTGTTCCTGCTGAGGAAATTTTAAAGAATGTGTCAAAAAAGTTTTATTTTGGGCCGCCTGGGTGGCTCAGTCGTGGGGCGTATGCCTTCGGCTCAGGTCATGATCCCGGGGTCCTGGGATCGAGCCCCGCATCGGGCTCCCCGCTCCGCGGGAAGCCTGCTTCTCCCTCTCCCACTCCCCCTGCTTGTGTTCCCTCTCTCGCTGTGTCTCTCTCTGTCAAATAAATACAATCTTAAAAAAAAAAAAAGTTTTATTTCATGAATCTTTAGAATTTGAGATTTATCATCCTTGCCTCTTGGACCTCTTTGTATTAGAGATGTTTGGATTTGGTACCCAAATCACCAGCATTTTAGTATTTGAATTTTGCCAAATCATAATTTATTTGTTTAACCAAAATGTCCAGGGATGTTAGAATCCTAAAACTGTCAGCATGGGCAACCCAATGTCTGGAAGCAGGGCTCATGAAATCAAATGCCTTCAGGGGCCTAATAGGTAAAAGAAATGAGCCAAGTAGTGACTTGGCCCGGGGAAAACAGGAGGGTTCCAACCAAATTGCTGTGGTGTAATTTGTGATTTCTACAGGAAAGAGACCTGGTCCCAACTTCCCTTCTGAAACTTTTGAGGAAGCCCTATTGGCCTATTGCAATCCTTGCCTTATGCCAGATCTCTTTTACAAGCTCTAAAGGACACTTAGAGCCCTGGGACATCACCAGAATCTGAATTCTTTTGATGTGGAAACATGGATTCAAAGGTCATTCTCAAATTAAACTCACTGAGCCTGATAAATATGCTAGTGCCACAGGGCAGTCTTGATTAGACTCCTCAGCAAAAAAATTAGTCTGAGAACTAGAAATGGGTCATTAGCTCCATGGGATCCCATCAAGTTTCTAGGAACAAATCCTTTTATCAATTTATAAACAAGGCTTGGATTCCTGAGAATTCTGGGCTCTGTGACTGACAGTTTATCTCCCCCACCAACACTTCTGAAATGTACATTCATAGCAAACTGTGAAAAAACAATTTATTTATTTTTTTTAAGATGCACTTTCATTCAATTGATTATTATTTTAATGATTGTGTTCCCTTCTAGACTGGAAGCCTCCTTGGGGGAAGCTTTGCCTGTCTTATTTGTCCTATCTCCTGCATTCAGCACAGTGCCTGGCACACATCAGCTACACAATAATACTTGGTCAATGAATGAACTGTATCCCATTCATTTAATCCATGCACATACAGTAAACACCTATTATGTGTCAGGTATTAATTTTGGACGTGGGGATAATGTTATGAGCAATACAGGCCCAACTCTGCCTTGGGGCAATTACAGTTCAGTGAGGGGAGGGGACTGGAGAAATACCCAAGTAAACAAATAAACTCAATAATTTCAGGTAGGGCGCCTGGGTGGCTCAGTCGGTTAAGCGACTGCCTTCGGCTCAGGTCATGATCCTGGAGTCCCGGGATCGAGTCCCGCATCGGGCTCCCTGCTCGGCGGGGAGTCTGCTTCTCCCTCTGACCCTCTTCCCTCTCGTGCTGTCTCCCATTCTCTCTCTCTCAAATAAATAAATAAAATCTTTAAAAAAAAAATTTCAGGTAGTGCTAATAGCTATGAAGAAAATAAAACAGTGGTGATTGAGGGTAAAGTCAGGGCTATCCCTTAGGAAGACTTTATTTATTTATTTATTTATTTATTTATTTATTTATTTATTTGAGAGAGAGAATGAGCAGTGGGGAGGGGCAGGGGATGAGAGAGAGAGAAGCAGACTCCCCGCTGAGCAGGAAGCTCAATGTGGGGCTCTATCCCAGGACCTGGAGATCATGACCTGAGCTGAAGACAGACACCCAATGGACTGAGCCACCCTGGCACCCCCCCTTAGAAAGACTCTTATCAGTAAGCTGACTCATGGATGAGGGGGAGCCAGATATTTATGTAAGGGAAGAGCAGTAATAGTGGGATTAGTGTTCCACTAGCAGATATAACCAGTGCAAAAGTCCTGGGGCAGAACTTGCTTGGCTTATTTAAAGGATATGACACATTGAGAACACGGTGTAGCTGGACCATAGTGGAAGAAGGCGACATGGTAAGGGATAAAGTTGAGATGCTGGCAGGAGCCGAGCTGGGAAGGCCTTGGAAGCCACGACAGAGAGGGATTCCAGGGGGTGCAGAGCAGCAAGCTGTAACAAGAGCGAAAGGAGCCTGTCCCTAGACCTAAAAGAACATGTAAATACACCGACATCAGGAACAGGAACCTCACTAGCCACAGCTGCAATCTTACAGGTGCTACTCTCAGCCCAGGACTCTGAACTTGAAGACACCTGACCTCACTGTAGCCTTTCTTTGGGATCAGCTACCAGCAGTATAGCACACCAGGGACTGGTGGGCCACTCACTAGATATCACCCTGATTCAACATCATTATCATTATCATTATCACAATAAAACACAGCCCCAGCTGCTTTAAGATACGCTGAATGAATCAGACTGCAGTATCAGGAACGCGGCCTTAACAACAAAACTATTTGGGGTTGGCCAGGCTGTGACAGTCCCAGGGTCCCCTCCTCCAGCAAGCCAGGCCCCAGGCCTCCCCCTTTAAGGACTTCCCTCTGGGCTACTCCTCCCACAGACTCCGCCCTCTGCCTATTTACACCAGAAGCAGCAACCCAGGCAGGCCTCACTGCTGTCTCCAGACCCAAACCCTCGTTTTATCTTCCGTGGCAGAGTATGCTTCTGGCCCCGGTGGAATGGACTTGGTAGGTATGTGTCTGGAGGAAACGGGGAGTGGAAGGGGGATGAGGGTGTATGGAGGCACGTGGTGGGGTGAAGAGGTTGAAGAGATTAATCAGGACGAAGGGCTCAAATACCTTTGTAATGGATGAGGTAAGAGAGTTCTCTGGAATATTCAAGGGAGATAATGCAGAAATCAGGTGCAACCTTGGGAGAGGTGAACCAGGCCTGTATACATTGTTATGTTAAAAGATCAATGTGAAAAATAATCTATAACTTGTCATTCTGTAACCAATAGCTTGATGCTTTAAGAGAGATGGCAGAATTTGAGCTTTGGGGCAAAGTTCTGCAGATACGTGAAATATGTTATGTAAACTTTTCAATTCAGTAGTAACCACTTTACTATGTAAAGTCCAATGATTTTGCAATGATAGATGACCAGCAAGAGCCATGCAGGTTAATAAATACTGGAAAAGGAGCTCTAAGAGAGTTACCATGCCAGATGTGAAATTTCAAAATAATCAGTCACAGGGGTTGGGAGCTCAAAGGGAATTTAGACATCCTCTAATCTAGAGGAAACAAAACTGACCCACTTGCCTAGACATGTTTTGTATCATGAAGGCCAATAGACAGGACATGCTATCTCCACTGACCCAGTCCTCACCACTCCCTAACACTCACCTGCCATCAGCCAGCTCCTTGGAATTGTGTTACATGGTTGGGCCCCAGAGAAGTTGAGGTTGTAACCACTGGTGAATTAAAAAACCTTATTTTGCCAGGGAGAAAGGGAGACAACTCCTCTATGATATGTTAATAAAAAAAAAGTTACCTCTCTGCAAACAATTGGATAATACTGGGGTGAGTGACCTAAGGTTTAAAGTGAAAGGCTCAAACAGAATTTGCTTAGACCACTGGAATAGAAAAAAACATAGCATTTTAAATTGATGCTACATTCTTTCTTTCCTAAAAGAGTTTGACAGAAACTGTCTCTTCAATCCCAACAATTCTGTGGGGTAGATTTTACAAATATAACTATTCCCATTTTACAGATTGAAAAACGGAGGCAATTTTGACGCCCACACCTTGATTCAGAAAAATCCTCTGAGCCCTGAGCTCTGTTATGTAATTAGTATGATAATCTAACATCACACATCCTGCATTGCAAATAGGCGTGTCCTGCTGGTTAAAACAAGATCCCCTCAAATGCTTTGGTTCACCAGGAATCTGAGGTTTACCTTTCTAGCAAATGATAAAGGTCATCAAGAACCTCTCCCTTCCGCTTTCTTCCCTGTCTTTACATCCCAGGAATGTCTTCCATCCCAGGAAGTCCTTCTCCTCCCTTCTCCCCACCCCTTTTCTGTTGAGGAAGAGGGTCTTGGAATTCCCTCTCCTGTCAGTGAAAGGTGAAGGTTTGGGAAGGAGTAGAGTCATAGTCCCCCAAGCTGCGGAAAGCAGGATTGACCTCAGCTTCACTCAGAGGGATTAGTCTACCCTTCATTTGTTCTTTTTTTTTTTTTTAAGATTTTATTTATCTGAGAGAGAGAGCGCGCGCACGGGGAGCGGAAGGCAGAGGGAAAAAGCAGGCTCCCCACTTAGCAGGGAGCCTGATGCGGGACTTGATCCCAGGATCCTGGGACTATGACCTGTGCTGAAGGCAGATGCTTAACCGACTGAGCCACCCAGGCATCCTGTTGTTTGTTCATTTTTCATTTGTCCTATTTACAATTCTTCTAATTTGATAGCCACTAAGATTTTCCCAGGGTAACTCCACTCCTTTCTCGAAGTCCCAGAAAACATCTTTAGGCCTCCTGTGTTTCCACCTTCTGGTGACAAGATTTCTGTGGCACAGAGATCATGTGGATTTGGGACTAAGATTTTCCTGGCTATCCTAAACTGAACTGCTCTCAGGGGCTCACAGACGAAAGGCAAATGAATATAACAATGCCATTTTGTGTCTTTAATGAGCACTTCTTACAAACATTCTGTTACTAAACTTTTATTTACTGAAACACTGTAGGAATAATAGTACAGAGAACTTCTGTATACCCTGTACCCAGATTCACCCGTTTTTCAACATTTGCCACATTTGCTTTATCATTCTCCCTCACACCCCTCCCCACTATTTTATTTTTTTCTGGATCATTTGAGAGTAGATAGCAAGTATCATGTTTTCAGTGTATATTTGCTAAGAACAAGGATATTCTTTTACATAACCACACTATAACTAACAAATTCCAGAAATTTAATCTTGCTAATTTAATCTGCAGTCTGATTCTCATTTTGTCAGTCGTCCAAATAATATTCTACTCTCCCTAAAAAATTGTATCCTGTCTCTTTAGTCTTCTTTAATCTGGAATAGTTCCTTACTCTTTGTCTTTCATGACTTTGACGTTTTTGAAGAATGTAGAGGATTTATTTTATATGTTCTTCAATTGGTTCATTTGGTGTTTCCTCATAATTAGATTCAGATTATGCAGCTCTGGCTGGATTATTACATTGGTGATTTTGTGTTCTTTCCAGGCTATCACATCTGGAGTCATGGTATTTGTCTGCATCTACTAGGTGGTAATTGTAACCACCCAGTCATTGTTTATTTCTTCTCTGTATATTTATTACTTGTACACTTGAAATCAGTAAAAAGTCTTTGGAAAGACAATGAGTTTGTACAAATAACCTGCTCCTCATCAAGCTTTCTCTCCCAAATTTAGCATGCATTCTTGTCCATCTAAGATTGTTCAAACGGGGGCGCCTGGGTGGCTCAGTCGTTAAGCGTCTGCCTTCAGCTCAGGTCGTGATCCCGGGGTCCTGGGACTGAGCCCCGCATCAGGCTCCCTGCTTGGTGGGAAGCCTGCTTCTCCCTCTCCCACTCGCCCTGCTTGTGTTCCCTCTCTTGCTGTCTCTCTCTCTCTGTCAAATAAATACATAAATAAATCTTAAAAAAAAAAAAAATATATATATATATATATATATAAGATTGTTCAAACCAGTCTTTTCCATGTTGGCTGCAAAATGGTCGTTTTCTAATTTTACTACCACTGCTTCCCTTCTTCCCTTCTAGGCCATTTTATGTGTATTTACAGCTTTAGTGCTACAATTCACATACCATATAATTACTCTTTCAAAATGTACAATTCAGTGGGTTTTTTCTCTTTTTATTATGGTAAAATACACATAATGTGAAGTTTGCCATCTTAGCCATTTTTAAGTATACAGCTAAGTGGTATTAGATATATTCACACTGCAACCATCACCATCATCCATTTTTTACAACTCTTTCATCTTGTAAAACTGAGACTCTAAACCCATTAAACAATAACACTTTATCTCCCTTCCCCCCCGGGGCAGCCAGTCCCTGGCAACCCCCACTATACTCTCTGTCTCTGTGGTGATGACAACTCTAAATACCTCAGTGGAATCATACAGTATTTGTCTTTTTGTGACTGGCTTCTTTCATTCAGCATGATGTCCTCAAGGTTCATCCATGTTGTAGTATATTGCAGAATTTCCTTCCTTTTTAAGGCAAAATAATATTCCATTGTATGGATACACCACATTCTGTTTATTCATCTATTGAATCACACTTGGGTTGCTTGCACATGTCAGCTATTATGAATAGAGCTAAGAACATGTGTGTACAAATATCTCTCCAAGACCCTGCTTTCAATTCCTTTGACCATATACCCTGATGTGGAATTGCTGGATCCTACGGTAGCTCTATTTTTAATGTTTTGAGGAGCTCTACACTGTTCTGCACAGCAGCTTTGCTGTTTTACGTTCCCACCAAGAGGGCACAAGGGTTGCAGTTTCTCCACATCCTCACCAACACTTCCTGTTTTCTCTTTTTTTGATAGTAGCCATCCTAATGGGTGTGAAATGGGTTTTGATGTGCATTTTCCTAATGATTAGTGATGCTGAGCATCTTTTCATGTGCTTATTGGCCATGTGTGTATCTTTGGAGAAATGTCCATTCATGTTCTTTGCCCATTTTTGAATTGGGTTGTTTGGTTTCTTCTTGTTGAAATTTAGGAGTTCTCTCTATATTTTGGATATTAATCTCTTATGACATATATGATTTGCAAATATTTTCTCCCATTCTGTGGGTTATCTTTTTACTGTGTGAAATAGTGTCTTTTGTTGCACAAAATATCTTTATTTTCATGAAGCCCAATTTATTTTTTTCTTTTGCTACCTGTGCCTCTAATGTCCTGATATCGTGAAGTTTTGTCTGTTTTTTTCCTAAGAGTTTTATGACACAGAGTCTTACATTTAGGTCCTTGATCCATTTTGTGTTAATTTTCCTATGTGATGTTAGGTAAAGATGGTAAGTACTGCCCCGTTGGATGAAGCATGGGTAGCAAAATCTAGCAAGTCCTGAATCTAGGGCTGATTGGTAGATGAGTGTCCACTGTGCCATTCTATTTTCATGTATGGTTTGTTGTTCCTGTTTTTTTTCTGTTCCACCCTACTATGCTCCCCGATCCCAGCCCTGTCAACTCTGGGTCATCGACTGTCTGGGGACAGGTCTGTCAGGGAGGTTCTGTTTACTGGGTGGTTAATCCCATGAAGAAGGGACCTGGACTGTCCTGGTCACTACCGTGTCCTCAGCATCACCCAGCATGTTGTGACAAATGGATGATGAACCAGTGAATGAGCACATGCACTGTGTAGAGAAATCATCACATCAGTTTAAAAGAAAATACTAAAGATTGTATATCAGGTTTCTACTATGGACCAGGCTTGCACTAACTGCATTGTTATTATTAATAATTGTGATTAGCAGTAGTAACCACACCAAATAAAAAACGAATCCCAACAAGCCATGAGGTTGCTTGCTTTCCTTCAAACGCTCCACCTCTCCAGTCATGCCCCCCCATCCCTCCTCACCGCTACTCCTATTCCTTCTGTCTCTCCTGCATCTCCGGTTCCTCGTCCATTACTACCCCCTCTCCTCAAGGAAATAGAGTACTCAAGACAATGCACTAACGAGATCTAACAGAAACACACAGAACATTCTACCCCAAAACAATGGAAGACACATTCTCCTCAAGTGCACACAGGACGTTTTCCAGGACAGACTACATAATAGACCACAACGTAAGTCTCAACAGATTGAAAAATTTAGATATCCTACATCATCAGAGAGGATATCCTATCTCAGAAGTTAGAAATAAATAACAAAAGGAAAACTGTCTAAATATTCACATGATAATGGACACTTGGGTTTTTACGGTTTGGAACTAGTGCAGTTAAAGTTGCTATGAACATTTGCGTATAAGCCCTTGTAGAGACATTTTTGTTTCTGTTGGGTAAACACCTGGAAGAAAAATGGCTTGTGAGTGAAATTGAGTCTCTTTTCAATGCTATTTTTGTATATATTGTGATTGTCCATTCATGTCTCTTGCCTATTTTTTTTTTACAAGGTTTTGGTCTTTTATTTTGCAAAATGATGAATATTAGACATTTCTTTTTTTTTTAAGATTTTTATTTATTTATTTGAGAGAGAGAGAATGAGAGATAGAGAGCACGAGAGGGAAGAGGGTCAGAGGGAGAAGCAGACTCCCTGCTGAGCAGGGAGCCCGATGCGGGACTTGATCCCAGGACTCCAGGATCATGACCCGAGCCGAAGGCAGTCGCTTAACCAACTGAGCCACCCAGGCGCCCCTAGACATTTCTTTTATATATGTTACAAATATTCTC
The DNA here is from genome assembly GCF_003265705.2 of Callorhinus ursinus. Classification (NCBI taxonomy): domain Eukaryota; kingdom Metazoa; phylum Chordata; class Mammalia; order Carnivora; family Otariidae; genus Callorhinus; species Callorhinus ursinus. The sequence continues at coordinate 18,679,274 of NW_027397087.1, read as the reverse complement.
TTCTGACTTGTCATTTGTATATTTTTTAAGGTATTTTTCTGTAAAATTTAAAATGTTTATTAGTCAAATGTATTTGCCTTTTCTTTAATTGCATCTTGAAACACAATTTTGAAATACAGTTAGAAATCTTTTTCCTAGGGGCGCCTGGGTGGCTCAGATGGTTAAGTGTCTGCCTTCGGCTCAGGTCATGATCCCATGATTGAGTCCCACATCGGGCTCCTGGCTCAGCAGGAAGCCTGCTTCTCCTTCTCCCTCTGCCTCTCTCCCTGCTCATGCTCTCGCTCTCTGTATCTCTGTGTCTCAAATGAATAAATAAAATCTTTAAAAAAAAAAAGAAATCTTTTTCCTATAACCATGTTAGAAATTTACCCATGTTTTCTTCTAGTATTACTATAGCTTGACTTTTTTTTTTTAAGATTTTATTTATTTATTTGATAGAGAGAGACACAGCGAGAGAAGGAACACAAGCAGGGGGAGTGGGAGAGGGAGAAGCAGGCTTCCCGCCGAGCAGGGAGCCCGATGTGGGGCTCGATCCCAGGACCCCGGGATCATGACCTGAGCCGAAGGTAGACGCTTAACGACTGAGCCACCCAGGCGCCCCGACGTTTTTGCATTTCAATTCCTGATCCATTTAAAACTTTATTCTTGTGTGTTATGTGAAGAAAGGACCTAATTTATCTTTTTCTAAATGGCTATCCAGTTGTATTGCGATACCATTTTTTTTAATCTCGTGATTTGAAAAATCACCTTTATCATAGACTCTATTTCTCTACGTACTTGGGACTATTCTGGATTTTCCATTTCATTGGTCACTCTAATTCCTCTTCCAGTGGCACATGGTTTTAAGAATAGAGGCTTTTTGTGTATTTTACTTATCTAATAGGACTAGTCCCTTCCCCCACCACAGATCTTCCTCTTCAGACCGTCTAGCTATTGTTGTCTGTTTATTTCCCTGCATGAATTCTGGTAGTAACTTGTCTAGCTCTGGCGGGGGAAGCTTGTTAGTAATTTTACTGGGATTACGTTAAATTTATAAGTTAACTTAGGAAGAACTGATACCGTGATGACAATTAGACATTCTAACTACAAGCAAGGAAAATCTCTCCTTTTGTTAAAGTTTTCTTTTGTTAAAGAAATACATATTTGAGGTAAGTATATTAAAAAACTGAACCAGAGATGACTTCCATGAGACAGGTTAAAAAAAAAAAAAGGGCAAAAAGTTTGTCTTGCTTTCTTTCTGCTAAAGGAAAGAAGCAATTCTTTTTTTTTTTTTTAAAGAGTTTATTTATTTATTTGAGAGAGAGCACGAGAGGGAAGAGGGTCAGAGGGAGAAGCAGACTCCCTGCCGAGCAGGGAGCCCGATGTGGGTCTCGATCCCGGGACTCCAGGATCATGACCCGAGCCGAAGGCAGTCGCTTAACCGACTGAGCCACCCAGGCTCCCGAAGCAATTCTTTAAAACAAGAATATTATCAATTATTTTTGTGTTCAGGACTTGTAAGCATCTTGGTCTATAGCACTCCAGTCAGCTAGATAGCACTTCTTTGCATGTGCTCTGGGTAAATATGAAGGGTAGTTGCTACTGGGTATAAATAATAAGCCTAATCACTCCAAGACTTTTTTGTTTGTTTGTTTGTTTTTGAAGAGGTCCTGGATCCCTTTGAGAATCTAAAAGCTATAGATTCCCTTTCTTCCAAAATACATGAACTTACATTTTTCATATGAAGCCAAGTCTTGAATGCTAGTTTTGAATCTCCACACTGTGGATTATGTATTATAGGCTTACAAACCTCCAGCTGCATAGGCAATATCCAAGTTTGGGCACTTTACACACTGACTTTAATACATATTATTCATGCTTCCCTATTTCTTCTGAGGGATTTTTAGTTTAACATAATTTGGTCCTTTTTTTAAAATTTTTTATTTTGATAAATTTTTTTAAAGATTTTATTTATTTGAGAGAGAGAGAGAGAGAGCGCGAGAGAGAGCACGAGCAGGGAGGAGGGGCAGAGGGAGAGGGAGAAGCAGACTCCCTGACAAGCAGGGAGCCCGTGTGGGACTCGATGCCAGGACCCTGGGATCCTGAGCTGAAGGCAGATCCTTAACCAACTGAGCCACCCAGGTGCCCCATAATTTGATTCTGAGCACGTTTTAATTTGGCATGCATACCCCCTCCAAGAAGATCCTAGTGGTGTACCTATGAAAGTTGGAGAAAAGACAATAGGTATCTACCTTCTTCCCTTGGTAGTTAATCTAATTTCATGCTAAAGATCTGAACTTTAGATTCTGAAGGATTTCTATGTTGAGAATAAAGTACTTGATGCCAAACCCATACATATCCTGAACATTACAGAAGAGGGAGCTGTGTTTGGGGAAGCCCCATGTTTAATGTCTTTCAGGTTTGCAGAACTGACAATTCAAGGATACAAAGACAAGAAGGAAAATGACAGAATTGCTGCTGACATCGCTAGTATCCTTCAGATTCTCATAAACACAAAATTCAAATGCCACAGTAGGGGACAAGAGTAAGACACTCCTGGAATTCTGGGCCAGCTGACCCTGTGAAGGCTAACCTGGGGACGTTTCCACTCGCTATCACATTCTGAGGACTTGTACAGGACGCCTGCTGGGGAGATAAGGCTGTTTACTGCCAGTTTGGATTTTATTCTGAGACAAAGGGAAGCACTTCAGTGGAATGACCTGGTGGGAGCTGCTTTATGGGTAGACCATTCTGGCTGCTGGAGAGTGGAATCAGCGTGGAGTATCTAAAGCAAGAAGACGAATTGGGAGACTGTATCAGAGCAACACTGAGGGCCTTGCAAGGCAGTGGCAGGTGGAGGTGGGGATTTAGGGATTGCATTGGGAGGACGCATCTGGGATGACGAGGTACACTCACAGGGATGTGGGACCGGCAGGTGTTGGAGATGGCACCCTGGGAGTCCCTTTCTCCTTTGCCAAATGATCTCTCTCAAAGATATTTTTCCACATCCTGCAGAAAGGAATAAAATGTTCATCCCAAGTGTTGCCAGTGTGAAGACACATGCAAAAAAGAGGAGAGAACATAGGAAATAGACATGACAGAGGTGTTAGCGAGTGCTCAGGTGGTAATCATATTGCAACATATAAGTATATCAAATCAACATGTTGCACACCTTAAACTTACATGGTGTTACAATATCTGAATAAAAATAGACTTTAAAAAAAATGTACTGATGGTTAGGCCAACATTATGACTGTTCACTGATTCCCGAAGGACTCATTGGCTTAACTCAAGTGCTCATTGTTCCAAGACTGGACATGCTTGTGCTAACATGGGGTATAGTGTTTGTGCAGTGTGCTTTTACTTTCAAAATATTTTAATTTTAATTCTCCCTTTTACTCCTCCACAATAACTTTATTCTTTCCACCGGGTCAACTGTTTTGGACCATATTAAAACCATTTTCTAAATGGTTGTGCCATGGTTTGAGTTTCCCAAAATACTACCTCTTCTGCAGATCCGACCAAGTTTCTTTATTATACTTAGTAATACTACATAAAGTGCATAAAATGCACTAATCTTAAGTATATAGTTTGAATTTTTATGTATATGTATGTATGGATAACCGCCATTGAGATAAAACTAGATAAAACTATAGGATTATTTTCCTATACCCCATGAGATTCTCTTAATGTGCTTCTCCTTCTAGTCCCTGAAGCATTAATTGCTATTTTGATTTTCATAAACATCTTTATTTTTACTTGCTCTTAAACCTTATATAAATGGAATATATATTACAACTTTTTTGTGTCGGGCTTTCATGCAACATAATACCTGACATTTCTCCATCTTGTTGCTGGAGCCAATTATTTTTTTTAATTGATGGGTAGTATTCCATTATATAAATGTGTCACAGTTTATTTGTTGATAAACATGTGGGTTGTTTCATCTTGTGGATATTATGAATAAAACTGCTATGAATGTAATGTACAAACGGTACAATATTTGCATTCATTTCTGTTAGAGATAAAAAATAGAGTTGCTATATCATAAGCAAATGCATATTTAACCCTAGTAAAAAACTAACAAATGATTTTCCAAAGAGATTATGTCATTTTGCGTCCCCCCCCATCAGCAATATAGGGGATCTACATCCTTAAAAACATTTGATATTGGGACGCCTGTGTGGCTCAGTCAGTCAAGCATCTGCCTTCCACTCAGGTCATGATCCCAGAGACCCCACATCAGGCTCCCCGCTCAGTGGGGAGTCTGCTTCTCCCTCTGACCCTCCCCCCTCTTGTGCTTTCTCTCTCTCAAATAAATAAATAAAATCTTAAAAAAAAAAAAAACCAAAAACACTTGATATTTTCAGTCTTCTAAATCTTAGTTTTTCTTGGGTGAGAATAATAGTCTCCTGTTGTGATCCTAATTTGCATTTCCCTGATGAGTCTCATAAGGCCCTGTTGAAGTTTGTCTCCTATGTTTATTGTCCATGTTGATATCCTCCTTTTCCAAGTTGCTGTTCGAGTCATTTGCCCAATTTTTTACTGGATTGGTTGTCCTTTTTTCTTCTTTTTTTTTTAGATTTTATTTATTTATTTGACAGAGAGCACAAGTAGGGGGAGCGGCAGAGGGAGAAGTGGGTTCCCCATTGAGCAGGGAGCCTGACGCAGGGCTCCATCCCAACACCCCAGGATCATGACCTGAGCTGAAGGCAGATGCTTAACCGACTGAATCACCCAGGTGCCCTAGTTGTCTTTTTCTTATTGATTTGTAGGAGTCATTTTTAAATGGTGGTTCTGAATCCTTTGTCAGATATATGTATTACAAATATCTTCTAGTCTGTGACTTGCAAGCAAATTTATCTATAAGCAAATATTTCATGTTCTTAACCTAAAGATTAGAAGACTGAGGGAAAAATTATTTTTTTTAAATTTTTTTTAAAAGATTTTTATTTATTCATTCGAGACACAGAGATACAGAGAGAGAGAGAGAGAGAGAGCACGAGCAGGGGGAGAGGCAGAGGGAGAAGCAGGCTCCCTGCTGAGCCAGGAGCCGGATGTGGGGCTCGATCCCAGGACCCCGGGATCACGACCTGAGCCAAAGGCAGACGCCTAACGACTGAGCCACCCAGGCGCCCCTGAGGGAAAAATTCTTGAGGCTTATTTCATCATGTTCTTATAAATTAAAGAAGTAACTCATAATCTCAGATCAATTCTCTTAAAAAGTATTTAGTTCAATTCAACTAGCCGTTTATGAAGCATCTGTTAAAGCCTCCTAGAGATTCCAAGGTAATTAAGATGGTCTCCTTCCATGAGGTGTTACTGTTGAGCAAGAAAGGCAAGCAAGTCAACCAAGAGTGCCATGGGATGTGAAAAGACATGTATGATGTGCAGTGGAAGTGTGAATGAAGGGAAAACTAATATGGCCTGAGAGGAGGCAATACTGGAAAAGGGTGAGTTTTGAAGATGGGGCAGGAGTTTTCCATGGTTGGGTAGGCCTTGCAGGAAAAGGGAATAAGGGCACCTTGCTGGCTCAGTCAGTAGAGCATGTGAGCCTTGATCTCAGGGTTGTGAGTTCAAGCCCCATGTTGGGCATGGAGCCTACTTAAAAAAAAAAAGGAAAAGGGGACATAAGGAGCAAATGCCCAGAGAAGTGAAAGGGCCAAGTGCCAGAAGGAGCAGGGGTCCGGATGGTCAGAATGCAGACTGTGGGAGAGGACGAAGGACTTGTCCGATAGCAGGAAAAGTTAGCTGAGTGAGGGTGTGTGGAGAAGTTTGTAGCACTGTTAGAGTTTGAGACTTTATCCTGTGTGCTGGCAAGCCACCTGAGGATTTTGAAAGTGTGGAAGTAGTAAGATCAGGTCTAAATAGATTAGATATAATTAGAACCACAGTTTTAATCTTTTCTGGCCTTGAACCCCTTTGGAAGTCTATAAATAAAAAAAAAACCTACGGGGCGCCTGGGTGGCTCATTCGTTGAGCGTCTGCCTTCGGCTCAGGTCATGGTCTCAGGGTCCTGGGATCGAGCCCCGCATCGGGCTCCCTGCTCGGCGGGAATTGTGCTTCTCCCTCTCCCCCTCCCCCTGCTTGTGTTCCCTCTCTCGCTGTGTCTCTCTGTCAAATAAATAAATAAAATCTTTAAAGAAAAAAACCTATAAATTCCTAAAAATAATCATTTTAAATGTATAAATTAAAATACATAGGAATTAAAAGGAATCCAATCATGTTGAAATACAAATATTTCTTAATTATGACATTTGTTTTATTAGCATATTTTTTAAAAGATCTAGTGGTAGATCTAATAATTACCATAATTTCAAAGTAATGATTGTAGATGATGAGATACATGTTTCTACTGTAATGTGACAGGAAAATATCTAATTTCTATTGATGACCGTTATGGGTTCTCCTAATACTATGATTTGTTTCTTACATTCATAATCAGGAAATGCTAAATTTCAGTTAGGTGTTAGTGAAAATAGAAATGTGCTTTTCTCAGTGTCACAGACCCAGTGAAGTCTATGTATGCATCCCAGACTAAGATTCCCTGTGACTAGAAGGATACCCTGGCTTGATGGACTAAAAGAAGGGATAAGCCAAAGGCAGCCCTGTTACGACACCATTTCAGTGACCCAGATAAGCCCGAATGGAAACTGTGGTAACAGGTGGAGGGCAATGTCTGGTATTTGGAAATAGAATCCAGGTGCACATGTTAGGAGCAGGTAGGGAGACGATTTGGGAAGTGGGAAAGGGGAATGCCTAGGAGGAACTCCCTCAGGTTTCCAGCTTGGGTAAGAGACATGATGGCATTCCAAGCTATACTAGCTCTTAGCTGGATTGTCGTAATAGCCTACTAACTAGATAGTAGGGTCTGTTCTTGCCTCACTAAGGTCTAATTTCAACAGAGCAGTCAGTGAACTTTTTAAAGATAAATGAGATTACATGATAACTCTGCTCAAAGCCATGCAATGGTCAAAGTCCTTCCAATAGTCCTTAAGGCTCCATGTGACCTGGCCCTCCATCCTCTCTCTCCCCATTGCTTACTACCCTCACCCCTCCTAAGCCCCTGCCTCCCCTATCTACTAGGTTACAGCCAGGTGCTCTGCTCAAGCATACAAGGGAATGTTCCTGCCTTGGGCCTCTGCACTGACTCTTCCCTTAGTCTGAAACGGTCTTTTCCTTTTCTTTTTTCTTTTCTTTTCCTCTTCCTTTCTTTCTCTTTTAAAGATTTTATTTGAGAGAGAGTGAGAGAGAGCGAGAGCAGGAGTGGGCAGGAAGGGCAGAGGGAGAGGGAGAGGGAGAGGGAGAGGGAGAAGCAGACTCTCCACTGAGAAGGGAGCCCGATGCAGGGCTCGATCCCAGGACCCTGGGATCATGATCTGAGCCGAAGGCAGACGCTGAACAACTGAGCCATCCAGGTGCCCCAGACCCCGGTTTTTGCTTTTAATAGTAAGGCAGTACTAGGCCATGCAAGGTGACTCAGGGTACCTGTCTCTTTTGTGGCCCTCTTTTTTTTCCATGTGTCCCTACTCCCCTGGCCACAGGTGATTGAATCAAGGATCAACATCTGACCTGAGGGCAACCCTCTCTAGGCTGGCAAGTGGCCTTGTGAAGTTGCTCGGCACTAGAGAACTCAGCCCAGAAGGAATTCACCATATTGGTTAGTGACTAGCTAATCATACTCTGGTGGTAGAAGGGTAGTGAGCCATGTGCTTCACACATACAGAGTCCCTGATGGAGCAGACACAGAGGCCTCCCTATCAGTGAGCAATGGGAAAAATGAGTAACAGATGCCCAATTCTGAACGAGTGTTAAGTGCTCTTAACCCAAGAACTTCAAGTAGGCTGCTACAACAACAGGTGTTGCCAGTCCCCAATCATGGGAATGATGGTCCATTTTTCTGTGAAGACTTTTTTGAGGCTTTTCTGAGATTCTTTGTTGTTTTTCATGGTTCCATGAATCCTTCCAATAAACCTCTATAACAAAGGCACCCTAAACATCTCTGATAGTTGAAACTTAAAAGCATCTAACGAAATTTTATATTACTTTCAAATCATGAGTGAAAATGTCGAGATGCATTAATGAATTAGATTCCCTACAGATGTCATTCATTATTCAATCAACAATGTGTACTGATTACCTGCTACGTGCCAGACATGTACTAGCATTAAGAATTTAGGAGTTAAGGGGCGCCTGGGTGGCTCAGTTGGTTAAGCATCTGCCTTCAGCTCAGGTCATGATCCCAGAGTCCTGGGATCGAGCCCCGCATCGGGCTCCCTGCTCAGCGAGGAGCCTGCTTCTCCCTCTCCCTCTGCTGCTCCCTCTGCTTGTGCTTGCTCTCTCTCTGTCAAATAAATAAATAAAATCTTAAAAAAAAAGAATTTAGGAGTTAATAAGAGTGACATGACTCCTGCTTGGAGGTGCTTTGGTCTAGCCTGGAATACTAGACCACTTGGGTCTTAATATGTACTATAGGGACAAACCTTAACTTAGTATGTCTCAGAAGCTTGTGATCTACAGTTTGTTTTAAATATTCATGGATTTCCAAATATATTGCATTGATAAGGGTATGGCATGTGTTAACACTCTGATCTAGGGACACCTACATTTATATTAGAATAAAGTTTAGGTCAGAGATTTCTAAGATCTACTATATCTGGAAACAAAGCAAATGAGAGAAAACAGGGTTAACAGAACTATAAACTATTAAGTAGAACATGGTCGCTGAGTAGAGCCAGAAGCATAGTAACAAGATGAGGCTTGCAGAAGTCAACAGAAAAAAATAAAGTGATGACATTTATATGCCAGCATTTTGCAACAGTGGTAATCTGCCACCTACAAATGAAAGTAAGGCCTGACGTAAAAAAGGCCATTTTTCTTTGTCCTCAGGAAAAGATAACCTGAAAATTAATGGCATGGATTGCCCAAGACAACAAGGCTGAAAATAAAGATATAAGTGATTCATTAAGCCAGACTGAAGAAAAATGGAGAAGATGGAATCTGGTGCTTGGTAAAATTGAAATGTCAAGGAATTCATTGATGCATCCTGCTGCTAACTCAGTAGTCAAGCAAAAATTTTTAATGCTATATTTCTTAGATCAACTAAAATTAAGAGTGAATGTATTTCCAGTGAAGATAAAATGGTCCAGTGAGAAGAGAGAGTTTCGGGAACACTGTTAAACTCTTCAAAGTTTCTCAGACTCTCTAGCTATTGTTTTACTTGGAGCATCAAGGGACTAATGCTCTTGTTTATATTCTACCATTCAAATTTTTTTCAGGCTTTCCTTCCAAGATTTCCAAATTCCTGCGCACCTGAACTTCTAATTGCTGTATGAGATAGTCTGATTGCTATAGTACTGCTATAGAAATGATCTCTTGTCTTCAGTTCAATATGTTGCAGTTTAAATGTCTGCAGCTCTTGGGGCCCCTGGGTGGCTCAGATGGTTAAGTGTCTGCCTTCGGCTCAGGTCATGATCCCAGGGTCCTGAGATCGAGTCCCGCATCGGGCTCCCGGCTCAGCGGGCTCCCGGCTCAGCGGGCTCCCGGCTCAGCGGGCTCCCGGCTCAGCGGGGAGCCTGCTTCTCCCTCTGCTTCTCTCTCTCTTTCTGTCTCTCATGAATAAATAAATAAAATCTTAAAAAAAAAGTCTGCAGCTCTCTAAGCAACATTAGAAATTAGAAAGAGGACCTAACTATAGCTATAGGAGATAATTTAATTACCACAAAATTTTATTTATGTGATTTTATAGAAATTTGAAAACATGAAATGGATAATCTTTTTTTAAAGTATTTATTTTTTAAGATTTTATTTACTTATTTGAGAGAGAGAATGAGATAGAGCATGAGAGGGGGGAGGGTCCGAGGGAGCAGCAGACTCCCTGCTCAGCAGGGAGCCCGACGCGGGACTCGATCCCGGGACTCCAGGATCATGACCTGAGCCAAAGGCAGTTGCTTAACCAACTGAGCCACCCAGGCATCTCTGAAATGGATAACCTTACGGAAAATATAAACCATAAAATGGAGTCAAGAACAAAGCACCAGACTACACTAATCATCTAAGAAATAGCCAAAGATCTACTCCCAAAGAGATACCAGGCCCAGAAGACTTCACAAGTTTACATGAGAATTCTACCAGACCATCAAAGAACAGAGCATTTCTTTGTTATACAAACTGCCCAGAGCAAAACAAAACAAAACCATAAAGATAAAGATAAAAAGCTTCCCATTTCATTCTGAGACCAACATAATCCTGCTAACTGAAATGGAAAATACTGCCGCCACCAAAAAACCCATAAGAAACAAATCACATTTATGAACATAGAGGCAAAAAATCCCCAATACATTCAGTATTAGCACGATTATGGTAGTAAAGAAATATTACATCATCACTAAGAGAGTTTATTGTGGGATCACAGAACTGCTTCAACAATTATGAAGTCTATGAATACAAATCACCATACTATCCATTTAAAGGAAATAGAAACCAAATGATTATTTTAGGCATTCTATTTGGAACTTGTATCTCAAAGCAATAAGCCCAAGTCTATATAAACCAATTTACAGTCTAAAATGTGCAACCATTTTCAATGTTTCTGAGCCTTAGTTTTCTCCACTTGAAAATTTTGGAATAATTTAACCTATTCATAGTATTACAGATATTAAATGAGGCCATCAAGGAAGCAGACTCCTTCCACTTATTAACTATAGCCTTGGGAAAGTTATCCCTCTAAGCCTCAATTTCCTAATCCACAAGATAAGAAAGTGGTATCCAGATCAAATATATAATATATATGAAGTGCTCAGCACAAGTAACAAGTACAGTTACTGTCACAAACATGAACAATTATTAACTTTTGAAAAGATCTTAAATCTTGATGACTCAGAGACCTCTAGCAACTCAGCAAATCTGATTAAGGGTTTCCATGACTTGACGTTTAGAGGCTTTTGTATTTGTAAGTACTGTAGTCACTTCTGAAGACAGGAACCAGAAAGAATCACTTTTCATTTCCTTATACCTGTGGTTATATAGAAGGTAGACAAACAGGAGCCTCAGAAAAAAAAAAAAAAAAAAAAAAAAAAAGACCAGCCAACCAACTTAAGGGAGGGTAGAGGATTGTTTCTAGTAAACAGTACCTTAGCAACAACTCCACAATCTTTCTCCCTTAGAAAGAAATGAACTGCAATGAATTTAATGAACCACTGGAAACAAGTTAGGCTTGGAAAAGATAGCTTGCCTTTCTTCTTGTTGCTTCAAGAACGAAAAGTACACAAATTCATATTTTTTTTACTCCATATGCAAGACTAGCTTTATCAACACATTTTAATTAATTCTACTGTTCTTTATTTCCACAAAACTTTATGATGAAACAGATTTACCAAGCACCATATTTAAAATAGTGTTAATTCATGTGATGATTCTCAACCACACATTCATCATCGTACTTTAGCTGTAAGTCACAAAGTTGTTCTTTCATGATACTTGAGCAATTTCCTTCACATTTGCAATTGATTTACTGTTAGTTTTTACAGAATTAAAGATCTCCACGTTTAGGTGATCATTCAGGGCCTGGAACTTCAGAACATTTGCAATATCAGCAATACAACTTAGAGGCCAAGGAAAATTATGGCAATATTCTTTGCGAGAGTACTATATTAGTTTCCTAAGCCTACAGTAACAAAATACAACAAACTTGAGTGGCTTAAAACAAATGAAATTTATTCTCTCACAGTTCTGAAAGTGAAAAGGGTGAAATCAAGGTATTGGCAGGGCTATGCCCCCCCATGAAGTCTCTAGGAAAAATCCTTCCTTGCCTCTTCCTAGATTCTGGTGGCTCCTGGCAATCTTTTGCATTCTCTCGGCTTGCAGCTGCATCGTTCCAGCCTCTGTTTGTCACATGACTGTCTTCCCTGTGTCTCCTCTGTCTTCAAATCGTTCTCACTTTATAAGGAAACTAGTTGGATTTAGGGGCCCACCTCAATCCAATATGACTTCATCTTAACTTGATTACATCTGCAAAGACCCTATTTCCTTTTTTTTTTTTTTTAAAGATTTTATTTATTTATTTGAGAGAGAGAGAGAGAGAGACAGAGAGCACGAGAGGGAAGAGGGTCAGAGGGAGAAGAAGACTCCCCGCCGAGCAGGGAGCCGGATGTGGGACTCGATCCCGGGACTCCAGGATCACGACCTGAGCCGAAGGCAGTCGCTTAACCAACTGAGCCACCCAGGCGCCCGACCCTATTTCCAAATAAGGTCACATTCACAAGTACAGGGATTAGGAATTCAACATAATATTTTGGGGGGCACAGTTCAACCCACAACATGTTCCTACTATTATGAGACAATACCACAAGGACAGTGAAAATGTATCCTTCACATATGAAGTTTTTGCCACCCACTGATTTCCCAACTCTCTAGCTTTAACCCACTAGGGAGAAAATGCCAATCAGTATTAGGGGTACAGTTTATGGATATGTACAAGAAAACTTTATTGGTCAATATAAAGTTTGACATTTATTGAACTCCTACTCTGTGCTTGGTGCTAGAGATAGAAGAAGAAAAGGGTAACCATCTCTACTTCGTTGGAGCTAAGTCCGGTAGCCTGGACTGGTTCCATGACCTTGGTAACAGTAACAGCCTTGTGTTAATAAAGTGAGCAAACCAGTTATCCTCAACACCTCAGCCAGTAAAAGAACTTAGAGAGACCTCCATTAAATAACACAGTTTTGTTATATACTGCCTATTTCAGCAAAACCTGTAAAAGGTGTGGGGATTATGTCCTTGCTGAAGATGAATTAACTTTTTTGAAGTTAATTATAAGTCTGTGGAAAACTAGGGGGAAGCAAAATGGAGAGCAAAGCAGATGGAAAAAGGCTAAGGTTCCTGTCAGCTATTTTGACTTCCTTGCTTCACCGACCCTTAACCCCTCACCAAGTAGGAAACAGTGATGTTTGTTTTGCTTGGGTGCCCCAAAGTGCAAACACATTTATCACCAACACTTAGAGTTGCCATTATGGGAAGGTCCTTATTTCCAACCCACTGTGGATATGTTTTATGCAATTATAGAATTGTTTTAGAATTAGAAAGGAAAGGAATTAGCTTTTGTGAGAGTCAAAACGCTTCATTTTTATAGGTGAAAGAAGGCTAGAGAATGTGACTTGACCAAAGCTATGCAACTACAGTAGTCAGGACTTCGAGCTCTGTAAGAGGAGTGACCCTGTTTCTCATCATCTTGTATTTTGAGACTAGCGTATGCCTACCAAATAGTGAGCGCTCAGTAAGTGTGTGCTAAGTGAATGAAACAACTGGAATAATGAATGGGTATAAAATACCTCTTTTAAGTACTCTTTCCTTTGCCATAAAGATCTCCAATTATTAAACAGATTTAAGATTCCTAATAAAAAGCTAGTCTAACAAATGTTCAGGCATCATCATTTATCCATGTGTTATTAAAACTTAATTATTTAAAATGACTATTCTTTTTTTTTTTTTAAAGATTTTATTTATTTATTTGCGAGAGGGAGAATGAGAGATAGAGAGAATGAGAGGGAAGAGGGTCAGAGGGAGAAGCAGACTCCCCGCTGAGCAGGGAGCCTGATGCGGGACTCGATCCCGGGACTTCAGGATCATGACCTGAGCCGAAGGCAGTCGCTCAACCAACTGAGCCACCCAGGCGCCCTAAAATGACTATTCTTTAATTTGTGTTCCATATTATCCAATATTCTCAACTTCTGCTCTCAACATTTTTCTGGTCTTTATACTTTTTGCCATTTAGGCAGAGGAAGAGGAGCTAAATGACAGATCTAGCTCCCAGATCTGTTCACCCACTAAACCTTTTACAATAGCTGTTATCTGGTCCCAGCTGTTGTGCTAAATTTAGGATTTTGGATTATCTGGAAGTGTTCTTTCTGTCTCCCATTACCAAGGTTAATTGAGAAGTGATTGTACAAGTAAAATTTCATAAAGGAAACTACATAATACAGTATTCAATAATATCAAAGTCAGATCCATGGGAAGTTAACATTTGTAGCAATTACATAGATGATGGAACTGTTGCCGTTTTGTCAGAAGTTTCATCTTCATGATACCAGGACATTTCCCTGAAAATGAAATGTTACCCTCCTGAATGTTCTGCCCTGTTTGGGTTAGATACAGTCTTAAATTTAATCACTGCAGTTGTCGATGTAATTTTACTGTACATATCAAAACCTCTAGAAAATTAGTATTTTTCATAATTAAAATTTCTTATGTCTGATAGATGGCAAAAAAATGCAATTTCCAATGTTGTACTTTACAAAAAACTTTTCTGATGTAAAAGTCATACTGTAGGGCTTTGGAAACCACAGAAGAGTACAAAGACTAACGCAAATCACCTTCAGACTTACCCTAATACTTTCCTGTTTTGATTCTTGTATGCAAAATTATTTCTAAAAAAAACCAAAACTTTTTCAGATGAAACCAAAGAGCATTGCAAATATGTACTTTGTCTATAAACTGAGTAGCTAATAGCTTCAGCCTTGTTAGGACTGCTTTTTTTAATTACAGCAGATGCTTGTCATCTGTGTTTAAGTGATGACACGACATCACAGCACGAAATGTCATCGTGTCACATTGTTATAGGACAACAAAATTACAGCTCCTCAACAATAACACGGTGTCAAAAGTGTCCTCCTGCCATGAGTCAGTGTTTTAGATGTTGTAAAAGTTATTTTTAGCACAGCGAGTATCTCAGGAGCTTGGGTTCTGAATCCTACTAAAACTCTCTAGTGATTTGGGAAATCTAGGCTGAGAGGGGCTTCTTGCTCTTTAACTCCTCACTTCTTGACGCGCATGGCTGCCTACTCTCCTGTTCCTCCCACATTAGACCCGGGTTCCACCATGTGCTGCAATCCACTCGGGCTCGGTCACAACCCAGAGCCAACATCCCAAGTGGAGGAGGAGGAGACTATAATTATCCTTCACGTCTGGGGCAGGCCCTGGATGACATCTCCCCGGTTACCCCGTGCTCTAATAGCGCAGCTCCGACTCCCGGTCCCAGACGCGCCGCAGCGGGCTCTCAGCGCGGGCAGGGCCCCGCAGCCTCTCCAGCCTCCCGGCCTCCGCCGGCCCCTCGCAGTTGCTATTCCCGCCCCCATTCCCGCCCTTGCAGCCGCGGGGCACCTGCACCGAAACCCAGGCCCCGGGGCTAGCGCCCCGGGGCGTGCGGAGTGTTACCATAACAACCGGGCGCCCGCCGCGGAGGCCGCCGGGGAGGAAGTGACGAGCGGTGGGTTGGCTGTTGTTGGGACACGTGACCCGGGCAGTGTTTTGACAGGGCAAACAGCAGAGAAAGAACTGGGCGAGCGAGGGGGATCGGGAGCTGGGGCGCCAGAGCTAGAGACAGCGGGCGGGCGAGGAGCTGGCAGAGGCGCGGGGCAAGCGGGCCGGCCGGGGCGACGGGCGGGCGAAGCCCGGGGGCCGCGGGGCTCGGGTGCGAGTCGGGCAGGGGGACGGGCTGAGCGCTGGGAGCGGAGCGAGGCGGCGGCTGAGGCGGGGGTGGATGGCCACAGGGGCGCCGGGGAGCCGCGTCGGGCTTGTGGTCTCGGGCCCCCATGGTCCTCTAACGCAGCCCGGGGGGCCGCTGCGCGCCACACTCCGCTCTCGCCCGCCCTGCGCCTCTCGGAGCCTCAGGTCTGAGGTGGGAGTGTGATGTGAGCTGCTGGGCGAGCGGCGGAGAGAAGTGCCAACAGAAGGAGGGTTTGGGACGGGAGAGGAGAGCGAGTTAGTCAGCAGAGGTCGGTGGAGGGAGCCATGAAAACAACTCTCCGGCGGGGAGAGGGGCAGGCGCTGCGCTCGGTGCGCCGGGGCTGAAGGAAATCCGGGGCCGTGGAGGGACGGAAGGGGCCCGCAGAGGGCAGGCTGCGCAGAGCAGGGGCGAGCGCCCAGCGGTAAACACCCGTCCTGGGGCCGACCTCAGGCCTGGCCACGCAGGGCTGGGGGCTTGGTCGGGGGGCGACCCGGGACAGCCCCGTAGAGTTCGTTTGGGGCCGGGGGGCTGGGCTCGAGGAGAGGACTCGGGTTTCTTTTGACCCTTTTATTGTGTAAACTTGGCCGCGGTTGCCACAGGAAGGCTAGCCAGAGGGTAATTACACAGGTGAGGCCCTGCGGGGCGGGCGGAGCTTCTGGCGCGGCGCTAGGGGTCTTGGAGAGTTTCCTGCGCCCAGGCACCAGGACGGAGAATTTCTCTACCAGCCCCTGCGGAGGTGCCACTGTTCCCAGCGGCGTTTTTTACGAAGGGGTTAGTTAGCTTGTGTTGCTTGAACCTTTTTTTTTTTTTTCCTTGCCTGTATCTCCAGGTTATAAATAGATCTTTCTTTGGTTCAGAGACGCTGTGTCAAGGAAGGACACTTTGGCCTGGAGAGCACACGGGCGGGGAAGAGGGGTGCTGGGGCCCGAGGAGATGGGGGAGGCGGTGCACAGAGTTTTGCTTTTTTCAGAGCTGCCGATGGTGCTGTCACCGTAGTTAGTGCCGGGAAGAGGCCTGTTAACAGGAGGTTTCTTGCAAGGTCCGGGTGTCGGAGCGGGACTAGATTAATTTTATTTTGGTCCCTTTTAGCATTTTGAAAACCGAGCATTACCCGCAGAATCCGCGGCAAGCCTGTTGAAGGAGCCCCCAAGTGTACTTTACAGCACGCTGGGTGGAAACTGGATGTGAAAATGAAGCCAGACCGAGGTAAATGACTTACTTAAGTAGGATTTTTTTTTTCCTGTGCCCCATTTTATAAGTGTTAACCTAATTTTGTACCAGGATCAGTTATTTGTCTATGACATATGACTACTTGTTTCTGTTACAGGTTCCAGCTGGTGAGATAGAGAAGGGCATGTGGAAGGAAATTTAGAATCTAGATGGGGGATATATTTCTTCAGAAGTGTAAAGTAGTAGTTTCAAGAGATAACTCTAGCGTTAACTCAAAATGAGATCATCAGGAACGGCATTTGTATCTTGCCACAGTAGTTGGCATCATTTTAGATTTACAATACTCATTTTTAGGTAAAGTCAATCTAACTTCAGCTTTAAAGTTTAAAAACGTTTTCACCTTGAGAATTTGAACCTGATAAATTGAGAAAATTTAAGATTGAGTTGACAAGTATTTTATTATGATTATTGCTTTTATTAGCTGATTTTTGTGCTTTAGGCAAACTCTAAAAGTTTGCAAAGTACTCCAGGGGCTTAATTAAATATCAGTATAAGTAAATGGGTCATTTCCTTTCTAAACCTGTATTTTCTGGATTTATGAGAATGATGTATACTCTGTGTTTTTCAAGGACTTCAAAGGAATTAAAAACTATCAATTTTCTTTTGATTAATGGCAAGGACCAAGTTGAGAAGATTATTAATATAGTAGTAGTTAGGAGTGAAGGCTTTTTGGTCAGATGGGGGTTTGATTCCAAGCAACATTGTTGGAAGAGGATTATTGTATTTGGTAGGGAGCTGGACTAAATGACAAGAGTTAAGCCTTTAAGATTAGAAATGTTAATTTAGCCTCCTATGAATTAAATGCTCATTTTTAAAAAGATATGTAATAAACTGGTTGTTATGTCCATACTTTTTTCAAAGTGTATTAAAAGACAAATTTTCTTTTCTGGTTAAAATATGTCTTTGGTAATAGTGTCTTTTAAAACACTAGAAAGAAGTGGAGAAAGCCATACTTACGTTAGTGGTTTAAATTAGTTTTAAGTGTTTGGCTGTTTCTTAAAATCAGCTATGTATGTATGAAATACTATCAAGTGTATTGTTACTAAGGAGGTTGCTTGTGTAGAATGAGAAGTTGAGACTTTTGGAAAGTTCTGACTTTGGAAAAATGGCCCCAAGATCAGTAATTGCATGTCAGAATAAACAAGCAAATAAAATCAAAGTTGCTATTTGTTTTGGATTTTTTTGTTGTTAAAATTTGCTTTAAGGTTGTAAACAGCTTAAAAAATAATATTTGCACACATCTCTATTTTAGCCCAAACTAGTACCAAACACAATAAAATGTTTTATATATATATAACATATATAACATATCTATATATATCTGTGTGTATATACACACACACTATGGTATATAGTATATACTATATAGTATATATACACACGTACATGCTGATTACTAGGAAAAATAAATACATTTATTAAGACTCAAAGAAGTGACTTTTTTCTCTTTAAAATTGTAGCTTTCCTTAGCATTATGATGTAAAGAATTGCAACTTTAGTATTGAGACTATATTTCATAATAATAATATGGGTCTTCAGGCCCATGGCCTTAAAGTAGTATCTTTTATTTTGCAAAATAGTATAGATAAACAGAAATAAGCTTTTCATAAAACGTACTTACCCTTACTATGTGAGTGTGGTCTTGTATTTTCTGTTCTACTTTCTATTTTTAAAATTTGCTGTCACAACCCACTGAATTGATTTCTTGACCTGCAGTTGGAAAGGCATAATGATGGGCAATACTTGGCTAGATGACAGTAATATTTCACTTTTTTCTACACTGGTGTCTAGGAAACTGTGAGTTTTCTGAATAATTAAAACTTTACTCTTTAAATGCCAAAAATATATTTTCAATTGTGGACAGACCTCTAAAATAGGGCTAGAAATGCCCAATAGAGCTATTTAAATTTGAGAGTTCTTTGTTGTTGTTGTTTTGCCTCTAGCTTAAATCACTTCAGCCTGCTTTTTTTTTTTTTGTAAGATCTGATTTTTAAATTCTCATGCTATCAAAAGTCTTTGTTGTTAAAATGTTTATTCTTGCCTCCTTTTAATTTCACTGTTTTTAGTCTCTGGGTTAGAGAACTCAGTAACCATACTTAACACTGAATTCTCTATAAAATAAGAGTAAATAGGAGAACCCTTCATATCTCTTTCAGAATCTGAGTAAAGTGTATGAATTCCAGTGTAGAGAGAGACAGATATTTGCTTAGCGGGATACAGCTGCACTTCAGAAAGTTTCTAAATAAGTAGTTGCTTGACTAGTTTAAAAAGTCAGTTTAAGTGAGGAACCATAAAAATAACAGCTTTAATTATTTCACCCATCTGTTTTTCTATGCTCAAGGTTCTTTTGGGGGGTAAAATGGGGTCTGTTTCTCGAAGTTACATATGATCTTTCTTGTATAAATCACACCAATAATATACACCTAAGATTTCTAGTCCCCCCCACACCTTCCCCTGAGATTTCTAGTTTTGATTTCTTAAAAGTAGAATAAGACTTTGCAGAGCAAGCTGAGGATGTATCTTTAACATTTAAAACCATTTTAAAATTATTAATGTTTCACATACTCTTATATGTGTCTTGTGTACATAGAAGTCAACAGGAAATTGTTTTGGAGGAAGAAGGAATATATATTCATCAAATATGTTCTTTCCAAAGCATTCAGCAGTTTTCACAGAAATAACTTTTTTGCACTCATTTCATTGGTTTATATAATATTTAAATAAATTAGTTATTATAAATAGGGTGTCATAAACAACTTTTGAGAACAAACACCAAATTCTAGTTAAGCATACAACTCAACTAGAAGAAATAGAAATGTGCAGACAACTGGAAAGTGACCTATTCGCTGCTATTGTCTGCCAGTTTGCTTTATGGAGGCTATGGAAAGCATTGGTGGATCTTGGTAACTGATTAAGGGAAAGTCACTTAGGAGAGCTCCTACTGTACTTTCAGATAACTAAGATGTTACTTTATAGGATAATAGCTACATTTCACAGTAGTTATAGTATTTTACCATAGTCTGAGGTAAAAAAAAAAAATTGGGGGGGGAGGGGAAGAGAGAGAGGGAGAGAGAATCTTAAAACAGAGACACACTCCAGGGGCGCCTGGGTGGCTCAGTTGGTTGGGCGACTGCCTTCGGCTCAGGTCATGATCCTGGAGTCCCGGGATGGAGTCCCGCATCAGGCTCCCTGCTCAGCAGGGAGTCTGCTTCTCCCTCTGACTCTCCTCCCTCTCATGCTCTCTGTCTCTCATTCTCTCTCTCTCAAATAAATGAATAAAATCTTAAAAAAAAAAAAAAAAACCAAAACAGAAACAGACTCCATGCACAGCACCAAGCCCCACTAGGGGCTGGATCTCACAATCCTGAGATCATGACCAGAGCCAAAATCAAGAATCGGATGTTTAACCAACTGAGCCACCCAGGCTCCCCTAAAAAAATTTTTTTTAGACTTTTAAGTAGTTACATAACATTACTTGGGCAGTGCAGCCAAAGATGAGTCTTTGATGTTATCATTAGCACATCAGACCTACGTTTGTTCCTTGTTCCATTAGTTGCTAGCTAGGTAATCTTCATCTATTTACTTAATCCCTGAGAGTCTCAGGTTCTGTATACAATGGGAATAAGCCTAACTTCTTATAGTTGTTAGAATGAAATATGACCATGGTTAGCACATAGTAGGTTTCAAATAAATGGTACCTTTTATCATGTTAAGACATTTTAGATGCTTAATGGTTGGCCAGTTACAAAATAATGTTCAACAGAGGAAAAATAATCAAATGTGCAATAACCTCATATTTTGTTCTGTTTAGTATTCATAGTGTTCAGTCTGCTAAGGCTCAAGCTGATTTAATCGGCTTTTAATATGTAGTCATCTGAGAAAACATAAAAGCTATGAAAGGATGCTTCACATATATGTATAATTTCTTTATACTTCATTTGTTATTGTAATTATAGCTTAAAATGTAAGGGGTGGAATGGGTGGACTAAGCTTCCTAGGAATAGATTTTTAAATATATTAAATGCATTAACTGCTGACCAGAGCTGGGCAGCTGGGCGGTCAACAATGTTACTCTACCTTATACCCAAGGATGCAAGGTTTAGACCTAGTCCTAGATAGATATTGAATACCCAGTATTAGAAGTCTAAAGCGTGGCTTTTGCATAGAAACAATGAAAATATTTTATGTTTTAACCTTTAATAATTATTTGTGTTATATATGTGTGGTATTCCTGAAGTCCTAAATTTTTGGTATTGTATGAAAATCTAAGTAGAATAAAAAATCTTTTTAATTAAAAAATGTTCGCTTGCTATGCTTTATGCTTTCGTTAGAAAGTTTTTTCACTAGACAATTCTAAGGTTATCTGAGCTTATCAACAATTACAAAAGACAAACCTATAAAATCTAGTAAATCATCAATAAATTAATAATTTAAACATACTGTTTCAATTCATATTTGAATGCATATTATAGGCCATTTATCATTCTTAAATACTATTAGTGTAAAACCTGTTCCACAAACAAAATACCAATTAGATGTTTTCTGAAGTTAAAACTGAGAGGAGTAGTCTTAATTTTTCCCCCTGTTATAGATTGAATGTTTGTTTCTCCTCCCCCTTCTCTACCAAATTCATGTGTTGAAATCCTAACCCCACAGAGTGATGGTGATAGGAGGTGGAGACTTTGAGAGGTGATTAGGTCATGAGGCTGGAGACCTCATGAATGGCATTAGTGCCCTTATAAAAGTGGCCCAAGAAAGCCCTTCCATCATCTCAAGTTACGGTGAAAAGACAGTCATCTATGAGGAAGCCAGCTCTCACCAGACTGAATCTGCTGGTGCCTTGATTGTGGATCTCCCAGGCTCTGGAACTGTGAGAAATAAGTTTCTGTTGTTTATAAGCCACTTAGTTTATGGTATTTTGTTACAGCAGCGTAATGAACTAAGACTCCCCCCTCATCTTTTTTATTAAAATACAAGTTTAGGCTTTAGCCTTAGTATTTTATTTTTTTTTAAGGATTTTATTTCTTTATTGGACAGAGAGAGACACAGCGAGAGAGGGAACACAAGCAGGGGGTAGTGGGAGAGGGAGAAGCAGGCTTCCCACAGAGTAGGGAGCCTGATGTGGGACTCGATCCCAGGACTCTGGGATCATGACCTGAGCCGAGGGCTGACGCTTGACGACTGAGCCACCCAGGCGCCCAGTATTTTTTTTTTAAGACTTTATTTATTTATTTGACAGCGAGAGAGACAGTGAGAGAGGGAACACAAGCAGGGGGAGTGGGAGAGGGGAGAGGCAGGCCTCCTGCTGAGCAGGGAGCCCGATGTGGGACTCCATCCCAGGACCCCCAGATCATGACCTGAGCGGAAGGCAGATGCCCAATGACTGAGCCGTCCAGGTGCCCCTAGCCTTAGTATTACAGCAGTTTAAGAACTTACCTCAGGTATACTGCAACCCTGTTAGCCTCAAACAGTTCCTTCCTAGGCAACTGAAATAGGAAAGAACTGGTAAGACCTAGAAAAAAGAATAGCAAGGGAATTAGTTGCCTTGCTTATTTACTTAAAATAGTTCATTGTTAGCCAATGTAAATCGAACAATAGAAATGACATGTTTGAGGAAAAGAAAAGAAATATTGACTAGATTAAGTAGAGCAGCCTTTTATTAAATTCCCAGGTGGAGGTGATAGTGGTAATATTAATACTAACAGCTAACTCTTGGGCATACTATGTGCCAGGCACTGTTCCCAGTAGTTTGCATGGATAATTCATGTAGTCTTCACAGTTGCTCAAGGAAGTAGATGCTTTTGTGAGCTCCATTTTATAGATCAATGAAAATGAGTCACAGAGAGATTTGGCAAGTTACCCAAAGTCACACAGCTAACATGAGGGCTCGCCCTGATGTGAAGCAGGCTCAGGTATATATATTCTTAATCCTCTCATGGATAGCAATGAGTTGTGTTAAAATATTACAAGATACTGGGACCAAACTAGCTTGTGGAAAAAAAATAGATCTGGTAGGTATCGTGATCTTGGAAAACTTTTCTCTGCCTCACTTTTATCTTTACAGTTTGGGGAGTAATAGTACCTTGCTTTGGGTTATTTTCAGGATTAAATAAATGTATTTAAGGTGCTGAGAACTATGGCTGGCACATAGTAAACATTCAAGTCTGAACTGCTTTTGTTAGGAGACATACTCTTAAGAAGTCAGTTATTTAGAGAAAGATGGGGAAGACAAAAGGGCTAAATCAACTGTACATATTTTGTATACGCACTGTGATCTCAAGTCAAAAGTAACTGTTGGTCTGTCATCCATTGACACTGATGGGTCTTGACACATCAGTGGCTGTTAAATAACTTGATATAACTTCTGAAATTAGACACTAATGGGATTGACATAGACATTCCCTGTCTGTTTTTGCCAGTCATCTAGTAAGAAGGAAATGATTCAGTGGATGGAACACTGTCATTTCTTTGAAGCATGAGAAAAAAATATAATTGGAAGGTAGACTTCAGAGGCTAATGTGTATATAGGGAGCATGATTTCAAAGGTGATTTCCTTTTCAAAAAGTGAAGAAACCCATGGAACCTGAGCATTCTACATTGTGAGCAAGTATAGAAAAAAATTAAATGAAGGAAATTTTATTTACTTTTTTGTCTTTTCAACTTTGTATCTAGTTATGGGAATGTTTTCCTCCCATTTGAGACTGAGAATATTAAAAAACTGAGGTAATATAAAAAAAAACTGAGGTAATATCAAACTTAGAATTTTAATATTGATTTTTTTTTTTTTTTTTTGTAGTGAAAAAAGCAAATTGTAGTACCTGGAAACAGTACTTCTTTTTCAGTATGTAAAACAAAGTCAATTTGTCAGTAGTTCTGTCCTTGCTCAAATGTATGAAAAATCAGAATAGTTCCTTCATTATATCAGACGTTTGTATTAAGCTGAAACAGGATAGACTGGGTAACAACGCCAGTACCAAGTCAAAATATTAGACAGCAATCGATGTGTAATACTCATGATACTTAGCAATAATCTGAGTTGAGTTTTCTCATATTTTCCTTTTATATGAAAGATATTCATCCAGTAAGAAGGCCTTTTGCATTTTTTTCTACTTGTTCACCCTGCCCATCCCTGCTGGATACCTTGTGGGTTTTTGACAATCATTCAGGGCCTTGTATGGCCTATTGCCTCTGCCTAAAAAGCCTTTCTCTCCAGACATGAAATGGATGGCTCCTTTTTTTTTTTTTTTTTAAAGATTTTATTTATTTGACATAGAGAGAGAGAGAGACAAAGTGAGCACAAGCAGGGGGAGTGGCAGGCAGAGGCAGAGGGAGAAGCAGGTTCCCCACAGAGAAGGGGGAGCCCGATGTGGGACTCGATCCCAGGACTCCGGGATCACGACCTGAGCCGAAGGCAGTCGCCCAACCAACTGAGCCACCCAGGCGCCCTGGATGGCTCCTTTTGATCGCTTAAATGTCATTTTTCTTAGAGGCTTTCTCTGACTACCCTGTCTTGAGTGTGCAATTAATGTTAGCTGATGTTATATTTATTAAATTAGATGTCCTTTGTTGTTCTGTCTCAGCAGTCTTGTTTCCTTCATAGAATTGACCACATTTTGTAATTTTTTGTTGTTTGTCTCCACAACCAGATTTTAAGTTCCTTGAGGCCAAGAACCTTGTCTCTTATTCAGCTGTATTCCCATCACCTAGCAGATACCCTTATATATGGTAGATTCAGTGTAGGTGCATGGGAGGTGCTTAATATATATTCGTTGAACGAATGAATGACTAGTGTTTCTCAATGTTTGTGGAGCAAATAGGAGTAGAAGCAGAGGTCAGCAATCACTGTTGTACTCACACCTACTGAAATTCTGCCAGTTTAGGGATTTGTTTGAATTATTGACTATTAGGCTATTATCACAACTTTATGCACAATTAAAAAATAGATTTTAAAGGAAGGTTATATTTTTAAATTGATTAAATCTCATTGAATTTAGAATACTGTGTTGTAAAATAACAAAGGGGTAGGCAAAAGCTATTTGGTATAGGTAGTCCCTGTTTGTACACATCTGATTAACAAATGACCCACCCACAAACATTTGCTGGAAGCTCTCTGCCATCCATCCACCATGCAGAATTTGTTCCTGTTGGCTATTTCTCTAGGGAGAGAGGTTAAATTGGTTGAAGAACTTCAGGTTTATGAGTACAAGAGGTAGGCTTAGGTTAATAGGAAAAAGACTCAAAGGATTTAGAGTTTAAATTCAGGATCCATTCTATCACTTAGTTCTATGACTGGGGTCAAGTCCCAGACCTGTTTTCTCTTCTGTAAAATGTTGCAGGACTCACAAAGTGTTGCATCTGAGCTTCAGGTGAGATGTGTCAAAGAACTTTATAAGCTATGAAGTGCTATGTATGTTGACTAGTTTACCCAGTGGGAATAATTATTTGTGTAGATGAGCAAAGGACCAGCTGCTGCTAAGCACAGCTAACTGCATCTTAGTTGGGGACACTCAGCTAAACATCCATTCACATTGTGGCTGATTTTTACTATTTTCAAAGTTGTCTGTCTCCTGACTAAAATTATACCAACTAGAGATTCACTTAGATTAATAAGTGTGTATTTAATTAAACATTTTTAACGAATATTAAAATGATGGCCATATTTTGGTATAAAATTGGCTCACTGAGTCCTTTTTAGCAGCATGCTATAAAGCAGGAAGAGTTAAAATTCTAAGGCTTTAGGGTCAGACAGATAGAAATTCTAACTTCAGCACTTAACCAGCCAAATGACCTTGAGCAAATTGCATAGCCTGTCTCAACTTAAGGTCTTTTTGTCCTAACACCATCAACCTTAAGGACTGTGGGAGAGATGAACTGAGAATCTATGGTTCACACCTAGTGTATGCCTGGCACAGGATAGGGATTGCTAAGTGTTTTACTTCCAGGGATACACAGCTTGAATCAGCGGCACCGAGGAAATGAGTGTTTTCATGTTCTGTTGTGAGGACTAGTCATTACAGGCATAAGAGATCAGCAGATCATTATTGTTACTCTGAAACTTGTATTCTGCAATATACTACTAGAAGAACTCAAAACTAGCATTGAACTACACATCTGTAATGTGCATGCAGCGAGAGGAAAAGTAGGTAATTGGAACACACCAACTATTTCTGGGTGATAATACACCACAGTGAACATTTAGAGCAGCGTTAGGGTAGAGAGATTGAAGCAGAGGTGGACACTGGAGGGAGGTTGAAAATATTTAAGTGGTGAGATGGTGCCCCGGATTGCTTTTTTCTTCATTACAGAATATTACCCAGGATTGATTTTAGCGTTTGGAGCATGGCCCTTCTACTTTGAATTCAGACTTCTTCCATGATGCTGGAAGTAATGGTCATTGTAGGTTAAAAAAACCTTTGGTAGGCTAGCCTGGGAATCTAGTCATAATTCACACTATTAATAAGTAATAATATTTATTCCAAGTATGACCATTATTTGGACTTAAAGTTATCCCTTTGAGGGGCACTTGGGTGACTCAGTTAGGTGTCCAACTCTTGATTTCGGCCCAACTCATGATCTCAGGGTCCTGGGATTGAGCCCCACATTGGGCTCCCTGCTTAGTAGGGAGTTGGCTTGTCTTCCTCTCCTTCTAACCCTCGCCCCACTCGTGTGCTCTGTCTCTCTCTAAGATAAATAAATCTTTTTTTTTTACGTTTTTATTTATTTATTTGACAGAAAGATAGTGAGAGCAGGAATACAAGCAGGGGGAGTGGGAGAGGGAGAAGCAGGCTTCCCGCTGAGCAAGGAGCCCGATGCGGGGCTCGATCCCAGGACCCTGGGATCATAATCTGAATGAAAGGCAGAGGCTTAACGACTAAGCCACCCAGGCGCCCCTAGATAAATAAATCTTAAAATACAACTTACCCTTTGGGAGCACAACTGATTTTTCATTGGGGATTAATGTTTTAAATTAATATGAAGTTTCCATTTTTTATTTTCCTGCTTACTGAACTTACATGTTCTTGAATGGAATTAAAATTTGTTATCAGTATCTGAAATCAGGCCATTTATAAAGCTTATCCTCACATCTAGAAAATTCTTTTCCATTTTTTAACCAAATTAACAATTTTCTTTTGTGAAGTGTTATCATATTTCTTTTTCTTTTCTTTTTTTTTTTTTTTTTTGAGAGAGAGAGACAGCATGAGCGGGGGTGGAGTGCAGAGGGAGAGAGAGATTATGACCTGAGCCGAAAATAAGAATCAGACACTTAACCAATTGAGCCACCCAGGTGCACCTCTCATGGGTTATTTCTATCTAAATTTATAATAGTAAAAGAATATGTAATTTTATCACTTAATATTGGAAAATTGCTTTTTTCCGCCCAAATTTTTATTTAAATTCTAGTTGGTTAACATAGTATAATAGTGGTTTCAGGAGTAGAATTTAGTGATTCATCTCTTACAGTATAACACCCAGTGCTCATCATGACAAGTGCCCTCCTTAAGAGATGGTGTTCTTAAAAAATAACTTTAGGTTAAAACTCTTATCATATTTGGTGTACTTGATCAAAGAATACTAATGCACAAAATTCAGATTTAATCATTTTACAAAAGAATTGGCTAAAGGAGTTCTTTAAACTTCCTACGTTGCTTGCTCTATAATTTATATCTAAATTTTAAAAAATTTAAACCACAGACAAGTTGAATCATACCGTTAATCAAATACCCTGGTTAATTGTGAACATCTTACCACTTTCGTTTTCTCAATAGGTAGGTGGGTAAATTAAGTAGACACGGGGGTTTTCATTTTTATTTTTTGTTTTCATAATTTGAGAGTAAGTTGTAAACATGACACTTCAACCCTGAGTACTTCAGCTTAAACCGACTGGTATCAGTACATGAAAGCTGATTGTGTACATTTCTTCCCATTTCTGTTTCAAGTTAGTTGCTTGTAATCCTCTATAGTGGCCATTTACAACATAGAAATTGGCAATGTCAAAAACCAGGTTTTTTCCCTCCCCAGAACCGGGTGTGAGACATTTACTATCACATCACTGCATGTACCTCCTAAAAGTAAGAACATTCTCCTATATACCTGCAATGCACTTATCATACTCAAGGAATCAAACACTGCCACAATGCTAACATCTAACATATAGTTTATATTCACATTTCCCAAGTTGTCCCAATATTGTCTTTAGTCATGTTGCCTTTTAAGGAAATAAATTGCTTCCTGTTACAGAAAAGGAGTTAGACCCTGATATTGAACAACATTTAGAAAGGTTTTAGATTATACTGTAAGCATATGTAAAGGTAGAAGTGAGTAAAAGTATTGGTGTTTGGGGAAAAAAATTAGGTCATGAATATAGGACAATTAAGATATTTGCAGATTTTTCCTTATTTAGCTTAAAAAATACTTGGACAAAATAGATTTAAGAGAATAATGAGTATTGATGAAATTCCAAGGTTTTTTTT
The DNA here is from genome assembly GCF_003265705.2 of Callorhinus ursinus. Classification (NCBI taxonomy): domain Eukaryota; kingdom Metazoa; phylum Chordata; class Mammalia; order Carnivora; family Otariidae; genus Callorhinus; species Callorhinus ursinus. Next base: position 18,651,092 of record NW_027397087.1, on the reverse strand, counting down.
TGATTGAAAAGAATTATATTTGGGGGCGCCTGGGTGGCTCAGTCGTTGAATGTCTGCCTTCGGCTCAGGTCATGATCCCAGGGTCCTGGGATCGAGCCACGCGTCGGGCTCCCTGCTCGGCAGGAGGCCTGCTTCTCCCTCTCCCACTACTGGCTGCTTGTGTTCCCTCTCTCACCATGTCTCTCTCTGTCAAATAAATAAATAAAATCTTAAAAAAAAAATTATATTTGAATTGGGAGGAATTATGCTTTTAATCCTAAAGCCTCAGGCTGCCTCTCTACCCATTTTTTAGTACTCTAAGATCTCTGCTCTCTTGGCACATTGATCTCGTTGTTCTTCAGTCACAAGCACATTGACATCATGGGGCCTTATAGCATTTTCTGTCCCCTTCTGGAATACATATCTCGTGACCCTGTCCTTCATTTGACTTTGTGCTCAGTTGTCACCTCCTCAAAGAAGCCTTCCTGACCATCCTAGGAAAAGTACAGCTCTTTTATTTTCTCTTTACACTGCATTACTCCTCTTTGTAGTCCTTGTCACTGCTTGATCTTATGTTCTATATTTATTTACTTTTTTGTTTTTCTCCCCAGTAGGGATGTAAGCTTCATGAGGGCAGGGACTTAGTGATGTTTGTTCGCTGCTGTTTCCTGATGTGTGGACTGATGCCTGACATTTAGGAGCTGCTCAATAAATATTTATTATTAAATGAATGCATGAATTTTAGTATCTTTGTGATATACCATAAAACTCATTATTACTGGAAAATTTTATGCCTTTTTTTCCTGTGATTTATTAGTTTTATAACCCTAAGAATTAACTCTCCAGTATCAGTTTTGTTTCTAAATGGAAATATTTATGCCCACTTCTCAAAGTTATTAGAGGATCAGATGAAATAACTACACAAACATAAGGCATTTGATAATGGAATAAATGGTAAAAATGTCTACCATCAGAGTTTGTAGGAAATAATATCAGCTGCAGTGATTGATTTCATGGCAAAGGCTCTTTGTCCAAGACAACGGCTGAATTGAGACTTAAAAGCCAGGTATGTTTGGGATAGGTAGAAGTTTACAGAGTTTGAGACAGGGAGGACTGAAAGAGAGGACAATTTGAGCAATTAAGATGTTCAAGGAATAGCAGGTAGACTAACATAAATTGTAGGAGTTACGAATGAGGAAAATTAGGGTTTTGAATATCATCACACTTAATGGGTTTGAGCTTCATTCACTTGATAGTGGACATCATTAAGTAGTTTGGTCTGATTAAAGAGAACTTTTTGGAAGAATAATGTGGCATTATATCTCTTCTTTTTTTATAGTTTTATTTATTTAATCTCTACACCCCATGTGGGGCTTAAAATCACAACCCTGAGATCAAGAGTCATGCGCTGCTCTGAGCCAGCCAGGCACCCTTGACAGTATATTCTATTATTTAATTTCATTATAAACCAGCAAAGAATTATTATTGAATACCTGGCAGTCTTAAAATCATTTTTTAGCTCTCAATATTACATTATGACCTGATATTATAAAAATTACCTGGCACTCATCTCTACTGTTGGCTAATCTTTTTTTCTTCTCCATTTTTCCCCCCTTTGCCACCATTCTTTGTAATGTATGAGGGATTCTCGTTCCCTTCTATGAAAATTCTTGGGAATATTAACATGTATACAATACTGGCAATGCCATAGCTATTGGCTAGATACTCTTTTGTCAGAATAGTTAAACTGCACTGTTAAAGCAGCTGTGTGTTATAACAAATAGAAAAACAGGATAAAATTGGAAATGTTTCTCTCATTTCAGACATTTGCTGGCAGAAACGTCATAAACTCTGGGATTAGAGGCCTTTGTATCTTCCAACCACATGTGAACTATGGGAGGAAGGAGGCCCCCCCCCCAAATACTGAATAAGCTTTCCTGCCTGTGTTAAGGAGGGAATGGACATGTCTCCTCCCCGCCACCCAACCAAATAAAAACATTTTTACACCAAAGCTTCAAAAAAAATTTTTTTTGTCCCTAGGAGGGATTTGTTCAGTGTATTGTGGTAGAAAGAGCACAAAGCAGGAAATCTTAGATCCCATCATTCATAACTCCTTAAAAATTGTTTGTCTGAAATGTGTGTTAAGTTGGAATACTCATTCAGAAGTTGGGATAAGGAATATACCTATGCCTTTGAGGAAGTGTGTTCAAATCTTAGTAATTGTGTCCATTAAATGCTGGTCCTGGAGGCAGATTTCTACAGTCCAGCCTATAACAACCCTGACTTGTGCTTTTTCTTGTAGCTTATGTTGCAGGGTTCAGGTATCTGCCAGGGAACTCTGAATAGCTAACAATGAAAAAAAAAATCCTCAGGTTACTTGGTGGTACAGATTAAATTCCATCACCAAGAGCTCAGGACACTAAAATCCTTTTGTTATTCTGAAATTACTTTGAAAGTCATGCTATTGCTAGAAATAGGAGTTGGAAAGGTCATTAGAAATAGTGAGTTTCTTTTATATTTATAGTTAGGAAAACAAGACCCAGAGAAAAAGAAGTAATCTGTCCAGCGATGAAAGTAAAACTCAGATTTCCTGCTAGCCAGTCTAGTGTGTCTATACTTCTATCTCTAGCGAGAACAGAGCTGCCTCTAGTTTCTGCACCAGTAATGACCTAACGATCAATCAGCCTTCCTCAAGGAACTTGGAAGAAACATTGACTAAATGATTTTATTTTAACATTATTCTCCAAATAAAATATACCTACTTTCAGAAGAAAGTCAAATGGTAATAGACTCGAAGTGAAAGGCATATTTCATCCTTGAAACAGGATGCTAAAAAGAAAAAAATAAAATAAATGAAATTAGAGATAATGTGAAATTTAAAAATCAGTTAGCAGTGTAAGCTCATTATTTAGAAATACAGAGAAAAATCTGTCGTTAATTTTGTCATATGAAAAACAGGGCTAGCTATAGTACTAAAAGGGCTATCATAATGATTAAACGAGGTACTCCATGTAAAGTGCTTAGAATAGTGTTTGATTCTGAAGAAATAATAAAATGTTACCTATTAATATATTAACATTTCTTCAAGTAGGATATGTACATATTCATTTTCTTTTTTAAACGATATATTTATTTATTTGAGAGAGGGGTTGGTGGTGGGTAGGGGCAGAGGGAGAGATAATCATCAAGCAGACTCCACACTGAGTGCAGAGCTCAACACGGGGCTCCATCTCATGACCCTGAGATCATGACCTGAGCCAAAACCAAGTTGGTTGGTTAACCCACTGAACCACCCAAGCACCCCAATAGGTACATCTTGTAAGTGTTCTGAAGAGAACCTACAAAGGCTAAGAGAGTGACTAACCGAGGGCAGGGAAAAGCCCCTTTGGTTAGGATGATTAGGTAAGGCGTCTCTGAGAAAGTGAGGCAAGGATGTGAAGGAGCCAACTATGTAAGTATTGAGGGGAAGAACATTCCGGGCCAAGGGAATAGTATGTGCAAGGGTCTTGAATTTAGAAAGAACCTGGCATGCTTTAGGATCTAAAAGAACAGAACATATAGCATAATTTGTGTTTCCTTCATTTGCTCACATTAGATTATCTCCTTCCCTAGAATATTTGTTCTCCAAGGGCTGGGACACATCTTACTATGTCTCTCACTCCTGTGACACTGTTTGGTATGGAGTTGGCATTTATTAGACACTTGAAAAAACATTTAATTGCCTATGCATGCTTAATCACCATCAGTGCCTTGTGGATGAAGACTTGATCTTTCTCCTTTCAGACAAAAGTATCCTAGGATTTAGTGAATTGTACATGGTTAACTTTTTTTAAAGAGCATTTGAAAAGCTGATACACAATTTAAATTATTTCAAATATATAAATTTTATATTTTGACTTACATTAGTGAGTTTCATGGAATAAGAAAATTCTTTAAAAAAATGAAAGTGGGGCACCTGAGTGGCTCAGTCGTTAAGCGTCTGCCTTTGGCTCGGGTCGTGATCCCAGGGTCTTGGGATCGAGTCCCGCATCGGGCTCCCTGCTCCGCGGGAAGCCTGCTTCTCCCTCTCCCACTCCCCCGCTTGTGTTCCCTCTCTCGCTGTGTCTCTCTCTGTCAAATAAATAAAATCTTAAAGAAAATTAAAAAATTAAAGTAATTTGAGTTAACCATTTTCTATCTCTATTTAACTGTACCATGAAGTTCAGATTTTCTTGGGATGGGATGGAAATGCTACCTGGGATCGTCCTGGTTTATGTCTGTTACTTCTGTCCAATCCTATTTCATGGTTGTCTTTCACTCTGTTTCATTGTTTAGACAAAGAATTTTATGGTCACCCTAATTATTAGCCATTTTGCTGTCCAACTAGCACACTTTATAATTCATATTTCATTCTGTATTAAAATAGCTTAAGTATAGCTTCAGGTAGACAATTTGCCCCAGCTGTGTTCTGTAGGATATTGCATATAATATTTTATAATTTATGTGGACTCTTATATAAGTAAAGGGATTGACAACATGGAATGCTTGCTTTGATTTAGTACAAAACACTTGGAATTTGTTTCAGAAATGCTTGATTCTAAGATGTTTTTACCAAAATGCACCTATTTTGACAAAATGTTCTTTTTGTTCAAAGTCATCTGAAATCGTATGAACAATGCCTTCTGCGATAAATATATTAGTGATTACATAATATATTGGTAAAATAACCACTTTTAGAATTTACTGGTAAATGTAGTAAAATTTTAGACATTTGGATCCCTTTCCCTCTTTTCTCTGAAACAAATCTTCATAATGTGCTGTGCTGGAAATGCAATGATGAGCAAGAACTAACGTGGCCTCTGGAACTTGTGGTCTTTTCTGACGTTTTTCCTAAGTCAACAGACAAATCAAGACTGGAGGGTTACCCTGTGCTGTGTTGAAAGAGGCTCAGGTGGGGAGTAGAAGTGGCCCAGAGGAAAGTATATCAGATGGCCTGCACAGATCTGTAGAACTCCTGCATTCCCCTACCCTCTTCTATTTGTAGTAATCCCAGATATTTTTGGTTTGAATATAAGGTGTGTGTGTGTATGTGTTTTGGATATTCTGTTTTGGGGAATGAGAATTTATTTCTCAGTAATTGCAAGTTTCAGTTGAGGTGCTCAGTTCGTGAGGCCTTACTGATTTTGCCCTCTGGGCAATGCAGCTAAAATTTACTTCCTGGTCTAAAAGGTTAGAAACTATTGAGGGTAGTCAATGATAAGTATTTTCCACCAGCGTTCTGGGTGGCATCACTGTATAAACTAAAATAATGTTGAAAATGAACAGTTTTGACCAATTGTAGCATTTAAATGAGGATAAAGAAAACAACTGTCTCCCTCTACAAAAAGGTATATGCAATAAGTTACAGAATTTGTACATTCTGTATCTTTAAAGTTCACTAAACATTTGTGTCTCTAGTAGTGTAGTGTCACCCCTGGTAAAGAAGAGTTCATGGAACTGAGTTGTGGCAGCATGTGAGGTGTGTGAATTTTGGTTGTAAATCTCTAGCAGCTGCTTTTTTAAACTATTTAGTAAAATAAAACTTAATATCAGCCTTTAATCTGTGCTTTCAAAGTCCATGTTGGTTGAATGTGATAAGGTTGAACCAAATATCTATTTGGGGACATGGCAGGGAATGGTGGTAATTGAGAGACAGTATCACATGGAGCAATGGCTTTAAAATTTGTCAGCCCACGGGCGCCTGGGTGGCTCAGTCGTTAAGCGTCTGCCTTCGGCTCGGATCGAGTCCCGCGTCGGGCTCCCTGCTCAGCGGGAGGCCTGCTTCTTCCTCTCCCACTCCCCCTGCTTGTGTTCCTGCTCTTGCTGTCTCTCTCTGTCAAATAAGTAAATAAAATCTTTAAAAAAAAAAAATTTGTCAGCCCACAATTACAAAGACAGTTGATGTTGCTCCATCCCAACACTCTGTCCCCCCAAACAAAAGTCATTACTTAGTCTTGCTCTGCAGTGGTAGCTGATCTTGTCTTTTTTCCTATTTTATTTAAAACTAAAGTCATAATTCCAACCCCTTAAATTAACTTGACAGCACATTTAATCTAGAGATTGTTTTAGCATCTAGAAGAATTAGAAGGGCCTGGGTTCAAGTTCTCGTTTTGTCACCTGCTCTGAGTAACCTTGACCAAATTACCTAACTTCTCTGAGCTTCATTTTCCTCATTGGTTGAGATTGAGGTAATAAAAATATTCATTTCATAGGTTTGTTATAATGACATAATCTGATTTTGTTATGATGGCACAACCACCTGAATAAAGTGGTTGTGCCAGGCACTTAAAAAGCGCATAATTAATGGCTATTTTGGTTGTCTCCAAATTTTGTAAGCTTAGGGAATTGGGAGCGATAATAATGGTGAATACTATTCAGAGGACAATTAGTTCAGTTTCAGTTATGTTAGCATTTGAGGTGTTACAGGTAGCCAGAGAGTTTAGACATATTTTTTGGAAACAAGACTATATGAAATAGTCTGAAGTTAGTGAATTTTTAAAAATCCAAGCAAATAGAGTATTAGAGCTTTGGGGACTTAACAATTGAGTCTTTCCTAAAGGTAAATGAGGTTTATTTAATTCTGTTATAGCTGTTTCACTTTACCAGCTTTCTGCTAACATTCTCCAAAATTTAAAATGCAGAATCTGTCATTTGTATGACTATTGGCATAATTAGTAGAGGTAAAGACATGTACCGGTGATAAGTAGTTGTGGGGAAAGAAGAACATAGGATTTGGAATTAAACCTGGGTTAGGTGATTCAGCTAGGTAATCTATCACCTACCTTAATCTTTATGGTTCAATGTCTTTATCTACAAAATATTTTATTTCACAAAGTTAGATTGTCAAAGGGACAAATAAGTGCAAGAAAGATACATTAATTTCCATGGAAATACTTTTAGTAAAACATCATTTTTTAGCAGAATAAAAAAATTCATGATGGCTCTAGATTTTAAGACTGGATCAAACATACCATTCTTTATAATATTATAGGAGATTAACAACATCCTAGAACTTGTCTTCAAAGAAGTATGGGTATAGGTAAAGAGCAACCCAGTGCATCTTGGCACATGTTTTATGTAATAATGATGATATTAATTTATAAGGAGTACTATAGGATATTAAAATGAATTCTTATATACCTGATCTTGATACTTAGTAAGTACTAGTGTGTGTACAAGATATTATTAGACAAAGTGTTTGTCCAGTAGCTTAGATTATAAATAACCCCTGTTCTAGCTCATTTTAAACAATGTAGTATGAATGATGCCAAAAACAGGCTAGAACATTTTCTTCTCTCCAAGATCTGAGATTTTGTAAACAAGGCTCTGCTCCTGGAGCTAATCTAGGTCATCATAACCCAAAATCTTTTGAAGGATGAGAAACCCAATTAAGTCTCTTAGTTACTTTTTAATATTTTAATTTTAAGAAATGTTTTAGCTCTTAAAAACACAGTAGTTTTGGATTGCTGTTTGGCCACTTAGCTTATTTGTACCATTTCATAATGAATACAAATCACTGGGTAATCATTTCAGCAACAATGATGGCTAGAAATCTCTGTGTGTGTGGAAATTAATGTAACTTATTACGGCTTAATTTATCCCAGTACTGACCTAAGAGTATAACATTTTGTTTTTTAATAAAAAGTGATCTAATGAGAAAAACCATAAATTTCCTAATTTCCAAAACTGTTAAGTGTTAAATTTTAGCTATTATTTAGTCTTTATTGCAAATTTGTTACTGAACTGTGAAATGTGTTGTTAAAAGTGACATTATTTAAGAAACTTTAAAAATATATGTCATAAATCTTTAGAAGTGAAGATTCAAATTTTATCTTTGTTATTAATATAGTATACTATTCATTAATAGTAATTGCCCCGTGTGTGTGTGTGTATGCACATTTGCCCTTTACTAACATCCTGTAGACCTGATGTTTGCAAAGGAAAAGAGGAGACTTCAATTGCTTGAGAGCCGCGTCCTGGGCTAGGTGATTTATAACTCGTAGAGGAATTATTACTCCCACTTTACAGGTAAAGAAATAGACTCAGGGGGCACCTGGGTGGCTCAGTCGTTAAGCGGCTGCCTTCGGCTCAGGTCACGATCCCAGAGTCCTGGGATCGAGCTCCACTTCGGGCTCCCTGCTCTGTGGGAAGTCTGCTTCTCCCTCTCGCACTCCCCCTGCTTGTGTTCCCTCTCTCACTGTGTCTCTCTCTGTCAAATAAATAAATAAAATCTTTAAAAAAAAATAGACTTAGGTTAAATAATTTGATAGCACAGCTTGTTTAGTAGAAAGATCTTAAACTCCTAGACTCTGGCTCTCCTCTGTTTTGTGTTGCTGCTTTAAAGGATCATTCCAGTAATGAGGTTGAGTTTTGTGCAGACACGTTTACACTGCTATCCCCAAGAAGACCACTGGAGATGATGATATTCTATTTGTGTAGAACATTGCTGTTTTCCAAAATAATTTTACCCTATCCTATTTGATGCTAACAACAAACCAACGTTGCAGGCAAAAAAGAAAAGAAAAAAGGATTCCTGACTCAGAAATGAGCAATTTCAGAGAAGTACTTAAGATTATAAAGCTAATTAAAGGTGGAGTTTAAAGTAGAACCCAGATCTGTGGTTCCTGGTCATTGTTCTTTTCTACTTCTTTTACTTTCTCCGGATTATGTATGTGATCTATGAATATGAAATAGTGAAGTTTTACAGATTGAATCTTTTGTGTCTTCATGCAGTGATCACACTTTATAACTATGGCCTGGCTCCCTGTTTAGCAGTCAAATCCTGTTTTCCTGTACTATGATTAGTGTATCAGTGACAGATTTGAGGTGTAATGGGGCTGTAATAGTGCTTATTGAATAAGTAATAAGTGGAAAATGCTGAGATTTCTTTTTTGTTTTTTTTAAAGATTTTATTTATTTATTTATTTGAGAGAGAGAGAGCATGAAAGAGGGGAGGTCAGAGGGAGAAGCCGACTCCCTGCTGAAGGGAGCCCGATGCGGGACTCGATCCCGGGACTCCAGGATCATGACCTGAGCCGAAGGCAGTCGTTTAACCAACTGAGCCACCCAGGCGTCCAATGCTGAGATTTCTGTAATTAAACTTTATTCTTGTATGATGCCATATTTTGCCTTATGGAAGTGTATTTAAGAAAGGAGTTGTTAAGGGAAGGATAGCATTGGTTAAGAGGATGCATGTTAGATTTAGAAAGACCAAAACTTGAATCCTGGCTTTTCCCATTTGATTCTACTGTTCTTGGTCAAGTAATAAGCCAGTTTCCTCATCTTCGGGGATAGTAACTGGGTCAGAGGAGATAGGTATATAAAGAGACTAACACTGGGCCTGGGCCATGGGCCTGCCTACATAGAAGCTATTAAATCATTACCTGTAAAGGGTTCTTTTTTTTTTTTTTTCTTTTTCAGTAGCGGTGTATCTTTTTGTTTAGAAAGTATCCAAGCTAGCATGATTATCTCTAAAATCTTAAAAGTAGATAGTTCCCAATTATTTCTGCTAATGGAGGGACAGATGATCTGAAACAGTTGATATTTGAGACTTTTCCATTTTATATTTAGAATATGTAGTTTAAAAAAAAACTCATGGAAGGTCTTCTTTTTATTTCCTTATATGAGGATAATATAAGTAATTTATATTTCTTCAGCTGTCCATTTGGAGAGCATAGTTTTGACCATGCTATGTGAGTTGCAGGGGGAGAGGGGGGCATTTCATGGTTGGGGGTTGAGAATTAAGAACCTGGGACTAACATTTAGTATAGAATTTCATATTATTCAGGTTTTTAACTTGTAGACTGTTGAGACCTACAAAGTAGATAACATGCCATTCTTTTATAGCATACCCATTTATAGCTTTGCGTACCAAGATAAACAAAAGCAGGGAAAAGCAAGCATTCTTCAGAATTAAGTAAAGTGCCATTATGAAATTTTTGGAAAACTGGCAGCACAGAAGAAACATTTCACTAAATCTCTTTGTTGGATTTTACTTTTTAAGGTGGCATGTCTCATGTACGTTTTATTCATTTATAATTACATGTTTCTGACTAAATTTTTTAAGGGAGGACAGAGGGAGAGGGAAAGAATCTTAAGCACGTTCCACGCTCAACACAGAGCCTGATGAGGGGCTCAGTCTCATGACCTGAGATCATGACCTGAGCTGAAATCAATATTCAGTCGCTTCCTGGCTGAGCCACCCAGGCATGCCTGACTAAATTTAATTTTTATAAGTTCTCTTTGTATGTTAATCAGATTATAGATAGAGGCTATCATTAGCTTTTAATTTAAAAGTTTGAGGATTATAACTGAAAGGAAATATTCCAAAATAATTTAGGGATTGTATATTATTTTTCCTTTTTTTTTTTTTAAAGATTTTATTTATTTGAGAGAGAGAGAATGACAGATAGAAAGCACGAGAGGGAAGAGGGTCAGAGGAAGAAGCAGACTCCCTGCTGAGCAGGAAGCCGGCTGTGGGACTCGATTCCGGGACTCCAGGATCATGACCTGAGCCGAAGGCAGTCGCTTAACCAACTGAGCCACCCAGGCACCCTTATTTTTCCTTTTTTTGAGAGTGAAAGAGATTAATTTTGAATTATAAACTTGTTCATCAAAAAATTTTAAAAAATTTATTTCCTTTGACTTCTAGTTGTATGACTTGAGTAAATAAACTTTTAGAGCTGATTTTTTTATTTGAACAGTGCAGATAATGATACTTGTTCTGTTTACCTCCCATGAATGTGAAATCAAATCAACTATTATTTAGGACATAAATCAGGCATGGTGCTAGGTTAGCAATAATGTAGACAAACATAGGGCTTCTCTTTTTTTTTTTTTTTAAAATTTTTTTTTTTTTTTTTGAAAGAGAGAATGAGAGACACAGAGCACGAGAGGGAAGAGGGAGAAGCAGACTCCCTGCTGAGCAGGGAGCCCGATGTGGGACTCGATCCCGGGACTCCAGGATCATGACCTGAGCCGAAGGCAGTCGCTTAACCAACTGAGCCACCCAGGCGCCCCATAGTGCTTCTCTTTAAAGCACTTACAAGTGGTGGAGGAGAATGTCATTCAACCAGCCATTTTGCAAATAATTATTTAACCTTCTATGAATTAAGTACTAAGCAGGAGGTATAGGGAGCGTAAGACTAGTCTTGGATCAGGGAAAGCTGCCCTGGGGAAGAGAAATTTAAGTTGAAACTTATCAACTGAAGGCGTTGTGGGAGACCACTCCTACTAGAAGAGGTATAAATAGTATTTTCAAAAACTCCAGTTTGAAGAAGCTTTGGATCCTTAGTAACCCAAAGTCCAGTCTTGCTGACTGACAGCACCTTACAGCCTTCACAAGAGCCCTGTGAGTTGACTCCATTTTACAGATGAGAAAACAGAAGCTCAGAGTAGTTTAGTAAATTGTATAGGGTCTCATTGTTTGTAAATGGCAATTTTAGGTTTTGAACCCAGGTTGGTTGGCCTAACTCCAAACTAAATGTTCTCTCTACTATGCCCTTCTTTCTCTGAGTCACTTTCCCCACAGGCTTCTTGTGCTCCCAAATACTTCTTCCCTCTTGTTATTTCTCAGAGGGCTTAGCAGCTCTCCCTCTGGTTAACTGTGGGGCCAATGATCAGATTCTTTCTTTACACTAATGTAATAATGACATTTAACTCTTACAGGTTCTGTACTTTGTACACTTACTTGTATACTGTAAAACTCCAGGGATCCTAGAAGCTTTTTCAGGGACAGGAATCTTGTGCACTCTGGGGCTGATTTGAAACTGCAGTGTTGTTTGTGGCCTCTCATTTAAAAATAGCCTCATGTTGCTCATGGGGTGCCTTAATGGAGCCAACATTTCCATCAGTCTCTGCTCCCTACCCCCAAGACACTCCAGATAAACAAAGATCTGAGTAATAAACAATGTGCTGCTCCTCTAGCCTCTGCCTACTCCCACAAACCTCAGTTGTATAGAAATCCTAAAGCCACACTAATGATGCATTTTATTGGAAAAAATGTAAATAAAAAGAGCTTAATTGCCTTAAAAGTTTAAAAAACACTATCCTAGTTTATGTGATGTTCAGGGGAAATATTTCCTAAAAGGGAGTTTTTCTGAACCTTCATATCTGTGTATCTCACCGCCAGCATTAACTCCCCCAAAACATCTTTATAAGTTGGGGAAGGATTTTTGTTTTTCTTAAGGCTTAGGAGATAGTGTAGACTGGTACATTGAAGCCCAGGACTTGAAACCTGAAGAAAATCTCCCATGCCTTCAATAGCTGCAGATGATTTTATGATAAAGAAAATAGATGAATTCAGACTAAATGTTGTTTTATGTAAAAAGAGACATTTTAATGCAAATGCCTAGCTAAATCTTTATTGTTGTAAGAGTTTGCTAAGAAACTCTTTTCCCCCTTTTGGTCTTTTTCTAATCTGTTAACATCAATTTTTCTTACCCCTTAAAAGGCACTGCATAAATTTGAGGGGGCCTGTTTTATGCCCTATCCCATTTTAACAAACAGGTTGTGCTTTTCTTGGAATTTGTGAAGTTTGTTGTAAAGTAATTCTTTGTTCTAGGTGGATGGAGGTTGATGTTTTATTCTAATTGCTTTAAATTCTTAGATTTCTATATGTTTTCAGAGGGTTTCTCTTGGTAGAACCTGATTTACTTGAAATGTGAAATAATAAGCTGATTCCTTCCACCACTCCCTTTGTCCTGTTTCCTATGAAATACTGAAATAAATGTTTGCCTTATGAATTTCTCTCTTTGAGAAACATCCAGAGGCACACTTTTTAGGGGCTCATGCTAGAATACCTTTGTCGTTATCCTTCTACTGTTCTTTCAAGTTGCCTAAACACAGCTGAGTTGGTAAGAGGAGCAAAGACAACATGATAGTGCTGCCAAGTAGACAGGAAGCTGTAGTGGACCTAGCAAGCAGGGGCGGCTGAGCACACCCTCCATCCAATCAGCTGTGAGTGCTGTTGCTATGTGCGCTCGTACTCTGCTGCCTTTGTGGAAAACCTTACACAGAGGGAAGCGGAATCAGCACCCACTGCCGAACATTTGTTTTAACCACTGCAGACATCTGGGTCCCTCAGTCACTGACCGTGTAGCTATTGACAGCCAGAAGGCAACTTCTTTTATACAAGGATTCCAGTATGGTTTTCAGTGGAAACAAAGGGCTTCACAGAGAAGGTGTGTAATGAAGTGTTTTTAACGGCTTTATTTTGGAACTTCCAATTTTCTGTAGCTGTTTACCAGTTGTGGTGTTTGCTTTGCCTAGATTTTTAATAAATAGGTCTAGAAAAATGATCTCACTTTGAAAAACCTTGAACTTAGGGAATTTTTCTTTAGCTTCATATTTTCTTTGAACGGCCTTGCTTAAAAGATTATTAAAATGCTGATCTGAACAATGAGTAGGAAGAAAAGAAACCAAAATACAATGTGCTCACTTTAATGGAGGGAAAATGTGATAAAAATGAGAATACAGGGAAGAGAATTGGGGTTAGCCAGAAGCATGAACTGTATTTGGGAGCCGGAGGTGTTTTTTGAAAATAAAAGCTGTTAAGGAGAATGTATTTAAAAGAAGTTACCTATTTTTAACTGAATTCATTGTTTCTGTATTTGACAGATTATCATAATTTAGCTTAGTGAGAATTTTGGCATCGTTTAGGAAATTGATGTGCTATCTTTTTATAAAGAATTTCTGAAGATACTATCGCAAATTGTACAATCTTGTAATTAATTTGATCCATTGGCTAGTTCTGTGCAGTTCAGATAAAGGATGGTAGTATAATCCAACCGCAAAGTCAGTGTCGTGTTCTGTTCTGTTAAATGTCCAAATGGAAAGTGGAAAAATAAAGGATGTTAAAAACAGCATACCACAAATGGTTAAGATAGTATTGTAAAATTAGAGTAAGCCTCTAAAATGTAATAATTCTGTATCTATCTTACTTAATCCTGCAAATATAGTAAAATCTCATTAAATTAAACCTCACTAATTAAATATTTGTAATAATTGAACAGAATATGGATTACGATTTTGTTTTACGGGACCTGGAAAAACCAGTTTATTCAACTCATTGATTATGCAAAAGTTTTAAAATATCTTAAACAAAAGTTTTTTTACAGATTCTCATATAGAGTTGACATAGTTGGTTTAGCTAATGATTGTTTTAAATTAATTAAAGCAAAACAGAAGACTAACAGCATAGTGCCCATTTATGAACAATTTTCTTTGGCTTATTCATTTTCACCTGGTTGTGTAACTGGCTCCTTTTTAATTCACTTAGTGATTTATGTCTGATGAATAAAATGAGTATAATATAAATTTAAAGTTGATATTAGAGCTTTATTTCTCATCTCTATAGGGATTTGTTTTGTTGTTGTTTTTTTCAAGAAATACCTGTCATTAAGTAGATTTAGCAGTCAATGTTATTAGCATAATTTGATAAGTGAGGAGAGGTATTTCTCTTCTTTGGAAAGAACTCAAAATATATCTCATGCTTTGGTGCCCATCACTGATCATTTTTTATGATACACATGTTTGTGTTAAGTTAAAGACTTCAAAAAATAGATGCAAATTTATAAAATAAATTGTCCATAAACATTAAAATGTTTAACATGAACCTGCATGTTACATTTCTTAGTTTTTTTGTTTGTTGGGTGTACCCCAAAACTTGAACTTGATAGGAGTTATCATAAAAATTATAGCATAATAGGGGCACCTGGCTGCCTCAGTTGGAAGAGCATGCAACTTTTGATCTCAGGGTCGTGAGTTTGAGCCCACATTGGGGGGGGCATCGAGTCCCACATCAGGCTCCCTGCTGAGCAGGGAGAATTAAAACTCAAGAAGAATTATAGCAAAATAAGAAAGCTATTATATTCTTTGGACTTGATATCATCCAATATAAAGCACTCATATGCAAAAGAAGATCTGTGAGGGGCCAGGAGGCATGGGATGATAGGAGGACCCAAGTTCATTAAATATAACTCTAACCACATAGAAGCTATTCTAGTCATTTCCATTTTCTCGAGCTATCATTCTCATCAATCACTAATTTTATTTTTTAATGTAGAACCACAAAAACCGAGTTTTGCTTGAATTGATTTGCTACTTTTTCCTCTTGTTTCATTTCTTGAGAATTAATTGACTTCCCAGGAGCAGGCTGGTTTCATTCATATGCTGCAAAAGATAAAGGAACGTGATATTGGCAAGAAAGTGGCGTCTACTGCTGTGTTACACAAAAGCTTTGACTTTGTGAGGCAGGAGGAATAGTCTTGGCAGAATCTCAGATTATTCGTGGGCTCAGTACCCAAAGATGTTTTTTATACTGGAACATCTGAAAGTGTTTGTCCAGTGTCAAAACCTGAGGCTAATAATTGATGTTTATAGTCTGGTCAAATGTAGTAACATTGCTAGCATAGTTCAACTTTTTGAATTCATCTGTTATTTGACAATACAGTTTTTTTAAAGATTTTATTTATTTGAGAGAGAGAGAGAGAGCACAAGAGGGGATAGAGTCAGAGGGAGAAGCAGACTCCCTGCTGAACAGGGAGCCTGATGCGGGACTTGATCCCGGGACTCCGGGATCATGATCTGAACCGAAGGCAGTCGCCTAACCAACTGAGCCACCCAGGTGCCCCTGACAATACAATTTTTATTGTCTCATTCTATGTCAAATCTTTAAATTGGCTATACTTTTTTTTTTAAAGATTTTATTTATTTATTTGAGAGAGAGAATGAGATAGAGAGCATGAGAGGGGGGAGGGTCAGAGGGAGAAGCAGACTCCCTGCTCAGCAGGGAGCCCGATGCGGGACTCGATCCCAGGACTCCAGGATCATGATCTGAGCCGAAGGCAGTCGCTTAACCAACTGAGCCACCCAGGTGCCCCAAATTGGCTATACTTTTATGTACTTGTAGAAAAATAGTTCAGTTCTTGGGCGCCTGGGTGGCTCAGTCGTTAAGCGTCTGCCTTCGGCTCAGGTCATGATTCCAGGGTCCTGGGATCGAGTCCCACATCGGGCTCCTTGCTCAGCGGGAAGCCTGCTTCTCCCTCTCCCACTCCCCCTGCTTGTGTTCCTGCTCTCGCTGTGTCTCTCTCTGTCAAATAAATAAATAAAATCTTTAAAAAAAAAAAAAAAAGAAAAATAGTTCAGTTCTCGAAAATAGTGGTTTCTTTTTTTTGCCTTGGCCACTTACTAATATTTATCAGATGCAATGATTGATATAACTGTTTTTATTTTAAATAAAGTTGTTTCTTTTTGTTTTGAAATCACCAGGCAACAATATTTAGTGTTTCATATACAGTTCAAAAAATTCTGTAACTTAAAACCTCAGGAACGGGTGACAGTCTGAGTTTTTCTTTTTTTTCCAGGTCTCCTATGAAATCTTTTTTTTTTTAATCAACTCTACTTCAAATATTATTCCAAATGTTTGTTTCCTATATGTGTGCATAAGTGCTATATGATACAGTTTTGTTATTGTTTTTTTCCTGTTAATTTGTTTTTGTTTTTCCCCCCCCTTCCTTGAAGAAATTCTGTTACTTACTCATATTCTGAATTCCAAAAAGATTTGATTGTCATAGCTGAGCAGGGAAGTTTAGTCTTGACAACTTTATGCCAGGCATTTTCATTTAGCAGCATGCTAAAAACTTCCAGAGAAAAGGCATATACTGTATTGCTTTGGAAGACTATAGTAAATCTTATTTTTTTTAATCTTCAGATGTTGCTATATCTAAAATCAAAGACCCAGGTTTTAAAAATGTAGTCAATGCAGTATTGCTTGAATCTGATTATATAATCCTTTGTGATGAGGCTAAGTTAAAAGTGGTAGCATGATGGCCATTGATTGAGAAACTAGAAATAATCTTCTTCTTGTTTCTTTGCTGGTCTTCTCAATTTTATTCATTCAAAGACTTCTAAACATCAAAGGATTTGAATTAGAAGCTTTATGATAAACACAGGGACATTATAAATTATAGGAAGTTGTTGAGATGGATTAGGAAATATAGACTCACACATAGTTGGTCCTCAGATTGTGCTCTAAGCTTCTTGTCATCCTGAATATGAAAGGAAAACTGCCAATCAGTTGTATATGTCTCTGTTATTTAACATGTTATTGCTAAATATTGGCCTTTAAAAATCTAAGTTGATTTCTGTTTCCTTAATATTTTGAGATTTTTGGGGGGTGGTCACATTTGGGGTAGCTTATCTATTCTGTATGATTTTTTTTTTTAAGATTTTATTTATTTGAGGGCACCTGGGTGGCTCAGATGGTTAAGCGTCTGCCTTCAGCTCAGGTCATGATCCCAGGGTCCTGGGATCGAGTCCCGCATCGGGCTCCTTGCTCAGCAGGGAGTCTGCTTCTCCCTCTGCCTCTGCCTCTCCCCCTGCTTGTTCTCTCTCTCTCAAATGAATAAATAAAATCTTTAAAAAAAAAAAGATTTTATTTATTTGAGGGAGAGGGCACAGGGCAAGGAGCAGAGGGAGAAGGACAGGAAGACCACACTGAGTGCAGAGCCTGGTGCTCTCTCCCACAACCCCGAGATTGTGACCCGAGCCAAAATCAAGTCAGACATTTAACCAACTGAGCCACCCAGGCATCCCTGATTTTTTATTATTTAGCAGTATTGGTTACAGTTTCACCTCTTTGAGCAGTAGTTTCCCAGTCAATATAAGGAGATCTTAGGGTAATTGTGGAATTTAAATGAAACAGTGTAAGAAAACTACTCAGGTTAGTGGCACTGAGTTAACACTCAATAAAATGTGAGATTTTATAATAAACTCTTTAAAATTATTTTTGAGTTCTGAGGATTTTAAGTGTAGTTTTTTTTAGACTTTCCCCCTGAGCTTCACATATGTTGATATAATTTTAGTTTTCTCCGTTTTCTAATACTTCATGATCTAGAGAGTCATGGAAATAATGGGATTTGGGCAGAAGAAAGGACACAGTTCATAGAGAAGTACATAACTAAGTTTCTGGAGAAAGATAATAGTCAAGAAGGGTAAGGAAATAATGGGTAAACTAGAAAGGTAAATAAAGGAGGGAAGGCAGAAAAAAATACTCTCTTTGATGTAGTGTTATCTTGGTGGTATGTGTGTGCATGCATATGCATGCACACACAAATAAATATCCACAAATGCTGAGCTGACTGATTAGAGCTGCTAAATCCACTAGGTATTTGTTTCCTGGGAAGTAACTTTTTCTGATTTTTCTTTTGAATCCCTCAGCTAGGATTAGTGTAAGGGTGACCTTGTATTTGACACCCACATTAATGACAAGGGACAAGTCAGCTACCTGAGAGCCAAAAATTAAATATCACATACATGATGAATGTAACTGTGTTGAAATGTAAAAACTTCCAGAGAAAAAGCTGTTGGTGTAGGACTAAATTTTGAAAATGCAAACTTCCAAGCCAAAATGTTCAGAAAATGCTCTTTAGTCATTTTAATATGTACACAAAATTTCAACTGACTGTAGACCTTTCATTGCTTTGAGTGGTCATAACATTCTTTTAGGAGAGAGGTATAATCTTGAGTTCCCATCCTGGTTTCCATATTTTCATCAAGTGCTAAGATTTTGTGATTCCTACATAAACTAATATTGTTTAGCTCTCCAACTTGCTGATGATACAGTTTAGCTTATTGAGAATTAGAGAATAAACAAATGTGAAGGAAAGATCATCTTTTCCAAGTGTATTCCATTTTATCACTGTTAATATGTTCTGAGTACTACCCAACTAGCTAGCTTCTGCTTTGGGTCCAGAGACTATTTTGCAACTGACAAAAAGGATAGGAAAACCGTTTTAGAAATAAGTATTCTGGTTTAACCTAATTGCATTGCATTGTGTCCTTGGTGTGGGGGGTGGGTAGAAGGGGGAAAAAACATACTTACCTTAAATCACTTTTCTCAAAAAAAAAAATCCACACAGAAAAAGAACGAGAGAGAGATTGCTCTATGCCAGTATTTCTCAATTTGCAGTACTGACCCTTTTGAAAATCTGCTGAAAACTGTCAGTCTCTGCTAGGAGAAAAACCCCACATCTATGTATATACACACTTGATTTTGTGGAAAATATCCAGAGGTTCATAAATTCTCTTAGGTTAAGAAATTTATTGGCCATATCTTGGTTTTAGACATAGAATAAAAGCATTAATTTTTAAAAATTGTTTATTTTTTTGTTTTTGGCACAGGGTCATCTTCTGAATGTACAGAAGAATTTGTGGTTTTGAGAGACAGTACTTTGTTTCCTTCTCTGACACCGTTTTCTCAGTTTTTTTCCCCCGTGGTTCTTTCTGAGGTATGGGGTGATAATACCATAGGATCAGGAATATTCTCACAAATGACAATGAAGAGGACAGTACTTCCTACTTGAGGATTTTTGAGGCCCTAAAACAGTGATGAATTAGGTCTAATGGTTTATGCAGAACACAGAAAATTTAAATTCAATAGGGTTAGTGCAAGTAAGAACAAATGCATAAAATCTGTGTAGCTCTAAGTCTGTGCCCATGCATCCATGATGGTATGGTTTAAAGCACAGTTCTGGCAGCCTGGACTTGAAGGAAGCATGACAAATGGAAATTTCCTCAATAACATTGACTAGTTTTAATTCTTACATTTTAAATATCAAGTCCTCTGGGAGCTTTCTCTGATTTCCAAGATTGAGTTTCTTCATAAGCATACCCTAATCTACCTCTGTTATCATTTATCACATCACCGTGAATTAGATATATCTGTAGTATCTCCATCAGACTGTCCTCCACTTGGAGGCAGCACTGCAGCTTGAGCTCCCCATTGCCTTTGGGAGAAGAACTAGATTTCACTGACGTTTTTGAAAAGTAGATACTTCTCTTTTTCAACTCTTACCTTCTAGGCAGTCTTTAAAATTCCCTAAAATTTAGCACTCTTTTGTAGAGTTTATTTATTTATTTTTTAAAGATTTTATTTATTTATTCATGAGAGACAGAGAGACAGAGAGGCAGAGGGAGAAGCAGGCTCCCAAGGAGCAGGGAGCCCGATGCGGGACTCAATCCCAGGACCCTGGGATCATGACCTGAGCTGAAGGCAGACGCCCAACCATCTGAGCCACCCAGGCGCCCCTCTTTTCTAGAGTTTAAGCTGCCTCCAACTTATCATATAAGCAGCCAGTATATTGTTATGATGAATTTGCTCTGTAAATCCCTGAAAAAAGGCAGATTTCCAGTAATCAAGAGGGAAATTAGAACTCAAAGTACTCTCTGTCTCTTATTTTTGACAGTTTAAATGTTTTTGCCCTAGGCTAGAGATTTGGTGATTACCTAACCCACTTTCATTATTTTAAAAACAAATGTTTCCTTGTTCATTTAAGAGAATTATATTGGGGCACCTGGCTAACTCAGTAGGTAGAGTAACTCTTGATCTCAGCGTCATGAGTTCGAGCCCCATGTTGGGCCTAGAGTTTACTTAAAAATTTTACTTTAAAAAAGTTTAAAAAGAATTATATTGATAAAGGGCATTAAAAACAACAAAACTTTTTCAGTACAAAAGAGGGGGCAGAGACTAGGTCCCTGTTGACTAAATTAAGACCTGCTTTAGGAAGCAAAGAAAGTTGAGATTCTAATTAGGTTTAGGGCAGTGTTTCAGGTGATACATTTGTAGAATTTTATTTCCAACTTCGACTTTTCAAATTTAGAAAAAATAGAAAACCAGTTGGCAGTTAAAATATTAAACCCAAGAGAAGAATAAAATAATTATCTGAAAAGGGTCAGAGTAAGCTTTTATCACTTTAATCAGAAATAAGCTGAAATAAGAAGAAAACAAGATATAATAGAACATTGACCATTCATTATTTCAGCAAGTGTTCTAGTGCTTGTTCATGCCAAGCAGGTAGGCTGGGCAACAGGACCAGCTTGTTCTTGTGCAGCCTAATGGGTTAGAGGAGAGGTGCAAATAATGATTTAATTTTATTTGTGTTAAGTTTTAGGAAGGGAAAGCATAAGGTGCAATGAACTCGTACAAAAAAAATAAAAAGCCCTAGAAGGGTGTAATGGGATCAAATGAGATGGATAAGCCCCAATGATGAATTGTGTGTTTAAACTGAAACAGAGATAATCTCATTATTTTATGCCTTATTTATTATTTAAAGATTTATTTATTTATTTTGGGGGGGTGGGAGGGGCAGAGGGAGGAGGAGAGAATCTTCAGGCCGACTCCCTGCTGAGCACTGAGCCTGACCTGTGGCTTGATCCCAGGGCCCTGAGATCATGACCTGAGCTGAAATCAAGAGTCACATTCTTAAATCAGTTGAGCCACTCATTTGCCCCTCTTTTTTTTTCTTTCTTTATTATTGCAATATAATTAACATACAGTGTTCTGTGTTTCAAGTGTACAATATGGTGATTCAACAACTCTGTACATTACTCAGTGCTCATCACAATAAGCCCTTCACCTGTTTCACCCATTCCCCCCCACCCTGTGGCCTAAATTTTTATCTGTATAACTTTTTTTTTAAGTGGGGCTTGAATTTACGACCCTGACTTGTGTGCTCTGCCACCTGAGCCAGCTAGGCACCTCTAATCTGTAGAACTTTGATCAAGTGTAAAGTTTAATTTTTGATCCCATATGAGTAGAAATTATGTAGAAAATGTAATGAGGGGGGAAAAAAGAGAGGTAATATAATGAGAAAAATCCCAAGCCCAAGAGCAACAAACAAATCTAATCATGATGAACACAATAGAAATATTTAGGACCTTTATGAAGAAAATTTAAAAAGTCTGCCAAAGAATATTTTAAAAGGCTTACTAAATGGTGAGATTTATGCAGTTTTCAAGAAGTTGAAGTAATTTTTGAGTCACCAGTTATAATTTGGGAGAATTATTGATAATTCGTGAGGTATCTAAAGACCAGAAAAGCGGTAGGAATGTTAGGAGAGTTGGAGTGCTCTCCTGATGCACAGATTCGTTACCTCTTTACTGCAAGGTTTTTCTGTGGTGTGGCTTTAAGAATATTGGCGTTGCTGAGCTGAAGGATTAAAACAATTGAGGTAGGGCTCTGAGGCCTGCCAGGAAAGGAGTGTTGGAAACAGAAGGAATTCTAAGTGATTCATTGGAATACAGAGAACGGGATATCTTGAGGTGGCTCTAGGCGAGAGTGAGTAGGTCAGTTTGGTCAGAGCATTGGATGCATAAAGGCAGAAATGAGAGAAGTGAACAGATAGGGTTCTTTTTCACCTCATCTCTCGTTTTTCTCTTCTATGCATCCGATGTACCAGCTAAACTAGGAATGGTGAGGGATCAGGTATAGGCGGTTGTTAATAGAAGTCAAACCTTATCACTGATGGCTTATTGGGAGCAAGGGAAAAGGGGGGAGGCATAAATGATTCTTAAGATTCCAAGTCACAAAATGCAAAAATAGCCGAGCTTGGGACGAGTTTTGTATTCTCACTAGCAACGCCATGACTGTTTTTAGTTTGTGATTGAGTAGCAGATGTACCAGGATCAGTGCTTGTGGCCAAAGTAAGACTAACAGTAAATGGGATAGTATGTTATAACTCCAAAAATTGGCACAAGTAGAGTGAGGTACCGTTTAAATTGGAAGGGGACATCTAGTTTCACATACCTTCATCTTACAAGTCAGTTTGCTGAGAGTCACAGAGTTTAATTGACCTTTCCCAAGGTCTTGGGGCTAGTTTATTATAAAGCTGAAATTAGAATCCAGGTCTTCTGGCTTCTAGTACATGGATTTTTCATACTTTTTTCAAGTTGCTGTAACATTTTTTTCATTAGATTTTTCTTTTACTGAGAGATCTGTGAATTTCAAGATCTTCTACAAGTATAAATGTTATTAAGGTCTGTTATTTACATATCACAATTTAGGGAAAAGATCTGAGGTAAATGTGGAGTGAAAGAAGATTAGTAAGTTTATTTTCTAAACAGATGATTTTGGAAAAATACAACAACAAATAATTGCTTGATCATAATAGCTGTGTTCAGTTGACTATAGTTCTAATTGTGTGTGAATTGGCTGAACTAAAACCAGTTTAATCTGGTTCTAGGAAATATTCTATACTTGCCTGATTGAAGTTGGTGGTAATGACCACAGAGTCATCCAATAAAACATTAATTAAAAGCATTACATTAACATTAAATCCTACAGCTTGATCATTATCTTTATCAAAGAATAGTGCCTTTGGCAGAGTTAACCATTTTTTTTACATTATTATTTTTTTCTCTAAATTTTTTATTGTTATGTTAATCACCATACATTACATCATTAGTTTTTGATGTAGTGTTCCATGATTCATTGTTTGTGCATAACACCCAGTACTCCATGCAGAATGTGCCCTCTTTACTACCCATCACCAGGCTAACCCATCCCCCCACCCCCTCCCCTCTAGAACCCTCTGTTTGTTTTTCAGAGTCCATTGTCTCTCATAGTTCGTCTCCCCCTCCGATTTACTCCCCTTCATTCTTCCTCTCCTGCTATCTTCTTCTTTTTTTTTTTCTTAACATATATCGCATTATTCGTTTCAGAGGTACAGATCTGTGATTCAGCAGTCTTGCACAGCGCTCACCATAGCACATACCCTCCCCAATGTCTTATCAGCCAGCCACCCCATCCCTCCCACTCCCCCCACCACTCCAGCAACCCTCCGTTTGTTTCCTGAGATTAAGAATTCCTCATATCAGTGAGGTCATATGATACATGTCTTTCTCTGATTGACTTATTTCACTCAGCATAACACCCTCCAGTTCCATCCACGTCGTTGCAAATGGCAAGATCTCATTCCTTTTGATGGCTGCATAATATTCCATTGTGTATATATACCACATCTTCTTTATCCATTCATCTTGGCTCTTTTCCACAGTTTGGCTGTTGTGGACATTGCTGCTATAAACATTGGGGTGCACGTACCCCTTCTGATCCCCACATTTGTATCTTTGTGGTAAATACCTAGTCGTGCAATTGCTGGATCATACGGTAGCTCTATTTTCAACTTTTTGAGGAACCTCCATACTGTTTTCCAGAGTGGTTGCCCCAGCTTGCATTCCCACCAACAGTGTAGGAGGGTTCCCCTTTCTCTGCATCCCCGCCAACATCTGTCTTTTCCTGACTTGTTAATTTTAGCCATTCTGACTGGTGTGAGGTGGTATCTCATTGAGGTTTTGATTTGGATTTCCCTGATGCCGAGCGATGTTGAGCACTTTTTCATGTGTCTGTTGGCCATTTGGATGTTTTTTTTTTTTTTTTACAGATTTTTATTTATTTATTGAGAGAGAGAGAGAGAATGATAGAGAGAGAGCATGAGAGGGAGGAGGGTCAGAGGGAGAAGCAGACTCCCTGCTGAGCAGGGAGCCCGATGTGGGACTCAATCCCCGGACTCCAGGATCATGACCTGAGCTGAAGGCAGTCACTTAACCAACTGAGCCACCCAGGCGTCCCATTTGGATGTCTTCTTTGGAAAAATGTCTGTTCATGTCTTCTGCCCATTTCTTGATTGGATCATTTGTTCTTTAGGTGTTGAGTTTAAGAAGTTCTTTATAGATTTTGGATACTAGCCCTTTATCTGATATATCATTTGCAAATATCTTCTCCCATTCTGTCGGTCTTTTGGTTTTGTTTACTGTTTCCTTTGCTGTGCAAAAGCTTTTTATCTTGATGAAGTCCCCGTAGTTCATTTTTGCCCTAGCTTCCCTTACCGTTGGCGATGTTTCTAGGAAGAAGTTGCTGCGGCTGAAGTCGAAGAGGTCGCTGCCTGTGTTCTCTTCTAGGATTTTGATGGATTCCTGTCTCACATTTAGGTCTTTCATCCATTTTGAATCTATTTTTGTGTGTGGTGTAAGAAAATGGTCCAGTTTCATTCTTTTGCATGTGGCTGTCCAATTTTCCCAACACCATTTGTTGAAGAGACTGTCTTTTTTCCATTAGAGATTCTTTCCTGCTTTGTCGAAGATTAGTTGACCATAGAGTTGCTCTATCCTGTTCCATTGATCTATGTGTCTGTTTTTGTGCTAGTACCATACTGTCTTGATGATTACAGCTTTGTAATAGAGCTTGAAGTCCAGAATTGTGATGCAACCAGCTTTGCTTTTCTTTGTCAACATTCCTCTGGCTATTTGGTGTCTTTTCTGGTACTATACAAATTTTAGGATTATTGGTTCCATTTCTTTGAAAAAGATTGATGGTATTTTGATAGGGATTGCATTAAATGTGTAGATTGCTCTAGGTAGCATTTAATAAAATTCAAAAAAAATTTTTTAAAGTTTTTAAAATTGTTCATATTGTCATTGATACAGGTCATCTTTAAGTTTATACATTATTGAAAATTATAAATATAAAATTGTATATGTTGCTATTTAACTTAATGGACTGTAGCATACATTTTCCTATATCATACAATTATTTTAATGGCTGTAGGATATTTTACCATGTTGACAATGCTCAAACCATTTTCCATAGGTAAATTAAAAAAATGTTTTAAAGTTTGCTATTTTTTTAGAAAAAGATTTTATTTATTTACCTGAAAGAGCAGGAGCAGGGGAAGGGGCAGAGGGACAAGCAGACTGCCCGCTTAGTGGGGAGCCCCACACCAGGCTCCACCATCCTAGGACCCTGAGATCACGACCTGAGCTGAAGTCAGACGCTCAACTGACTGAGCCATCCAGGCATCCCTAAGCTTTCCTATTACAGTAACTATAACATGGATTTTCTTTTCTTTCTTTCCTTTTTTTTAAGATTTTATTTATTCACTTGAGGGACAGAGAAAGCACAAGCAAGGGGAGAAGCAGAGGGAAAGGAAGAAGCAGACTCCCCGCTGAGCTGGAAGCTCGACATGGGTCTTGATCCCAGGACCTAAAGATCATGACCTGAGCTGAAGGCAGACGCTTAACCATCTGAGCCACCCAGGCACCCCCTATAACATGGATTTTCAATATGATTTTAATTTTTATTCCTTTGATTAAATCTAGTCTAGAGAGATTAAGCATTCTTCTCGATGTGTTTCTTTTTATTTCAACATGTGAATTCTTTTTCTCTTTTCATTTACCTTTTGAAATAACAATAGTTTAATTAAAATGCCATATAGAATAATGCAATAGAAATAAGTAACTCTTTGTCAACCATATCTTGTAGAAACATTTCCACAATACAACATTTTTGTATTTTTTTCAGAAATATTTAGGTTTTATACGGTTTAATCTGGCACTCTTTTCCTTTGTGTGTATTTTTCTATTTCCAAGCTGAGAAAGTTCTCATTATTCCATAGGTCAAATAAATACATACTGAATATTCTGCTCATTTCCATATTAAAATTACAGGCATACCTCATTTTACTGTGCTTCACTTTAATGAGCTTTTCAGATACTGTGGGGTTTTTTTTGTTTTTTGTTTTTTTACAGATTGAAGGTTTGTGGCAACCTTGCCATGAGCAAGGCTCTTGGTACCATTTTTCCAACAGCATTTACTCACTTCATCTCTATGTCACATTTTGGTGATTCTTGCAGTATTTCAGACTTTTTCATTATTATCGTTTGAATTGCCGCAGTCTCATGATAAAACTTTCATGAGGAGTTGCTTCTTGTGGATGAGCAAAGAAAGTAGTTTCTTTTTTTTTTTTTTTAAAGATTTTATTTATTTATTAGAGAGAGAGAGTGAGAGCAGGAATACAAGCAGAGGGAGTGGGAGAGGGAGAAGCAGGCTTCCTGCTGAGCAGGGAGCCCGATGCAGGTCTCAATCCCAGGACCCTGGGACCATGACCCAAGCCAAAGGCAGACGCCTAATGACTGAGCCACCCAGGCGCCCCAAGAAAGTAGTTTCTTGAGATGGAATCTGTTCTTGGTGAAGATTGTTAAAATGACAAAAGAGGATTTGGACTACAACATTAACTTAGTAAAGCAGCAGCAGGGTTAGAAAGGATTGACTCCCATTTAGAAGGAAGTACTACTGTGGGTAAAATGTTATCAGACAGAATCATGTGCTACAGAGGAATCTTTCATGAAGGAACGAGTCAATTGATGTGGCAAAGTTCATTGTCTTATTTTTTAACAAATTGCCACAGCACCGCAACTTCAACCACCACCCCAGTCAGTCAGTAGTCACCAACATTGAGGCAAGACCCTCCAGCATCAAAAAGATTAACTCCCTAAAAGCTCCCGTGATGGTTAGCATTTTTTTTAGCAATAAAGTATTTTTTAAATTAAGGTGTATACATTGCTTTTTTTAGACAAAACTGTTGCATACTTAACAGACTACAGTATGGTGTAAACATAACCTCTGAGAAGCCCAAAAGTTTATCTGACTTACTTTATTGCGATAGTCTGGAAGTGAACCTGCGATTTGCTTTATTGTGGTAGTCTGGAAGTGAACCTGCGATATCTCTGAGGTATGCCTGGATATTTTACATGTGACTCTTTTTACAAGGTATTTATTTTAATCTATGATCTAATGTGCTGTTTCTCACAAAGTGTGTTTCTGAGATCACTTGCGTCAGAGGCATATAGAGCTTTCTTGTTAAATAGGCAAGGTACCGGGTGCCTGGGTGGCTCAGTTGGTTAAGCGACTGCCTTCGGCTCAGGTCATGATCCTGGAGTCCCAGGATCGAGTCCCGCATCGAGCTCCTTGCTCAGCAGGGAGTCTGCCTCTCCTTCTGACCTTCTTCCCTCTCATGTTCTCTCTCTACCATTCTCTCTCTCTCTCAATAAATAAATAAAAATCTTAAAAAATGCAAGGTACCTGAGTCAGAATCTCTGGGAATAGGACCTGGAAATATACATATAAGATTATACTTGTATTAGGATCATATTGCTGCTAGAGGAAATTACCACACCTTTATGGCTTAAAACAACACAAATTTCTAGTTTCACAGTTCTGTAGTTCAGAAGTTTAAAATTGGTCGAAAGGACTGTGTTTCCTAGGGGAAAATCTGTCTCCCTGACTTTTCAAGTTCTAGAGGCCTCCCATATTCCTTGGCTCATGGTCCCTTCCTCCATTTTCAGAGCTAGCAGTGTAGATCTCCTTTCTGACCTCCTGCAGCATTATAAACATCTAAATTCAGATGGTAGACATCTCTTACATAGGTTTATTCAGCTGCGTTTCTAACAAAATATAGGATGCCCAGTTAAATTTGAATTTCAGATAAAGAGTAATTTTTTAGTGTAAGTATGTTCTATACTGAAATTCAAATTTAACCAGCATCCTGTATTTTTATTTGCTAAATTGAACAACCATAATCATAGAAAGTAAATGACTCCGCATAATTCTGTCTCACAGCCCTAGAGTTAACTATAAAGAGCAGTTTGGTATGTGTTTGGGGTTTTTTCCTGTAGATAATTAAGATCAGCTGTATAACTGTACCAGTGTTATGCATTTTTATATAGCAGTATTCTACAACTTCTTTTTTTTACTTGATAGCTTCTCATGTTCATATCAGCAATATTTAAAAGTTTAACTACCACATTTAGTAATATAATCACTTAAATTTTTTTTAAAAGATTTTATTTATTTATTTGACAGAAACAGCCAGAGAGGGAACACAAGCAGGGGGAGTGGGAGAGGAAGAAGCAAGCTTCCCGCCAAGCAGGGAGCCCGATACGGGGCTTGATCCCAGGACCCTGGGATCATGACCTGAGCCGAGGGCAGACACTTAACGACTGAGCCACCCACGCACCCCAATCACTTAAAATTTTTTATTAAAAAGTAGTAAAATTGTGGAAAAGTAGACTTTTAAAAAATATACTACAATATTTTTAATAGTTTCAAATTATAATCAAATATAATAATGACATTTAGGTTTAACCCATTTCTAGATCTTTAAGGCATCACAGGACCTTACCTAGGACAACTTTGTTTCAATTGTTAATCAAAAAGAGTTGAAGAAAAATTGGTAATATCTGCATTTCACTCAATAGAGGCAGTGCATGAACACTAGGGAAATAAGTACTGAAGTAGGACTAAGATATGTTATTTCTGGAGATTTTCTGTATATTTTTGCTACTGGCACATAATCTGTGTAGACTTAATGCTTTAATGTTTCATCAGAATTTGTCAAAATAATTGAAGTGAGCTACATGAAAGCATTTATGACTCAGAAAAATTACAGTATAAACAAAATGTGCTGTATTGACTTCAGTGCAATTAAAATGATTGATTCTAAAAAAACTAGACTTACAATATTAAAATCTGCATAAACTTGACATTGAGATGGATTTTAAGATGCAGGTGAAAGAAAAAATCACTTTAATGATGGAACTTGTCTCAATTTTAGGATCTCATATGTTTAGAAAGATCAAGTATGACTTTTTGCTAACTTGAAGATAGTATCAGAGAGAGAGATGTTAAAAGATTTATTATAAAAAGTTTAAAGCCTCCCCATTACATAACGGAGTTGAGATTTGAATACATATGGTTTCTCTTCCAAGACTCCCCACAAATGTTTAAGGAAAAATTTTTTTGAATCAGCCAACATGTCATTTTTTATTACAATATAGAAAATGAACTTGGTGCAATTTCCTTATTCTTATAGCTCTAATACAACTATAAAAGCAAAATAGTTTTAAAAACTAAATGCAAATAAAACTGTAGAACCAGTAAATTTTAAATGATTATGATATGTTATAAAGTTAAGTCAAAATGTGAATATAGTAGTTGGTATTATAGGCCAAATCTTTTTGAGTTGAGCATGCCTCTTGGTATTTGCTTGTTGTATAACCCTCTGTCAACTTTTGTTGGTACCATAGGCCACAGAGACATTGTGCACACAACAGAAAAGTGTCATCTGTTTTTACTATTATAAATGAGTCCACAGCTATTAGTCATGATATTTAAAGACTAGCAAAACTAAATGTAAATTATAATTGTAAATATGAATATGAAACTGAAATTATAAGGCAATCCTTGATTATTATTAGCCACCCCGGTGATTCAGAGTAGGTTTGTGCTCATTTTTGGAGATTTTCATTGAAAATAAATCACATGTTAAATTTGGAGAGGGAGCTGTCAGGTCCCCAGAGTGTCCACAGACCCCCATATGAGAACCACCTCAACCTCAGTTACATATTATGAATGGGTATATGCAAATTCATGGTTATAACTGAAAACACAACTTCAGTGTACATATGTTAAAGTGTATCTCTGCTTTGCTAATATTACCACTGCTTTCTTTATATGGGCCCCGTTGCCTAATATCTTCATTCTCTCCTTTTGTGTGGTATTAAGCTTCCAACTAGAGCAGTAGTTCTCAACCCTGGTTGCACATTAGAATTGCCTAGGGAGCTTTTAAAAGAATGTTTTAATACCTAGTATTGGATGGGTACATGAGTTTTGTTTCTGTTTTATTGTTGCTGTTGTTGTTTATTTTTAAAGCTCTCCAGTTAGTTCAATGTGCAGCTAGGATTCAAAACCACAAGATTCTAGGCTGCTGAAAATTTCTAAGGCACTTTGGCTTATTAAGGATCAGTAGAATTATGTATTGCATAATGGTGTTTATTGTATGCCCGACACTGTATTCAATACAACATACTGTTACCTCAGGAAATTGGTGATACTATGAGATAGATATTACCTCCATTTTTCAGGGTAGTGAAGTTTAGAGAGACTAAATAGGTTTCCGTGGCCACATAGTTATTAGCAGGAGAACCAGGACTCAAATTGTCTATTAACCATAAAATTGTAGGGGCGCCTGGGTGGCTCAGTCGTTAAGCGTCTGCCTTCCGCTCAGGTCATGATCCCAGGTCCTGGGATCGAGCCCCGTATCAGGCGAAGCCTGCTTCTCCCTCTCCCACCCCCTCTTCCCCACTTGTGTTCCCTCTCTCTGTCAAATAAATAAATAAAATCTTTAAAAAAAAAAAACTAAATATCCAGTCTTTTCACCCTATTATTACACTATAGATTTACCTCAACCAATCATTATTAAACACATACTTTGATGGAAGTATTTTTACTTTGATTAAAAATATATAAGCATGGTGGTGCCTGGATGGCTCAGTTGGTTAAGCATCTGCTCTTGATTTTGGCTCAGGTCATGATCTCAGGGTCCTGTGATCAAGCCCCATGTCAGGCTCCTCGCTGAGCGCCGAGCTTAAGAAGTATCAGCTGTAATTATAACTGTTAGTGTTAAAACTGCATAATGAGGGGCACCTGGGTGGCTCAGTCGTTAAGCGTCTGCCTTCGGCTCAGGTCAGGATCCCAGAATCCTAGGATCGAGCCCTGCAGCGGGCTCCCTGCTCCACGGGAAGCCTGCTTCTCCCTCTCCCACTCCCCCTGCTTGTGTTCCCTCTCTCGCTGTGTCTCTCTCTGTCAAATAAATAAATAAAATCTTAAAAACTGCATAATGATCCACAACCACAGACTAGGGAGCAGTGTCCAACAGTCTTTACTGCAGTATAAATGAAATAATCTGTTTTCCATCTATTTTCTATAGATAAGTCCTTTTAAACAGAAATCCAACTGGCATTAAATTCGTATTTCCCAGACTGCTGTATTTACAGAATGCTGAAAGTCATCATTGTACAACATATTGTACTGCTCCTTAGGGACTTTTATTCCAGCATATTCTCAAAATACAGAATTTAATACAGATACTAAATAGTCTAATGCAGGGAAATTTTGTCCAAGAAACATAGCGCCAGAAGTTACATGAGAAACAAGGTTGTTGTCAGTAGACTTTGAGAATGTCAGTTATTATAAAACTGTGCTTCCTTCAGTCACATAACAATTTTTTACTTGTGATGCAAATCCAATAACAAATAATGTTACAGAGGCAACATTTCTCCCTTCTTCCAGTAACCTGTTTTTTCCAGGCCCTGAAGACTTCTGAGTATTCTCATACTTAACAGGCATTCAAATGCTTATTGTAAACATAAA
The DNA here is from genome assembly GCF_003265705.2 of Callorhinus ursinus. Classification (NCBI taxonomy): domain Eukaryota; kingdom Metazoa; phylum Chordata; class Mammalia; order Carnivora; family Otariidae; genus Callorhinus; species Callorhinus ursinus. Next base: position 18,619,270 of record NW_027397087.1, on the reverse strand, counting down.
CTCTGTTAATTTAAGTTTGTGTAGAAGGCTATTTTGTTGATGTTGTTGTAGTCCTAGGACAGTAAAGACTCATCTGAGCTTTGATACTTTTCTTTTTTGCTTGTGTAGTTGCCCCCTATAATTTTTGTTTATTTCTTCATAATTCATGCTTCCTGAGTGAGACATCTTAAGTACAGTTTTAGGATAAGTGAATACATTATTTTCATTATTGATTTTTTTTTTTTTTTTTTTTTGACAGAGACACAGCGAGAGAGGGACACAAGCAGGGGGAGTGGGAGAGGGAGAAGCAGGCTTTCCGTGGAGCAGGGAGCCCGATGAGGGGCTCGATCCCAGGACCCCGGAATCATGACCTGAGCCGAAGGCAGACGCTTAATGACTGAGCCACCCAGGCACCCCTGGTTTTTATTTTTTAATGCAAAAAGTAAAAAATAGTATCTTTCTGGCATTTTATAATAGGTAAATTTTTTCAAATAAACTTTCTTTTTTTTTTGAAGATTTTTTTATTTATTTGACACAGAGAGTGTACAAGCAGGCAGAGCGGCAGGGAGAGGGAGAGGGAGAAGCAGGCTCCCCGCCAAGCAGGGAACCCCATGCGGGGCTCGATCCCAGGACCCTGGGATCATGACCCAAGCTGAAGGCAGACACCCAACTGAGTGGGCCACCCAGGCGCCCCTAAACTTTATTTCTTTAGAACAGTTTTAGTTTCACAGTAGAGCACAAAGTATAGAATTCCCATGTATGCCCTGTCCCCACAGATGCACAAGCTCCCCCACTGTCCATATCCTATGCCACAGTGGTACATTTATTATAATTGATGAACCTATGTTGACATATCATCATCACCCAAAGTCCATAGTTTACATTAGAGTTCAGTTCACTCTTGGTGAATAAGAATATATATGTTTTGTGGCATTTTATAGGAGGTAAATATTTTTTTTAATATTGGATATTTTATTTCTTCCTTTTAAGTCTTTTTATTTATTTATTTGAGAGCGAGAATGAGAGAGAGAGAGAGAGAGAGAGAGAGCACATGACATGAAAGGGGGAAGGGTCAGAGGGAGAAGCGGACTCCCTGCTGAGCAGGGAGCCCAAAGTGGGACTCGATCCCGAGACTCCAGGATCATGACCCGAGCCGAAGGCAGTCGCTTAACCGACTGAGCCACCCAGGCGCCCCAGAGGTAAATATTTTTTAACATATGGTTAATTTTATTTTGGATTTTAAGTAATACACATTCAAAAATGGTATTTTTTTTTGGCAATTCTTGTACAGTTTTTTAGCTTTTCTAAAAATTTTCCTTTGCAGTCATGGGGCATTCTAAATTAAGTAAAAAGATGGCATTTCTTTGAGGGATTTATTTTACATGCTTATTTATCAAGTAAAAATGACTTTATTGGGGTGCCTGGGTGGCTCAGTCATTAAGCGTCTGCCTTCAGCTCAGGGCATGACCCCAGGGTCCTGGGATCAAGCCCCACATCGGGCTCCCTGCTTGGCAGGAAGCCTGCTTCTCCCTCTCCCACTCCCCCTACTTGTGTTCCCTCTCTCACTTTGTCTCTCTCTGTCAAATAAATAAACAAAATCTTTTAAAAAAATGACTTTATTATAACCCTTCTCAACCTGTTAAAGGACATCTATGAAAAATCTATACCTAATATCCACTTAGTGGTAAAATATTGAATACTTTTTTGTTAAGATCAGAAAGAAGGTATGCTATCTAGCTACTTCTTTTATTTATTTATTTTTTAAAGAATTTATTTATTTGACAGAGACATAGAGAGGGAACACAAGCAGGGGGAGTGAGAGAGGGAGAAGCAGGCTTTCTGTGGAGCAGGGAGCCTGACGTGGTGCTCGATCCCAGGACCCTGGGACCATGACTCGAGCCGAAGGCAGATGCTTAATGACTGAGCCACCAGGCACCCTGCTACTTCTTTTATTTAAAAAAAAGATTTATTTATTTGAGAGAGAGAGAGCACACACATGGGATGGGGAGGGTCAGAAGGAGAGGGAGGGAGAGAATTTCAAGCAGAGTCCCCACTGAGCACAGAGCCCAAAGTGTGGCTCCATCTCACGACCCTGAGATCATGACCTGAGCCAGAATCAAGAATCAGATGCTCAAATGACTGAGCCACCTGGGAGCCCCTCACTTCTACACCACATTGTATACCTAGCCGTTGCCATACGGTAAGAAAAAGAAATTAACATAAAGACTGGAAAGAAATAAGCAAAGTTCTATTTGCAGTAACATAATTGTTTATATAGAAAATCCTAATATAAAGGATATAGAAATGAATGACCTAAGCTCTATCTTCAAGAATCTCACTGGTTAGTAGCTTTAATACCAATACATATCAGAAGAAATATCTGCCTGAGGAAGTAGGGAGGTTTCACCTGTGCCCTCTGTTATGTGATTTTTTTTTTAAGATTTTGTTTATTTATTTGAGAGAGAGAATGAGAGACAAAGTGCATGAGAGGGAAGAGGGTCAGAGGGAGAAGCAGACTCCCTGCTGAGCAGGGAGCCCGATGCGGGACTCGATCCTGGGACTCCAGGATCATGACCTGAGCCGAAGGCAGTCGCTCAACCAACTGAGCCACCCAGGCACCCTCTGTTATGTGATTTTTAAACTGGTTTTTCCATAATAAGAGTTTGGGCTTTAAATTGTAAATAATGGAACCATTATGGAGTTTTAGGCCAACATAATTACATTTATATTTTACTTAGAAGTCTAACAAGGGAGGTGGGGCTGGATGGGAAGGGTAAGAGACTAGATGCAGGGAGATCAATCATGGAGCTGTTGTAATTATCCATGCAAGAGATTATGGCCTTAGTCGTTTTGACAAAGGTCATAGAGGGAGGAAGAAAGTGGCTAGAGCTATTTATAGGACTCAATTACCAAGTTTTTTGCTTGGGCAGTTGAGCATGGATAATGTTAGATTATATGGAGAACTCAAGAGGGAAGAGCAGATTTGGCATTGGAGGAGCATGGGTGTTAGGGAGGAGTAGGATATAATATTGGACGTAGTGAATTCCAATGTATCATTATTTTTTTTTTTAAGATTTTTTTATTTATTTGACAGAGAGAGACACAGTGAGAGGGAATACAAGCAGGGAGAGAGAGAAGGAGAAGCAGGCTTCCTTCCGAGCAGGGAGCCCAATGCCGGGCTCGATCCCAGGACCCTGGGACCATGACCTGAGCCCAAGGCAGACGCTTGACGACTGAGCCACCCAGGCGCCCTCATTATTTTTATTTTCATTTCCCCTTTACTCCTTACTCTTCTGTCTCAGTTTTCTCCACTTGCCCGCACCTTGATTTCCTTAAATAGTTCTTTGACATACCACACTTCTGTTCATCACAACAATTGTGTAAGGTGCTAGGATAGTTACCATAATTGCTAGGGAGTTATGGTACTACCCACCTTTCTCCCTCTGAATTCCAGCTAGGAGTATGTGCACATAATAGTAGAACAAGAAAGTATCAATTTATTAAACTGGGCATGCATCCTGTAATACCCCAAGTGCAAGGCTTCTGGAAACCCACTTACGCCTGGTAATTTCACTCCCTCTTTTATTAATAGGGAACATACAGGCTCTAGGGGGCAGGCTTTAGCATGCCTTATCCAGGAATCTAGAGCTAAGGGCAACACTACTTCCTCTGAGTTTCAGGAAGGGACAAAAAATACGATTCCTGGCTTTTAGTCTTTGTGTATTCGCTTAGGTTGCTAAAACAAAATGGCATAGACTAGGTAGCTTAATCAACAGGAAATCCATTTTCTCACTGTTATGGAGGTTGAGGAGTCCAAGATCAAGGTGCCGGTTGATTTGGTTTTTGGTAAGCGTTTCCTGACTTTCAGACAGATGTCTTCTCATTGTGTGCCCACATGGTCTTTCCTGGTTGCATGTGCCTGGAGAAAGAGAGATAACTCTTATTCTTTCTATTAAGGTCTCCATTCCTATTGAATTAGGATCTTACCCTAATGACTTCATTTAACCTTAATCATCTCCTCAAAGTGCTGTCTCCAAATACAGTCACATTGAGGGTTAGGGCTTCAACATATGAGTGTTAAGGGGACACAATTCAGCCCATAGCACTTGGTAACCTCACTTCAGGGATGGTCCATTGACTATTAAAATCATACCAGTCATTTGCTTTTCAAATATTTAGAGATTTTCCAGATAACTTTCTCTTACTGGTTTCTAATTTAGTTCCATTGTGGTTGGAGAATACACTGTAGGTGATTAAATCCTTTTAAATTTATTGAGATTTGTTTTATGGCCCAGAATATGGTCAGTTTATTTTGGTAAATATTTTGAGTACCGAGTACGAACGTGTATTCTGCTTTTGTTGAGTGGAGTGTTCTGTAAATGCCAATTAGGTCAAGTTGATGGTATTATTCAAGTTTTTTATATTCTTACTGATTTTCTGTTATTTATCCTATTGATTATTGTAAAAGGGGGGTGTTGAAATCTCCAAATATAATTGAGTGTCTGTTTCTCCTTATGTAGTTCTATCAGTTTTTACTTTACACATTTTGAAGCTATTTTAGTAGGTACATAAATGTTTAGGGCTATTATGCTTTCTTGATGGATTGGCCTCATAATCATTATGAAATAGTCATCATTATCACTTGCAATGTCATTTGTTCTGGAATCTATTTTATCTGATATTAATATAGCCTCTCCAGCTTTCTTTTGAATAATGTTAGCATGGTGTATCTTTTTCTAATCTTCAACTTTTAGTTTATTTGTGTCTTTATATTCAAACTGGGTTTCTTATAGGTAATATGTAGTTGTGTCTTGCTTTTTTATCCAGTCTGCCAATCTGTGCTTTTTAATTAGACCATTTGCATTTAAGATTATTGTTGATATGAATGGAATTAAATCTACCATCTTATTATTTACTTCTATTTGTCCCCTGTGGTCTTTGTTCCTGTTTTCATTGGTTTTTTTGTCCTTTTATTGGATTTTTTTTTAAAGTCCAGTTTATCTCTTTTTGTTAACTTATTATAATTAGGTTTGTGGTATTCTTTGGTTTTGATTTTGATTCTTTTTTTGTTCTTTGATTTTGTTTTTTTTACTGGTTACTTTAATGCATGTGATTATCATCTTTGATTTGTCACAGTTTACCTTCAAGCACAGTATACCACTTTGTGTATAGTATAAGAGCCTTATAATGATATAATTCCATTTCACCCTCTTCTGGCCTTTATACTATTGTTATGGTGCATTTTACATTGTTATGAGTCATACAGTATATTGCTATTAATTTTCCTTTAAATAGTGAATTCTATTTTAAAATGGTTTGAAAACCATTCTATATTTTATATTTACATATTTATGATTTCCAGTGCTGTTTGTGTAGACCCACATTTTTATTTATTTTTTTAAGATTTTATTTATTTATTTGAGAGAGAGAGAATGAGAGAGAGCACATGAGGGAGGAGGGTCAGAGGGAGAAGAGAAGCAGACTCCCTGCTGAGCAGGGAGCCTGATGTGGGACTCGATCCTGGGACTCCAGGATCATGACCTGAGCTGAAGGCAGTCGCTTAACCAACTGAGCCACCCAGGCGCCCTGACCCCACATTTTTAAATGGTATCATTTTCCCTCTGATAGAGGGAAACATTTTTGGCAGTGTAGGTCTGTTGTTATTAATTATTTTCACCTTTTTTTGTGTGTGTCTAAAGAAGCATTCTGCTTGATTTTTCAAAGAATTCTAGGTTGACAGTTTTTTCCTTTTCCTTTTTTTAAAAGATTTTTATTTATTTATTTATTTGACAGAGAGAAAGAACACAAGCAGGGGGAGCCGCAGGCAGAGGGAGAGGGAGAAGCAGGCTCCCCACTGAGCAGATGTCAGTTTTCCTTCTGTGTGATGAAATTTTTAAAAGTTTATTTTTGTCACATAAATAAGAGAATATATTAAATTGTTTTTTTTAAGTTATGGAGTACATCGTACACACAAAGAGTATGTGCATTATAATTTCTCATACAGTGACTATCCAAGAACATTATCAGTCTCTTGTGTAATGATTCCTGTGTGCCTTGCCTCAATTAGAGGTCTACCAGTCATACTTGAAATATCCACTCTTTTGAATTTTATATTAATTATTCCCTTGTACTTTATACTTTTACCACATATGTCTGCGATCATTAAGTATCTTGTTTAATTTTGCTTGTGTTTTAAGCTTTTACGTAAATAGAATCATCCTAGTTACAGTCTTCTGTAACCTGTGCGTAGCTATCACTTGTTCTTGTATTTATGTCCACTGTTGTATTGTGTCCTGTTATATGATATCCCACAATTTATCCACTTTATAGATGATAGAATTTGTTCTAATTTCCAGGATTTTTGTTATTACAGATGTTCCTTCTTTGAATATTCCTATATTCGTCTCCTAGTGAATGGGTACAAGATTTTCTTCGGTTTATTTGCTGAGCAGAGTAATTATTGAGTTGTAGGGCATACACTTCTTGGCTAGATAATGCCATTATTTTTCAAAGTGATTGTACCTGTGTTTACTTTTACTATCAGTATTTGAGTATTTCAGTTGCCCTACACATTTACTGACACTTATTTGGTCAGACTAATTTTCCCCCCTAGATCTGGTGATTTTGAAATTGTTTGTCATTGTGGATTTAGTTTGTATTTTATGATGATTAGGGATGTTCAGCATCATATGTTCATTAGCTTCTCAGGATTCTTAGGTAAACTATTCTGGATGTTCATCTTTTGTTGGTTATTTCATTTGCAGATTTTAGCTTCCTGTGTTGGCCTTCTTTTCAGTCTCTGGTGCCTTTGGTGTAGCACTTTGCTCTCTTTCCACAAGAAGTTTTTATAGCCTACTATTAATAAAGACAACTGTTCTGCTCAGCAACCCGCTTGGAAAAGATAGTATAAAACAATTCTTTTAGAAGTTGGGGCTCCTTTTATAGAGTTGCTAGTAGAGCATGTGTGAGGAAACAAGAAAGCCTACTTTGGAATGTTTGAAAGATGGGAGTTTGGGAAAAAGTCTGAGGAACAGTTAGGAAACAAAGTGTTGGCTTTCCTTAGAAATTTTTTCCCTCTTTATTTGTTCAATTTCTTCTAGCTCTACTTTTACTCTGTTTTCCTTATATTTTTATATTTTCTCCCTTCTTATTTTCCTGCTGTTTGTTGCTCCCTCTTCATTCATTTTGTTTCTCCTCCTCTTCACATTTTTTTCTCTGTATTTTGATTCCAAATCTTAATTATTTTATTCTTTTCTGGTAGTTTTCTTTAAAAAAAATACCCTTATCCCCACACAAATGACTACAGTTGAGTTGGTAAGGAGCCAGGAGGGGAATATGGATGGCACTTAGAGGCTAGAGGCTTTGCGTAATTGGAAATTTGAATTGAAGATAAAAAGGACATGTCTGTTAGGACCGCCACGCCTGGTCCTCTGGGAAGAGAATTGCCTTTCAGAGTTGGGTGGTGTACAAGTTTTACCTTCCTTATTCTTTTGTGGCCTAGAAAATTATTAACAGTTGGGGAGGAACAAATCCAACAATAATAAGTTGCACAAATGAGACTGAAATTTTTTTTTATGAACTCACGGATTGTTTTACTACTATAAAAAGATGTTTATTTTGTGTTTTGCCTTTGTAGCATTTTTAGGTAAAATTATTTTAATGGAAATGATTTTATGGTAAATTCAAATTGGTAAGTAATTGCTTCTTTATAGTCAACATTTGCAAAGGTGGAAAAAGAGTTACTGTTTATTTTAAGTAACTTAAAGAACATAGAAACTCAGTGTGGCCTGAGTACTGAGTACACAAGGCCTGTCATATCTCACATCACACCTTTTATGCTTTCAGAATTTTTAAAGGTAATTTTTAGTCTTAAAACTAGAAATATTCAGCATTTAACATACTTAGATCCTGTTTCAAGAAGTTCAAAGTGCTTTATAAAATACTATTAAGCGTAAAATAGGGGGGCCTGGGTGGCTCAGTCATTAAGCATCTGCCTTCGGCTCAGGTCATGATCCCGGGGTCCTCGGACCGAGCCCCGCATCGCATCAGGCTCCCTGCTCCGCGGGAAGCCTGCTTCTCCCTCTCCCACTCCCTCTGCTTGTGTTCCCTCTCTCTCTGTGTCTCCCTCTGTCAAATAAATAAATAATATCTTAAAAAAACCCATAAAATATCTAAGTGGTTGAGTGAATATCCTATGTTGGTTTTGTTCACTATTATCTTAAGCTTTTGTATGTACATAAAATTTGTAAAATAATAGTTCCTGTAAGTCACAATGTCTACAAACATGAACAGCAGCATTAGAAAAATTTGAGAAATATTTTATAGCCCTGAAAATAATTAAAATACCCTGATTTCCACATGTCAAATCACTAAGCCTGCCTTTTGTTCTTTTCCATTGGTTATACTGGTTGTGCTAATTATTAACTATAGAGAATTAGTAATTAGAGAATTAGCCAAGGCCTTTCCTTTGGTTTCTGTGAGATTTAGTGTGATGAAGTCTGTGAGACCTGTCCCTCATGATTACCTATTCTCAGTATTTTAGAGAAGACACTATCAGATGGTAGAAATGGCTATCAAGTTGGAATTGAGAATTCCCCTGAAAAACTGATTACTAAGGCCCAGGAACATATATGAGTATAATAATTTTAGTGGTGGGAGGGGCAGTTAACAACTTTTTATTAGAATTTTAGTGTGAATAAGTTAGATTTTTAAAGAACATAAATAGAATGTAAAATAGAAATTAAAGAACTTGTTTGATATCCTGACCATTTGTTGTAGGGCTCATCATTTGAGTTTACCTGCCCTGTAATAACTGAATTTGTCAGAGCTGGTCATACTTCAACATAGATCTTAAGTTGATCTACAAATGCTTAAGTCTTTTATTTAGCTAAATAACTACACTTAAATACTTTTTTAATTTTGCTTATGAATTCATTGAGCACCTCCTATATGCCAGGCATTGTCCTAAGCACTGATAATAGAATGATGACTATTTTATACCTGGCTCCTACTTGCATAGAGCTTATGGTCTAATTAGAGACATACGACCATTACAGTAGTGTGAGAATTGCAGTGGGAACACATGAAGCTTATGAGAGGGTTTTTTTCTGCATCTGCTTCCCACTTGAAATTTAACTGAAATCAGGGACTAGAAAGAAGTTGGCAGGTTTTCAACTTCTCCATTGGAGAATATACTGTTTTTAACAGTGTGTTCTTTTGTTAAGCCTTTTAATTCCTACTTCTCTTCCCTCTTTGGTGTTTTCTAACTCATTCACAACTCTTGTGTTGCAACTTTCAAAGGGTCAGGTTTAGTTTGGGTGGCCATGGCATACAGCAATTCATATCATATAATAGATATTGAGGAAACACACCTGGGTTGAAGCGCCTTATGTCTCAGTGGTAAAAAGTAGGATTCAGAGTGTTTGCATGGGCAAAGAAACAGACCATTCATAGTAGCCATGTAAACTGGAAAGTCCAGTTAGAATTCACAGGAAAACAGGGATTGGGGATTTTATAGTTGTTTTATAGTAAAGGATCAGAATCAATTATTCAGAGGGGTGCCTGGGTGGCTGAGTTGTTAGCATCTGCCTTCAGCCCAGGTCATGATCCCAGGGTCCTGGGATCAAGCCCCACATCAGGCTCCTTCCTCGGCAGGAAGCCTGCTTCTCCCTCTCCCACTCCCCCTACTTGTGTTTCCTCTCTCACTGTGTCTCTCTCTCTCTCTCAAATAAATAAATAAATAAATAATCTTAAAAAAAAAAAAAAAGAATCAATATTCAGAGGTTGGATAGCTGGTATAGTATGAACAACAAAAATGACCTGGGTACTAAGCCAACAAATACCTAAGGCTGAGTTTCCATTCATGATTCTTCCCTGACCCAGAATTGGAATTGGACTAATAGGGTAGTAGAATTTAGGTAGGCACACTGGATGAGACTTCTTTCTAAATCCTCAAATTTGTAACATTATACATATATATACAGGACATGTTGTTTAATCCTCACTTTGCCATTATTATATTGCCATGTGTGTCTGAGCAGTTTCTTTAACTCTCTAAAGCCCAATTTTCTAAGGTACAAATGAATGAAAATTCATGCTCTTGATGGTTCTTTTGAGTTCTTCAATTTGTGACTTTTTTTTTTAAGATTTTATTAGAGAGAGAGAGAGAGAGAGAGAGAGAATGAGCAGGGGGAGGGGCAAAGGGAAAGGGAGAAGCCTAATGCCAGCCAGCCTCAGTCCCAGGACGCCAAGACTGTAACTTGAGCCAAATGCAGACACTTAACTGACTGAGCCACCCAGGCATCCTTAATTTGTGACGTTATACAAAAGCCAAAACTTGGCTTTTTAAATTTTATTTTATTAAAAAAAAAAAACTTACCCCTTGTCATTTTGCCCACAGAAGCTGCTTATTTTTCTTTGATGATAAAGGGACCATGCTTGGTTTTAATTAACTCTTAGGTGTTTTTAAATGCACAAAAGAGACCATTGAAACAATTTATTTATAAGCAGATGTAATTGTACAGTTTTGCCAAGCATTATAAGAATAATGTTTCTAGGTGGGACATCCTCTTGCTCTTTCTGGAAGTGCATAATCTAGACCTTTCCATAATATCTAAATTGAAAGAACTTTAAACAGGGAAGACATAAGGCAAGGAAGGATTAGTTGTCCAAATTCATTTAGTACCAGGAATCCTTGAAAAGATAGTTTGTCTGAGTTGGTAGGTTAGGTCTGAGTCATTTTTGTGTGAAATGGAAAATAAGTATGAGTTTCTGTAATTGAGAATTAAGAACTATTTATTGGTAGTGGTAAGCAGGTTTTTAGAGCTAATTCTCTGCTTACTGATAATATGTATGTGATTTTGGGCAAATGACTTTACAGAATTAGTTTTCACATCTTTAAAACAAGAGGAAGACCTGTGTCATTGTATTTATATTTATCTTAAATTTAACAAACACTTCCATAGTGATCACTATGTGTCATATAATATTCTAAAAATTTATATAATCATTTAATTCTTCTAACTACTTTCTGAAGGTTGATACTATTATTATCCCCATTTAAAAGATATAAAAACTGAGGCAAGGAGAGGTTGTATAACTTGTCAAAGCCAAACAACTAGCAAGTAGTAGAACTGGTTGCCTGACCTCAGAGTTCATGCTCTCAACTATTAGTCAATGCTTTATCATAAGAATTAAAAAGAAGAAGCACTTGATAAAATACTTCACAGCTCAAGATGAGCATGATCATCTTTGTTTAATTGGATGTTTGGATTATGTGACAATTAAAATTTTTGGCCAGTTTTTGAAAGGGTAGGTTATTATAAAAGCATACATGTGACTTAGTGTTCCAGATGACACCTCAGAATATTGCAATGCTTTCATTATAATTTGTACTTCGGTGGTTATTTTATTATGTAGATGTACAGCAAAGATACTTGGTTGAATTCAAACCACACGCAAGTCCAGAAAGTTGCTTTTAAAAGTAAGCCCATGGCGGGGCGCCTGGGTGGCTCAGTCATTAAGCGTCTGCCTTCGGCTCAGGTCATGATCCCAGGGTCCTGGGATCGAGCCCCACTTCGGGCTCCCTGCTCCGCGGGAAGCCTGCTTCTCCCTCTCCCTCTCCCCCTGCTTGTGTTCCCTCTCTCGCTGTGTCTCTCTCTGTCAAATAAATAAATAAAATCTTAAAAAAAAAAAAAAGTAAGCCCATGGGGACATCTGGGTGGCTCAGTCTGTTAAATGTCTGCCTTCAGTTCAGGTCATGATCTCAGGACCCTGGGATTGAGCCCCACATTGGCCTCCCAGCTCAGCAGGGAGTCTGCTTCTCCCTGTCACTCCTTCTCTCTCTTGCTTTCTCTCTCAAATAAATAGAATCTTAAAAAAAAAAAAAAAAAAAAAACCAAAAAAAAATTTAAAAAAAAGATAATTCCATGATAAGTTTGTTTATAGATCACTTGCCTTTTTCATAATAGAGTACTGAGGATTTTTTTAAAATTGTTTATGTTTTGTTGTTGCTCAACAACAAAAGTATTTTTGTATATGAAGAATCTATAAGTGAAAATACTTGTGTCACTAATATTAATAAAACAGTAGTCCACATGTGAAATGGCTCTTGTTCACAGCCCACAGCCACTATTTTTTGCACTTGTCACTAAAGTCAACTTTGCCTTTTATTCTCTGCTTTAAGACTTCTCATGGTATGTAAATGAAGCTGTACTTGAAATGAAGAAAAGTGGATTCTACTTTGCAATAGTGTACAACTCTGAACAAGAAAGCTGGAGCCTTTGTGCCTTACTTTCTTCATCTGGAAGTAAGGTAGATTAGGCTGCATGATTTCTAAGAACCTTTACAATTATCACTTAAAACAGAACCGTACAACGCATACCTTTGAGATTGGAACATATAGATGAGAAACCAAAACCTTTTCAATGTATGTAGAATTTAATCCATTGTTTCCATCCATGAAATATTTAAAATATTATAAAGAAATGGATGGGTCGGGTTACCTGTGGAACTCTGAATATAATGCTGAGTTTTTCCTGAAGTGTTGATTTGCACTGATCTATCCTCTCCCCTTTCATGGCCTCATTTGTGGTAAGTGGCTCATGTCTGGGCAAAGGTTGGCTGAAGTTAGCAGTACAGTCTGTTCATGGAACACAGTGAAACTTACCCATGTGGAGGTGAAATTCATGACCCTAGGACTGTGTGCCAGCACTCTGAAGTAACCATTCATAGCCTAGCTAGATTACATAAATTCTGGGGAAGAGTATAAAGTCAGTGAAAGATCAGTGTGGAAGTGAGTTAGGAAAGGGCTCTTTTGTGGAAAAAAAATAGGGACTCAGGAAACTTCTGAAATCTCAGAATTGTTAGAAAGAAGAAGAAGCCATGTTTAGTAGGTAGAAAAGAACAAACAGTGGTACAAGGAAGGAAACAAGTAGAGCTGGTATAGGGAACAGTTTGGCTGGCACAGAAAGACTATGTAGGGAGCAGTGAAAGAGACGAAGAAGCAACGGTGGAGACGATTAAGACTCTATGAGTGGAGTCTGAGATAGGGTCACCTCAGTGTGTATAACCAAGAGTCAGCATTCACAGCAGAATCTGGCAGGGCGCAGCCTGGTATGGTGGTCCTGGCTCTAAGGTCAGGCTTAAGAGTTTACATGGGAATCAACAGCAGTTAGGGAGCCAGTAAAACAGAGAAAACTTTGAGCTGAAAGGAATGTGATAGAATGGCTTTTCAGGAAGATTAATTGCACTAGGGTGCAAAGTGAGTAAGAAGGGGCTTAGAGTCCTACACCATAGCTAGGAGACTATTGTAGTAATTCAGATTCAGGTATAAAATAAGAGCCTAACTTAGGTAACTGTCTTGAGGTTAAAAAGGAAGAGTTTTAAATCCGAGAAAAAATTATTATTTATTTACTTAGAGAGAGAGAGAGAGCAGGTTGAGGGGCAGAGGGAGAGGGAGAAGCCGACTCCCTGATGAGCAGTAAGCCCAATGACACAAGACTCAATCCCAGGATCCTGAGATTATGACCTGAGCTGAAGTCAGATGCTTAACCAACTGTGCCACCCAGGTGCCCCAAATCCAAGAAAAATTGAAAAGAACAAATTAATAAGATTAGTGGCTGATTTTCAGGATCATAAAGAGGGAGAATTTCCTACCCTTGTCCCATAGACTTAGAAGGGAACTTCTTTTATTCTTGTTTTGAGATTTGGGGACAATTTTGTTTGATGATATTGTCTATTTAATACTTGTTTTTATAGAAAGGGCTGTTGTGATGCATGAATGGCCATTGTGCTCAAGGAGGACTAGGAAAGTAGGCTTTTGTATTTATCATCTATACTCTTGAAAATAATTGACAATGTATGTCACAACTGCCCAATCTTTCATCATCACTGTCTACTGAGATCACTGTTGTCAAGGTCACCAGTGACTTCCTTATTGTCAAATCCAGTGGTCACTTCTTTGTTTACATTTTATTAAACCACACCAGTGTTTGAAACCACTGGCCATGCCCTCCTTGATTTTTTTTTTCTTATACTTCCATGATACCATACTTGACAGCTCCTTTTGTTTGTTCATCATCCTCTCTTAGATCACTACTTAGTGGAATGCCCCAGAGCTCTGTCATGAGTTCCCAACATATTCTTCTAGGTAACTCTTGATTCTAAATATTCTCCAAATGCCAATGATTCCCTAAACTATATCCCCAAGCCTGGACAGCTATAGTAACCTCCTAACTAGTATACCCACTTTGGTTCTTTTTCCTTTTAGCAACATAGCAGCCAGGGTGATCATTTTAAAATGTAAATCAGATCATGTCATTTCCTTAAAGCCATGCAATGACTTCACATTGAATTTATGACAAAATTTAAACTCCTTGCTCTAGCTTCAGAATCCTGTATAATCTGGTCCCTGACCACCATTATAAACTTCATCTTGTACCAATTTCTCTCCCTCCTGCTGCCATTCCAGCCTCACTCCTCCAGCACATACCCATTCATTCTCACCTTGGACCCTCCGGTTAGAATGCTCTTTCCTCAGGGCACGTGGGTGGTGCAGTTGGTTGAGGGTCAGACTCAGTTTACTCTTGGTTTTGGCTCAGGTCTTGCTCTCAGGGTTGTGAGATTGAGCCCAGCATTGGGCTCCACACTCAGCACTGAGTCTGCTTGGTGTTCTCTCTCCTTCTCCCTCTAATGCTTGTTTTTTTTCTCTCTCTCTCATAAATAAATCCTTTAAAAAATACTCTTTCCCCTCATTTTTTGAATAGCTAGCTCCTTGTTCCGGCCTCAGCTTAAATGTTGCCTGCTCAGAAAAGCCTTCCCTGAACATGCAATATGAAAACATTCACATAATCACTCTCACATCACTCTTTTTACACTTACAGCATAGCACTTAGCACCATCTGATATTTTTCTTATTAATCTGTTCTTGTTTTTCTTTGCCACCACAAGCTCCAAGTCCCAGTGTTTAGGAAAGTGCCTGGCACACAGCAGGTATATAATAAATAATTGTTGAATATATGAAGTCTTAATACCTACATACTGGTTTTGTCAATAGAATCCAGTTCTTTGAGCATAACCTCTTCCACTAATTCTTAACACCCATTCTCAATTCCCCCATATATGTTTCTCATATTACCAGTATGAGACTCTAGATCTTAATTTTTTAAATTTATTTTTAAAAAGCAAAAAGACATTTTAAACTGCTCAGTTCCAATATTTCAACCAGTATGCTGTTACCTATGTTTGTCTTCACAAATTCCTGCATTAAGTAAACTATGACCTACTAAGTAGGAATTCTACAATGCAACAACTAAATAAAACGTGACACTAAGTAATGCTTTTATTTACATGTTACTTTTCAGTTAATAGGCCTTATCATTTATCTAATACCAACCCGAAAATATAGTTTATTTAAAATTTAGCTTTTGTGTTTTTATGTTCACTTTATAGGGCTGATAATATTTTGTTGTATGTGTCTTTCTATGCATGTGGAACATGTGATCCCACAAACACATGATCATAACATTCTTTCTTTTGAAACATTGTGTTTTCACTTTGAAGATAATTTTGGAGATATTTAACTGTACCACAGTATATTAACCAGTCCTATATTGTTGGACATTTAGGTTTATTCCATTTTTTAAAAACATTTTTATTTATTTATTTTAGAGAGAGAGAGGGCCGGGGGTAGAGAGTGAGCAGTTGGAGAAACAGAGGGAGAGGGAGAAGCAGACTCTCCGCTGTGCAGGGAAGGATCCCAGGACCCTGGGATTATGACCTGAGCAGAGGGCAGACGCTTAACCAACTGAGCCACCCAGGCGCCCTGGTTTATTCCATTTTAAAAAACTGGTATAGACATTTTAATAAATATCCTTTAATATTCAGCTTGGTGTACGTGTTATTTCCTTGATAAATTTGTGGAAGGAGAATTTTGATTGATGTTACCAGATTGTCCTCCATGAAGTAAAAATAAGAACATTATTTTTAAAGAAACTTTTTTTATTAGCAACGCCCAGGTTGTTCTGCTTCTCTTGTCATTGTATTTCATGTCATGACAAGCATGGAATCTTTCTACTACTTTGCCAGGCTTTAGAAGTAAACTGAACAGCATATACAGCAGCCCAGTGATGGGTAAGATACTTTTCTTCCTTTCTGTCTAGACAGAGCTTTGAAGTAGCTCTGAGTTATCCTGGGTTTTTGTTCTAAGTGACTACATGATGAGTAGTGGTTCAGAGGGGCTTCTAGTTAGGGTCTCTTGAGAAAGACGTAATGGTTCTGGCCTCTCTCATGGGTGTTTTTCTGAGCTACTTCTGAAGAACAGAGATTCACAGACTGTCAGGGTTGAAAGAACTCTTGCAAATCTGAGCTACCACTTGATATCTAAATCCCTCCAACCATACCCCTGGCATGTGTCTATCAGTCTGTCCTTGAATACCCCTGGTGATAAAGAATTTACTTCTCTTGAGAGTTAGTCCGTTTTATTTATGGATCACTCTGATCAGAGTTTTCCTAGGGGCCAAATTGTTCACCTCTTTTGTTAAACAGAACAGATGGGGAACTTCAGAGCCTAAAGTGCTGCAGGGCACTACAGAAGCAGCAACAGAATCCTCATTACAGTCTTGGAGGTAGAGGGACTCTAGAGCTATGTTTTGATTCATTAATCCCCAGTCTCCAAAGATCTGTCCTTCATAACCTGTGAAAATTTGTGACATCCTTTCTGTTTTCTTAATGTTATGCTTTATATCAAATAAATTATTTCTTCTAAAATATGTAATTATTAGGTAAGCCTAACAGTCTGTATTTGTCTAGCTATGAAACAGTTTTTATATTTGTAAAAGAAAATTGTTTTCAGAAGCCCTAAAATCATAATTTATTTTTGGAATAAGCTGTGTCATCAAAATATCAAGTTATATCTATTGAATTTTCTTTCCTTTTTTTAAAAGATTTTATTTTATTTGAGACAGAGAGAGAACAAGCAGTGGGGAGGCGCAGAGAGAGAGAGAAGCAGACTCTCCCTGCTGAGCAGGAAGCCAGATGCGGGGCTCGATCCCAGGACTCTGAGATCATGACCTGAGCTGAAGGCAGCCGCTTAACCAACTGAGCCACCCAGGAGCCTCTCTATTGAATTTTCTTTAGCATGACATTTTCTCATTTACTATTCATGTTCCTTGTGGTAAACTCTGCTGTCTGTTGTTTTAGAGGTTGACATTATCAAAATTTTAGCTATGCAACTTTCCTAATGGCTACTGTGATTTAGTATTCTCATTTCTTAAAATTGAAACACCTGGCAGCTTCTTAAAGGTTGTCATCACATAGTCACATGCACTACTAAAATACGGTAGTATTTTAGTTTTCATAGTATCACTGTAATAATTCATGCTATTCCTGCGATTCTTATTTAATGTTTACATAGATAACTAATAGATAACTACTGTCATCTCTAATATTTGTTTCAAATTTTTCATTTAAATATTTAATACTCTGGCTAATTCAACAAGTCATCCAAAGGATTGTAGACTCCAGTCATGGTTTGGGAAGGTTTTTGTTTGTTTGTTTTTTATTTTTATTTTTTTATTTTTTAAAGATTTTATTTATTTATTTGACAGAGAGAGAGACAGGGAGAGAGGGAACACAAGCAGGGGAGTGGGAGAGGGAGAAGCAGGCTTCCCGTGGAGCAGGGAGCCCGATGCAGGGCTCAATCCCAGGACCCTGGGATCATGCCCTGAGCCGAAGGCAGACGCTTAGTGACTGAGCCACCCAGGCGCCCCTGTTTGTTTGTTTTTTAAATAAGCTCTACACCCAATGTGGGACTTGAACTCATGACCCCGAGATGAAGAGTTGCATGCTCTACCAATTGAGCCAGCCACACTCCCCTGGAGTTTTTTTTTTTATCTTACTATCTCAGGACATTATGACTAAATGAACTAAATTTTAGCAAATGCTGTATTATTCAAAAGTGCTTTACATAATAGTTTAATTTTTATCACTTTAAACTTGATGATTCCTAGTGTGTAAACCATTCTGTGCTAGGGCTTTAGAGATTAATTATGGTTTTGCAGGCATAAGGATAACACTCTTATACTCCCTATCTTGTGTGCCCTTCCCCCCGGTAGGTTTTTTCTTAACTACAGATTTTTTTTTTTTTAAAGTAGTAGCACATAAATATGAGACTTGTAGCTGACATCTTGGCATCACTCACCATCCTATAGATTAAGAGAGACTGCTCTGCCACAGTTCTTAGTTTTCCAGGATTGATTACCTGACAAACTCGGGAAGGAACAGGATAAGCCCAGAGAAATCTCTCAGGAGCTAAAATCATGCCACGTAGCCCATGGCAAGCCTGAAGTAACCCTGAAAACCCACAGAACCACCAGAGAGAGGGATTGAGTGGAATCTTTTACATCTTTTGCTTTCCTTTGAGGGACACCAGGAAACTCAGTGGGTCCCAGGAGACTAAAGGAGACCCTTGAATTTTAAATCTAATTGGTTCCTAGAGGAAAGTTGAAAGCTGAGACTACTCCCTTACTTTTCTTCTTGGCACATTATTAAAAATTGGGATTCTATTCCTGGAAACTACAGATCTTCCTTGACTTAAAATGGGGTTATGTCCTGATAAACCCATTGTAATTTGAAAATATCTTAAGTGAAAAAAGCATCTACCCTTCTAACCTAGCAAACATCAGAGCTTAGCCTAGCCTGCCTTGAATGTGCCCAGAACACTAACATTATTCTATGGCTGGGCAAAATCATCTAACACAAAGCCTATTTTATAATAAAGTGTTGACTATGTTCTATAATTTATTGGATACTGTACTGAAAGTGAGAAATAGAATGATTGTATGAGTATAGAATGGTCATAAGTGTATTGGTTGTTTACCTTCTCCATCATGTGGCTGACCAGGAGCTGTAGCTCACTACAGCTGCCCAGTGTTATGAGAGTCTCCTACCATACTGCCAGCCTGAGAAAAGATCAAAATTCAAAGTAAGGCTTCTACTGAATACATACCACTTTCACACCATTGTCAAGTCAAAAAATCCTAAGTTGATAGGGATTGTCTGTAATTCTGTATAATAAATGTTCCAAAATGTATTATTTTTTTAGAAGATTTTATTTATTTATTTGACAGAGAGACACAGCCAGAGAGGGAACACAAGCAGGGAGAGTGGGAGAGGGAGAAGCAGGCTTCCTGCAGAGCAGGGAGCCCAGTGCGCAGCTCAATCCCAGGACCCTGGGATCATGACCTGAGCTGAGGGCAGACGCTTAATGACTGAGCCACCCAGGCGCCCCCCAAAATGTATTATTAAATTATATATTGCATATATGTTATTTTTACAAACATATATTAAAGTATATCATAATAATATTTTTAGCTGCAATGAAAGAATGCAGGTATGGGGTGGTTAATCTAGGTTAAGGACCTAGATTCTGGAGCCACACTGTGTAGATTCAAATTCCAGCTTTGCTGCTTACTAGCTGGGTGATCTTAGGCAAGTTACTTCTCTATGCTTCAGTTATCTGTAAAATGGTGGTAACAGTTCTCACCTTTTAGAGCTGTTCTGAGGATTAAATGAGTTAATGTGTAAAAAGTACTTAGAAATGGATAAAGAAGATGTGGTATATATACACAATGGAATATTATGCAGCCATCAAAAGGAATAAGATCTTGCCATTTGCAACGACATGGATGGAACTGGAGGGTGTTATGCTGAGTGAAATAAGTCAATCAGAGAAACACATGTTTCATATGACCTCGCTAATATGAGGAATTTTTAACCTCAGGAAACAAACTGAGGGTTGCTGGAGTGGTGGGGGGTGGGAGGGATGGGGTGGCTGGGTGATAGACATTGGGGAGGGTATGTGCTATGGTGAGCACTGTGAATTGTGCAAGACTGTTGAATCACAGATCTGTACTTCTGAAACAAATAATGCAATATATGTTAAAAAAAGAAGAAGAAGAAGATACCAGGAGGGGAAGAATGAAGGGGAGTAAGTCGGAGGGGGAGACGAACCATGAGAGAGGATGGACTCTGAAAAACAAACGGGTTTCTAGAGGGGAGGAGGGTAGGGGGATGGGTTAGCCTGGTGATGGGTATTAAGGAGGGCACGGTCTGCGTGGAGCACTGGGTGTTATGCACAAACAATGAATCATGGAACACTACATCAAAAACTAATGATGTAATGTATGGTGATTAACATAACAATAAAAAATTTTTAAAAAGTACTTAGAACTGGCAATGCCTGACAATGTTACTAAGTGTTGGCTGTTATTTTATGTGTTGCACATGGTCATTTTAGGGAAATTTTTCTGAATGGTCTTAAAATACCAACTCAGTAAATTTTGGCTTTTAAGGCTGCTTCTTTTTCTGATAAGCCTTCCTAAGGCTAAAAATAGGCATTCTTCATCATACGCTTCAAGACTATTCATGATCTGACTCCAGTTCTTTCTTTTCCATGCTTTATACAAATTCTCTACTCAAAAGTTAGGTTTCTTCTCTCCTGGTTCTGCTCAATGCCTGCCTTTTTTTTTTTTTTAATTTATTTCAGTATAGTTGACACACAATGTTACATTACTTTCATGTGTACAACATAGAGATTCAGTTTCTCTATGCTAGGCTCACCACAGGTGTAGCTACCATCTGTCACCTACAATGCTCTTACAGTATCATTGACTGTGTTCCCTGTGTTGAGCCTTTTATTCCTGTGACTTACTCCGTATCTGGAAACTTGTATCTCCCACTCCCCTTCACCCATTTTACCCAATCCCTAACCCCTTTCCCTCTGACAACCATCAGTTTGTTCTCTGTATATATAGGTCTGATTCTGCTTTTTTGTTTATTTCAATGCCTACCTCTTTTGCAAAATTTTACCACTGTTACACATTTATCAAATGCTATAATGTTCTATTTGCTTTTAAAGTCATTTCTGAATCATAAACCCTTTGCGACCAGGAGCTATGTGCAGTAGAACTCTGTATCCCCTGTCACCTAATACAGTGTAGTAAGTACTTAAAGTATGTGTTGTTTAATTGGATTGCACAACAAACTGAATTTTGTGTATGTATATTTGCACACATGTTCAACCTGTGTAGTAGGTTAACACTTTTGAAATTTAACTGTGTTTCACAAACTTGGAGCACTTAAGAGAAATTTAAAAATTACTACAAATAAGTGAAAACACCTGCAGATTAGATTTTTTGGAACTGAGTAGTAACCAAAAAGTAACACACTTTATATGTAGCAATTTGGGCCTACGTTGCCTACTGGATAATTACAGCATTTCTCCTTTGAAACTAATACTGCTGTATAGCATAGGCAGAGAAGGGCTCCATAGCTCTGAATGTCCACAGCACAGAATTAGGGTTGTGAGAACAAGGAATTAGATAAGAAAGGGGCAAGGGAAAGAGGGGAGAAACATGCATTTGAATTTGCATCTTCTCTCTAATATTTAATAATATTAAAGCATTTGCCTAAAAATATATGACACAAGACTTTTCAACCTTTTGGTTATTGGTGAAATTTTGTGTGCAAAAACTGTTGCACTTGACATCCAAAAATCTAAATATCTATAGAATTACAAATGTATACCTGAATCTTAGATGTTTTAATTGAAGTTTACGTAAAAATAATTTTATGCCATAATTTTAACCATCTTTGTCTTAACTGGAATTTGGAATTATCCATCCTCTTCTTACCCTGTATAACTTTTAATCAAGGGTTTACTGTATTTTAATTGCCTCATTTTATTCCCCTTTCACTCTTTTAGTGAATATGCTTGAATGTGGATTGTGACATTAGGTATTTTAGGTGTAAAAGATGAGTTCTTATCAAGAATACATTAATTTGGAGACTCTTCTTTCTTTTTTTAATACCAGATACACTAGATGAGTATTTTGAATATGATGCAGAGGAGTTCTTGGTCTCTTTGGCCTTGTTAATAACAGAAGGTCGGACACCTGAATGTTCTGTAAAAGGTCGCGCAGAGAGTTTCCATTGCCCTCCAGCACAGTCCTGTTACCCAGTAACTACCAAACATGAGTGCAGTGACAAGCTGGCTCAGGTGAGAATTGTGTGTTGAGTAGTTTTTATTTATATTTATATAAACTAGTTTAAATTCTGTCATCATCTGTGTTAAATGATAATTACAGTGTTCACGTTTAAATATAAAATCGGTTAAAACTATAATGAAAACAATCCTAATCCTGGACCATAGCTAATAACCTTGACTCTAAATGCTCTTGAAAGCACAGTAAGTACCTTTGCAAATCAGCATACAGGTTGACAGCCAATTTCATACCTGCCTTCTCAACATGCCAGATTTAAGATTATTATTACTATTGACTTTGTGTTTATTTAGTAGCATTTTCATGATTATTTTCCTCGCATTAGTCAGTGTCCCTCTGATATTCCTTCCCTCCCCCACCATGGGAGGATCCTTTTTGCTATCATATTAATGTTTAAAAATACTTAGTTTGGTAGGTAGTGTACAAGGATTTTTCTCAACAGTTCCTTTCTTAGTCTAAAGTTACACTTTTAAAATCTTGTCTTTTGAGCATTTAATGAAAATGAATTTTTAATACTTTGGTTTTCACTTGGAATGAATCTTTCTTCTGTAATGATGATATAATTAACAAACTAGGCTCGGCCACCTCAAGGCCTGTCAGATACTATGTTATGGCAGTTATTTTTCCACAAAATAGAACAAAAATAACCCCCAAGGAAATTTGCATCATACATGTTTAGTACTAATCCTTGCACTCTAGAACTCAGTAGTGTTAATCCATTACTTAATGATGAAATCTAAATAGACAAGCCTAAGCAAAGGTCTCCCATTGATGACTCATTTCTCAGTTAGAAGTCTGTTTTTCAATTATAATTTTAAAATTTAAATAAATAATTCCTTGGGCTACTGAGACATTTTGCTTATATTCGTTTTCCCTTAAGTGTCGCCAAGCCAGAAGAACTAGGTCTGAGGTCTCGTTGTTGTGGAAGAATAGCCTTCCAATCATGGTGGAAGTGATGCTACTACCAGACTGCTGCTACAGTGATGATGGGCCCACCACAGAAGGAATTGATCTCCATGATCCTGCAATTAAGCAAGATGCATTATTATTAGAAAGATGGGTATTGGAGCCAGTTCCTCGACAGTGAGTTGTTGTACTGTTTGAAGTTGTTGGTAAATCAGGTTTTCCATTGCTTTCTATAAATTATTTTAGTAACATGTCATGTCTTTGAATTCTTCTATTTACTTCTATTTACTATTTACTTCTATTTACTATTTACTTTTACGCAGTAAAATTTAGACATTTAGTACTTAGGTGACTTGAAGTGATACTAGTAAATGCACTTCTATGCTCTTGAAAGCACAAATCCTGAATGTTTATTTTAGCTTCTATCTTTCTACAATTCAGTCATTTCATACTTACTGACATTTAAATGATACTTTTTACTTCCCTTAGGAGTGGAGATCGATTTATTGAAGAGAAGACTCTTCTATTGGCTGTCCGCTCATTTGTCTTTTTTTCTCAATTAAGTGCTTGGCTGAGTGTTTCTCATGGTGCTATTCCACGAAATATTCTTTACAGGTATGTCTAGGGCAAAATAAGAATAGTGTGCATTCAATTATATGGGTTAGCTATGGAATCATATTTTACCTTTTAAACAGTTAATTTCCTTCATTTCTAAATGTAAGTAGATAAAATTTACTGAAGTTTTTCTCAAAACAAGTTAGAGAAATTTAAATGGGAATCAGTATGAACTTTGCTTTTTGGGTTAAATCTGGCATAGAATAGTTTTCAGAGCATTTTTTTATCTTTCAAGAACCAACGATGGACTTAATGCTACCATTATAAATGTAGTAGAAAAACTTTCTGGGCTGCTGAATTTCCATAATGGTAGACTTACTTAATTTTATATCTTAAAAACTAAAAATTTACAGGATGCTGAACAGCTATCTAATTGTCTCTGTAGGCAGGTGGCCATGAGATAACTAGTATCTCATAATCACCTTGTACAACAGAATTAGCTGAATCCATTTATTTAGTAGTAAATACAAAGTCCGTTTTTTTCTGTTTTGACAAATAACTCTCACTTATAATATTCTTGAGCTTTAATGCTTAAGTAGTCTAGTGTTCTTAAAAAGATCATCCCTATTCTAAGCATAAACTATTATACTTCT
Source organism: Callorhinus ursinus (assembly GCF_003265705.2). Classification (NCBI taxonomy): domain Eukaryota; kingdom Metazoa; phylum Chordata; class Mammalia; order Carnivora; family Otariidae; genus Callorhinus; species Callorhinus ursinus. Next base: position 18,595,116 of record NW_027397087.1, on the reverse strand, counting down.
TATATTGGTTTTATCAGAATGACATGCATGGTAAAGTAGCTGAAAGTAAAGCCTTTTTACTTCCCTTTAACAGTAATTAATGTAAACAAAGATAAGTATATGATGATTTGAAATTTTTCATAATATACAATAATGTTATAAGTTTTATAATCTGTTGAGTTCCTATTTTTCTGTATGATTCTAGAATCAGTGCTGCTGATGTAGACCTGCAGTGGAATTTTTCACAGACTCCGATTGAACATGTGTTTCCTGTTCCCAATGTTTCTCACAATGTGGCCTTGAAAGTCAGCGTTCAGTCCTTGCCCAGACAGTCTAATTACCCAGTGTTGACCTGTAGTATTCACACTAATATTGGCCTTTATGAGAAAAGAATTCAAGAACATGAACTTAAAGCCCATCAGCGCCGCAATTCTAATGAAGCGGAACAATGTAGTACAAATAGTTCACAGCGTCTGTGTAGCAAACAGTCTTGGACCATGGCACCTGAAAGCGTATTGCATCCAAAAAATGGCACAACTCCAGAATATACTGCAGCTGTCAAAAATGTCAAACTGTATCCAGGCACTGGCAGTAAATCTGACTGTGGAACGTGTCAAGCCAATATTCTGGGTTTCAGTGGTAGAGGAGATAAAAAGTCACATGAAACACCAGTCAGAACTTTAAAATCATTTTCAATGATTGATTCCAATGTCTCTAGCCACCAGAGTCCCTGGCAATCAGTTGGTGAGACTAATCCTTTAATAGGCTCTTTAATTCAGGAACGACAAGAAGTTATTGCAAGAATTGCTCAGCATTTGATTCATTGTGATCCAAGCACTTCGCATGTTTCTGGACATCCATTTAATATGCAGCAGTCTAGTTCGCTTAATTCAAAACTTTGCCGAGTTTCACAAGAAAATGAAAATGTGAGAAAATGTAAAGAAACATTCTCCATTTCTTTTGGTAGTCCAGAGTTTACCTCCTCAGAAGACACCAGTGAGGGAAAAATTCAAGTAAAACCAGAAACTCCTCGAAGTGCAACTGGCATTTCTGATAGTCTTTATTCTCGTCAGTCTGTTGGTGAGACTAATCCTCTGATAGGCTCTTTACTCCAGGAGCGGCAAGATGTTATCGCAAGGATTGCACAACACTTGGAGCATATTGATCCAACAGCATCACATATATCCCGGCAGTCATTCAACGTGCATGACTCCAATTCGGTTCCTTCTAAAGTGTTTAGGAGTTTGTATGAAGACAAAAATTTGTTGAAGAAAAACAAGGATGACACCTCCGTTTCCATTTCTAATACAAAATTTTCCTTATTAGAAGACAGCAGTGAAGGGGAAAACTTAATACTCAGTAATTCATTGAGTTCTTTTAAATGCAATAGCAAAGTCAAGTCCTCTTTGAAACCTCAAATAAGAAATTTGTATCAGGACAATCCTAGTGAAAGCATCCAGAATACATTTCAAGAGACACAGAACAAAGCTACTGGCTTTTTGACTCCCTCAAATATGTCTCACTGCAAAAAAAATAACTTAGATTTGACAGTTAGATTGGAAAATACACTTTCTGAGTGTCAATTTAAGGAGCAAGAAATTAGCAATGAAATCGATAAACAGTATTCAAATTCCAACAGTACCGACAAACAGATTTGCACAAATAAGTATAAGGAAAAAATAATAAAAAATGAAAATTGTAATCCAGTGTCTTTTAACAGTCATCAATTTGAGAATTCCAAGAAAAATGACTCAAAAATAAAAACTGTGTTGGAAATGTCTGGATATTTGAACAAACATGAAAACAAGTGCTCAAATAAAGACTCAAAAAGGCCCAAGACATGTGAGCAAAACACTCAACTTAATAGTATAGAAAATTATCTCAATGATAATGAAGTTTTCAAATGCAAAAAGCCAGACCAATTGAAAAATGAACAGGCTAAGAAAGAAGAGACAATTGAAAAATCGCAAAACTGTTCTCAGAGAAAGAATATCAGAAACTGTTTGTCTACATGTGAACGACTGAAAAGTACAGAGGTGTTGGTAGGTAACATCTAATATTTCAAATATATTTCTCAAACATTCATTATGGTTTGAATTTTGTTTACAGGAACTCTAGTTATAAAGGCCCAAGGTGCCCATTAATTATAGTACACAGTCTGTTACAGTAAACCTGCAGTAAAAGTAGTATTAACGTCCTTTCTAAATAACCCACTTAAGAGCAAATGTTAAATAAATTCTTCATGCCCACCCCCTTTTTTAGTTATTTCAATACTGTGGACAAGTGCTGGAGGGTAAATAGTCAGAAATGAAACTCAATCGCTTAATGGATTGTTTGTTAGCAGCTCTGACCTAATATTGTGTGCCCGTTGTGTCACACTACCACTCAGCTAAGGATTTTAGGAATATCTATAGTGAAATCACTAGGTTTTGGTCAGAATACGTGGGTTCCAGTCCTGACTTCACAATTTGGTCGTTAAGTCACACTGAATAAGTCACGTAACTTTTAAAACCCTCAGCCTCAGTCTCCTCAGAGAATGATCAGGCTCTTGTGCCTATCCCACTTGTGACAATCAAATAACAGCAATCAAATAACAGATTTTGAAATATTTCGTAAACCTTCCATGCACTATGTAAAGAAGATACTTCAATTATTTCCATTTTATTTGACTTTATACAAACCATTTTTTAAGTTTAGAAAATTATTTTTATACTTTAATTTCCCTTATTCTCCAAGTATTATCACAAATTTAAATCTCAATTATGGAATACTTCTTAACTACCTTGATCCAAATCTGAATGACCTTAATTCATCTTTATCACTAAGATTAGTTCTCTAACATAGGGACTTAATCAAATGGTAGTTTCTAATTTCCTAAAATTATAATTGTCACAAAACAATTAGCTTTTCATGATCCTTTCTGGTACCTAATAGAGTGGCTTAATTTGGCTGTAGTATTTTTCAAGGTACAAGATTTATTTTTTCATGTTCTTGTTTTAAATATAATCATACAGCATTTACTAAGTGCCCAGGCCTTTTTCTGAATATTTTACACATGTTGGCATACTTAATCCTTCCACTAAAATATGAAGTTAGGTGTTACTACTAATTCCAGTTTATAAATGAGAATCCTCAGCTTAGAGAGTTTAAGTATCTTGCCCCCAGGGTCACAAAGCTAGCAGATGGCAGAGCCAGGACCCAAATTAGTCTTTTCTGATTTTCATGTGTTACTATGAATTTCTGGTGTTCGGGTTTAAACTTGCCTAAATCTGAAGAATTAGCCTGTTTCCTGTATCACTTCAAAAACATGGTACTGTAACTGCATTATATATATATTTTTAATTCACATTTATTGTATTTCTATATCATGTTCCACCAGATTATATGCTCTGAGAATGTCTCTTAGTAGTAACATAGTTTTATATTTTAGAATATTCCACTTTTCCTACCTGTGAGTAGTTTTTGTTTTTTTTTTACAAATTAAAAATATCAAATGTTAGTTTACCATATTTTAGACTCTGAGTCTTTATAAATATGACCATATGTTGATTAGGCAATTAGATTTGGACCTAGTTTCTTTAGAATATTTGAGTTTATTCAGTATCCTAGAAAAAACTTAGACATTGTTTTCTGATTAAAGTAAGAGTGTGTGTGTGTACATTAGATCTATAGATCATCAACTTCACCACCAAGGATGTAATACCTCAGTACATATTAGGAATAAGAATAAAACCAAAAATTACTTAAATATTACCATAAAATCTAATTATTTTCCTAGCAGAAGACTATACCACTAAAACATTCAAGTGTCTGGCGGAAACATAATTTTCATTCCTTAGATGGAACTTCAACCAGAGCCTTTCATCCTCGAACTGGGTTGCCTCTTCTTTCAAGTCCTGTAAGGTTTTTTCCTCTTATTTCATATTTAAAGTTGGAAACGTCTAAAATGTTTACAAATCATTTTATCCAAATTGTAATTGAAAAGAATTTAAATACCTTTAACAGAAATTTCCAGTTACAAAGCATTTTATTTTTTGATATATTTAATAGTTATGTGTTAATATGGGGAAAGGCTAAAAGCATGAATAAAAATATAGGATTATAAAATTTCTCTGAAATTCTTTTGTCTAATATTTTAATTGTTACTAAATATAAAGAAAATATTTAGTGTCAAGTGGGTTTTTATAAATTTGTATCTTAGCACCAAAGCTGGTTGACACCACCAGCTTAGTGATTTGGGAATCAAATCTGTGGTTGTCTTTGACCTGGAAGCCTTGCCATATCTTATTTTGAGACATATAAATTTCCCCACTCTACATTTACAAATAGATTTGTAGATCTGAGTGCAATGGTTAAGAGTGTTGCTTTGGAGTCACACTGACTTCACCCTAGCTGTGTGACATTTGTGACATTAGTTCAGTAATCTGAGCCTCAGTTTCTTCATCATTAAAAAGGAGGTGGTACTCTTTTAGTGTTGTGAGGATGATTAGTATCATTCCTAACACATAGTAAGCAATCAGTAGTTAGTTGCTATACCTGCCATTTCAGTTAAACATGAGGCGGGTGATCAATATCATAGCAGAATAAAAACATGTATGTTTTGCTACTGACAGAAGATAATTTTTGTTGCTTTATCTGTGTTAAGCAAACTGAAAGGATACAGTATCTGGCCTATGTTCAAAAAATCATTGAATGAGAAATCTAGAATTTAAATTTATAATTTGGACCATAGATGTTTATTTTAGAGAAGTTAAATTCCAAACAATTTAAAATAACCCCAAATATATGACCTACCTATGGGGTACTTTTAAGAGGCCCGAGTGAGGGGCACCTGGGTGGCTCAGTTATTAAGCATCTGCCTTCGGGTCGGGTCATGATCCTGGGGTCCTGGGATCGAGCCCCACATCGGGCTCCCTGCTCTGTGGGAAGCCTGCTTCTCCCTCTCCCACTCCCCCTGCTTATGTTCCCTCTCTTGCTCTTGTCTCTCTCTGTCAAATAAATAAATAAATAAAATCTTTTAAAAATAAATAAATAAAAAAATAAAAGGCCCAAGTGATCAGGAAAAAAAATTGGTCAGCATCATAACAATATAAAAGGCAGTGTAGATTTCTGTTTAGTATGGTGGACTGAGTTGATAAAGGCAGACCCTTCCTCCTCAAACACAGGAATCCTGATAGAATATAACCTTTAATACAAAATAATACATAGTATAACCCTTAAATACATAATACAATGTAAGAGAAAGAAAGATAAATCTCCAAATTTGGGGCAAATTATGGCCATCTAGGATATCTGAACCTAATATAATGCTAGGGTTTAATGCCTCTGGTGGGACAGGTACAGACAAGAGGTCGAGATGCAAGAACATGTGTACTTCAAAAACAAATCGAAATTTTAAATATGAAAAATATTTTAATTGCTGTGTACACACACACGTGTTCATAAAGATACAGATGGATTAACAGTGGACTAGAATCAGTTGAATAGCAATTGAGTGAATGGAGAGACAGATATTAAGAAAGCACTTCAAATGAAGTACAGAAAGGAAGAGAGATGGTAAAATGTGAAAGAGCCACAGAGGATAAAATGAGATGTTCAGTGTAAGTCTAGTACAAATTCTGAAAAGTAGGACTAGATGGAACCACGAAAATGCAGTATCAGAAGAAATAAAGTAAAGAACTTTTCAGAATTAAAGACATAAGAGATTAGATAGAAAACTTCACATTAAGTTCTGACTACAAAAAATAGCATGGTACACTTGTAAACTCTCAAAAATATTGAGACTATTTAGACTTTCAGTATCATATTTAATAGGTATGGGGCACTTGGGTGGCTCAGTCATTAGGCGTCTGCCTTTGGCTCAGGTCATGATCCCAGGGTCCTGGGATCGAGCCCCACATCCAGCTCCCTGATTGGCGGGAAGCCTGCTTCTCCCTCTCCCACTCCCCCTGCTTGTGTTCCCTCTCTCGCTGTCTCTCTGTCAAATAAACAAGTAAAATCTTTAAAAAAAATATTTAATAGGTATAGATATTTAATAGTCTAGAAACAAGTCTTCCTAATTTGCATGTTATATGTGATTTTACCTTTATTTTACACCTGGCTCTTTCATTTTTAGGATATTTTTATCTTGCTGGTTTGATTGGTGTCTTAAATATAATGTGGTATACAATGGTGATTGAACATGCAGAGCAGTATTTTTCAATCCTGTTCTCTGTGAAGCTCCAGGGTTCTTGGAATCGTACAGTGGGGTGGGGATGGACTAAGGAGCTGCAGACCTGGCAGGACCCCAGGCTCCCATCACTATTTCTTTTTTGCTTCTTTTTATTTTAAAGCTATCAGTCTTTTATTACCCCTAGAAAATACTGAAGTACAGTTGACCCTTGAGCAACACTGGTTTGAACTGCCTGGGTCCACTTACATGTGGGTTGTTTTTTTTTTTGTTTTTTTGTTTTTTTGTTTTTTTGTTTTACTGGAAATGTATTTTCTCTTCCTTATGATTTTTTTTATTTTGAGATTTTATTTATTTTTCAACAGAGAGAGAGACAGCAAGAGAGGGAACACAAGCAGGGGGAGTGGGAGAGGGAGAAGCAGGCTTCCCGCTGAGCAGAGAGCCCGATGTGGGGCTCGATCCCAGGACCCTGGGATCATGACCTGAGCTGAAGGCAGATGCCCAACAACTGAGCCACCCAGCCGCCCCATCTTCCTTATGATTTTCTTAATAACATGTTCTTTAGCTTTACTTTAAGAATATAATACAGTATATAACACATATAACATACAAAATATGTGTTAATCAGCTATTTATGTTAATGGTAAGGCTTCCAGTCAATAGTAGGCTATTTGTAGTTAAGTTTTGGGGGAACCAAAACTTATATGTGAATTTTCAACTGCAGAGGGTTGGGTGGGTCAGTGCCCCATAATCCTTGTGTTGTTCAAGGGTCAACTATATATAATAAAGTAAAAAGGTAAAATCTTTTTATATATTAGGATTCCATGTAAGATTTGGTTTTAGAAAACAAATTCTGCTTCTTAAAAAGTCAAAACCTAGTAAAAGTGCTTTTATTAATTATCTGTTTTTTCCTACCAGTTAATAAAATGAGAACATAAGAACAGTATGTAATAAAGAGCATTATTGTAAGTAAGCTGTTTTGGGAGAAGTTTTATTATTTGCCGTATATGCTTAGCTTTCATTTGAAAAGTGTTCCATCAATTCAAGAAAAAAATTATAGTGTTTTTAAATATCACAAATGATTATTTTGATCTTAGGTTCCTCAAAGAAAGACACAATCAGGTTGCTTTGATTTGGATTCTTCATTACTCCATCTGAAAAGCTTATCATCTAGAAGGTATTTATTTTAAAATTCATTTGTGTATGTGAAATAATATTACACTAATTCCTAGTCTTGTGCAATAAATGTTTACTCTAAAAGTTACAATTTTAACAGGAGTATTATTTTCTAGTTGTTTATTTTAAATATTTCACACACAGTTATTAATGATGAAGAAAGGAGAAAGTAAGACAATGAGTAGCTTGAGTAGCTACTATATATTGGTCATCATAATAAACACATTGGTTTTAAACACTTAAGTAAGTTTGAATATTTCTGGTCATTCACCTCCTCCTTTGCCTTACACTTCTTTGCAAGAAAGCCTTAGAAATGTGTTCCATGTTGACAAGTAATACTTTCATTATTTTCTTTAGTCACATAATTTTGCCTTTGTATTCTCATTTTTAACTGAAAATTAAGACTGATAAGGCTGCATTACATATTTTTCATAGATGCCACTATGTGATATATTAGGTTCTATCTTGAAACTTTCTAGGATATTACTTTTATTTTTTTGTCAAATATTATAGCAAGGACCATAAAATCGAATCAGGATTTTAAACTAGATATTTCCTATCTTAAAATTTATTAGGATTAATTTTTTATCTTATAGTTTAAGTAAAATTAAAATGAATCAAATTCTCCTGATTTAATTTTGTACAAAAAGTAAATTAGAAAATATTGTGCTTAATGTGTTCATTTGCTGATTTTCTTTTTAATAGTCCTCGACCGTGTTTAAACATTGAAGATGATCCAGATATTCATGAAAGACCATTTCTGAGTTCTAGTGCTCCACCTATAACAAGTCTTAGTCTCTTAGGAAATTTTGAGGTAATATTTTTAAAAATTATAAGGGGTGCCCGGGTGGCTCAGTTGTTAAACATCTGCCTTCAGCTCAGGTCATGATCCCAGGATCCTGGGATCGAGCCCCACACCGGGCTCCCTGCTTGGTGGGGAGCCTGCTTCTCCCTCTCCCACTCCCCCTACTTGTGTTCCCTCTCTCGCTGTCTCTCTCTCTGTCAAATAAATAAAATCTTAAGAAAAAATTATTTTCAGAGCTGACATTTCTTAACCTAGATCTAGGGTGTTATTTATGTCATTTGTGAAAAGGAAATAAATAAATGGATTGTATTTTTCAAATCCTTGAAATCACTTTCTTTTTCTTTTTTCCTGAAATCACCATTTTCTTTTTTCCTTTTCCTCTTCCTTTTTGTAAGAAGTGAAGTTAGAGTTGTTGGTAGTGACATCCTAGAACTGGGTACTTTGTAGGGAAGATGGAGGACTTAGGTAAAGTGCAGTGAGGAGTCCATTAATCTAGCCAAAAAAGAGACTTAACTACACCTTACATGGTAGTACTGGCCCTGAGACCCAGGAGGGAGGAGGTGAGCTGATAGCAGCCCATTCATGATCAAGGAGGTTGATTTTCAAAATCAAATGGTTCTTTGAACTCTATTTGCAACTTTGTTATAAATCTAAATCTATTATAAAATAAGATTATTTTTTAAAAAATAAAATGGGTAAAGGTCTCCAGTAATGTGCTATTTTATTTAATAAGAATATTTCTGCCTGGGATCAAGTGTATTATGGGATTAGTTATCCTTAATTAGAAAACAACCTTGAACATTGAATCACTGTTTGTGCACCTGATAATATAATACTGTACGCCATCTACACATCAGTAAAAAAAGAAAAACAACCTTAAACATGAAAAACCTGTAAATGGGTTTTAAAAGTGATTTTAATTGGTGAGTTTTTTTATGGGAAAATAATTTAAAATTTGTAGTTTTAATTTAAATAGCTTCATTGGAATATGTTAACAGTATGCTGTCTTTAAAACCAAATTTTAATTTTTAGGCTATCTTTCAAAGTTTTAAAATGAAAAGACTTATGGTAAATTGATTTCTATGTTGCTTTCAAGGTATCATTTCAAAGATGCTGAACTCTCTATTCTCTGTCATTATTTTAAAATTGCATAAGGCCACTGTGAGTGTCAGATGTTCTGCAGCCTTTGTATTACAAGAAAATTTGTGAGGGGGATAAAAGCATGTGATATGTGAAAATCTTAGGAAAGGGAAGATGGTTAAATGATCAGTACACTGGAATGTATTTGTGCAGATATGCACACACTGTCACTTGACTTCGGTTTGAAAAATACAGAGAAGTTCTTCTAGGTCCTTTTTAATTTATAGCTGTCCTGGGTATCAAGAGTTTATTCCTTTTTATTGCCACGATATGGATATAGCACAATTTGTTTATTCATTCATCTGATTCTAGACCTTTGGGTTGTTTCCAGTTTGGGGCTATTACAAATGCAGCCGCTGTGAGGGGTGCCTGGGTGGCTCAGTTGGTTAAGCATCTGATTCTTTTTTCTTCTTTTTAAAGATTTTATTTATTTGTTTGACAGAGACACAGCGAGAGAGGAAGCACAAGCAGGGGGAGCAGGAGAGGGAGAAGCAGGCTCCGATGCGGGGCTCGATCCCAGGACCCTGGGATCATGACCTGAGCCGAAGGCAGACGCTTAACGACTGAACCACCCAGGCGCCCCTAATCATCTGATTCTTGATTTCAGCTCAGATCATGATCTCAGGGTCATGAGATTGAGCCCCGTATGGATCCTGCTTAAGATTCTCTCTCACCCTTTTCTGGGACGCCTGGGTGGCTCAGTCATTAAGCGTCTGCCTTCGGCTCAGGTCAGGATCCCAGCGTCCTGGGATCGAGCCCCACGTCGGGCTCCCTGCTCCGCGGGAAGGCTGCTTCTCCCTCTCCCACTCCCCCTGCTCGTGTTCCCTGTCTCGCTGTGTCTCTCTCTGTCAAAAAAATAAAATCTTTAAAAAAATAAAAAAAAAAAAAAAAAATAAAGATTTTTCCCCCGCCTTTCCCCTCTCCCCCCCCCCCCCCCCGCCCACTGGTGCACTCTCTCTCTAAAAAAATAAAATAAAATAAAGATTAAAAAATAAAGCTGCTGTGGATATCATGACCTGAGCTGAAGGCAGATGCTTAACCAACTGAGCCACCCGGGCGCCCCGATTATGTCCAATTTATTATTTTCTTTTATGGATCTTGATTTTGATGTTGTATCTGAAAAATCTTTTCCTAACCCAAGGCTTCTCAGCCTTGGCACTATTGATATGTGAACCAGATAATTCTTTGTTAGGAGATCTGTTTCATGCATTGTAGGATATTTAGCAGAATCTTTGGCCTCTAACCATTAGAGTCCGGTACCACTGTCTGTCCCTCCCTCCAGTTGTAGCAGTAAAAAAATTTCTCTAAACATTGATACATGTCCCTGGTTGAGAACTACTTGCCTAATCCAAAGTCGTGAAACTTTTTTTCTAGGCATTTTATTGTTTTAGCTCTTGCATTTAGTTCTGTGATACATTTTGAGTTAATATTTATATATGGTATGAAGTTTATAGTCAAGTGTTTCATTTTAATGAAATGAACATCCTATTAGAGTTAGCTTATCTATTTCTACAAAACAGAATACCGAGATTTTGTTTGGATTGCATTGATATAGATCAATATGTGGAAAATTGTTATCTTAAGAATATTAAATCTTTTTTTTTTAAGTAACCTCTACACCCAACGTGGGGCTCAAACTTACAATGCTGAGGTCAAGAGTCACATGTTCTACCAACTAAGCCAGCCAGGTGCCCTAGAACATTAATCTTTTGATATCTGAATATAGTATATCTCTGCATTCATTTAGTTGTTCTTTTATTTTTTTCATCGATGTTTTGTAGTTTTCAGCGTGCATATCTTAAACATTTTTGTAGATTTATATCTAATCTGTGTTTTCAGGTGATATTATAAATTGTACTTAAAAGGTTCATAATTTTCATGGTACCTGGATGGTGGCAGTCAGTTGATTGTCTAACTCTTGATTTCAGCTCGGGTTGTGGTCCGGAGGGTCGTGGGATTGAGGACCCATGTTGGGCTCCACACTCAGCACATAGCCTGCTTAAGATTCTCTTCTCCCCCTGACCTCCCCTTGGTGCATGCTCTCTTTCCCTGTCTCTAAAAAAAAAAAATTTTAGATGTTTTTAGGGGTGCCTGGGTGGCTCAGTCTTTAAGCATCTGCCTATGGTTCAGGTTATGATCCCAGGGTCCTGGAATCGAGTCCCACTTCCGGCTCCCTGCTCTGCGGGAAGCCTGCTTCTCCCTCTCCCACTCCCCCTGTTTGTGTTCCCTCTCTCAGTGTCTCTCTGTCTCTGTCTCTCTCTCTCTCCCTGTCAAATAAATAAGTAAAATCTTTAAAAAAAAAATGTAAAAAAAGGTTTTTAGTTTTCAGTCCTTCATTGCTGTATATTAAAATACAAGTGATTGTGTGTGAGTGTGTGTGTGTGTAATTGCCTATGACCTTGCTCACTTTCCTTATTATTGATTTTGTTGTTGTTCTTTGGGTTTTTTTTTACATAGACAGTCATATCTTCTACAAATTGGGTCAGTTTTATTTCTTACTTTAAAATCCATACCTTTATTTCCTTTTCTTGTTTTGCACTGAGGAGAGCCTAGCATGCATGCTAATATATTAAAGTCATAAAAAGCTGAATAACGTCAGAAACTAATATAGGTCATTGGCCTTATCCATAAGAATTTTTTATGTGTTTTCCTATGAAAATGTTATCCATCTTTAGATTTATTTTATTTAGGAAACATTCTTGAGTACCTACCATGTGTTATGCTGTATGCTAGGAATACAAAGCTAGATGATAAGGTTCCTGCCTTATAGATAATACAGTCAGTAGAATATGTAAGTAACGTATAAACTCAAGTAATTATCATTGTAAAAGAAATTACCTCAATCCTCCTATATCCATTCTGTGTTAAAGGAACTGAGGAAAGCTTTACTGAGGAACTGTCTCTTGAGCTTAGTTCCAAAAGATGAGTAGGAATTTGTCAAGTAAATTTGCATGAAGAGTGGGAAGGGATTCTAGACAGGGAACTACATTTGTGAAAGTAGTAAAAGAACATGATGATGTTGGGAAGCATCAGCTACACTTGGGGCATGAGACTTTGTGCAAGTAGGGAGAGATGAGTCAAGAAACTTAGGGTGGGACTTATCTGCCATGTTGGGAAGATTTGACTTTATCTAATAGCAGGAAGCATAAAGTTTCTTGTCTGGTGGGTGATATAATACTTTTTTTTTTTTTCTTTTTTAAGAAAAACAACTCTGCCGGTAACATAGAGGATACACTAGAGCCGGAAGGACTTAATTAGGGGATGTACTTGTTCAGAGGAGAGGTTGTGAGGGTCTGGGCTACGTTAATGGTGGTGGGGGAGAGTGTTGGGACCATGAGACTGAGTGGTCAGATCAAGAGAATATGCATTGGATTGATTGCAGGGCAGGAGGGAGTTTAGAAGGTTGGTTATAACAGGTCTTTTGTTCTTGGCTTTTTAATTGGGAATTTCAGAATTGCTGATGTCAGAGTTTGAATTTTACAGTATATAGACTATTAGGCTCGTTATGGCTTCCAGTGTTCGTTTTCAGACAACTAGTGAATCAAAGAAATGGTACTCACATTTCATGATAGATGTATATACATATGGTATGTGTATATAAAAGAGAGCTGTGAAAAGTTTAAAATGTTTTTCATACCTAGCAAGATAGCACTAAATTGTTAAAAGTGATTTTCAGCAAGTGAGCTTGAAAGAAATGAATAAGGAGCTTCTCTACTATTTGTATTTCTGTGCTTAAAAAAAAAAAAAAAAAAAGATTTATTTGAGAGAGAGGGCATGAATGGAGGGATAGAAAATCTCAAGCAGATTTGACGTGGGGCTCGATCTCACAACCGTGAGATAATAACCTGAGCTGGAACTAAGAGTTGGAAGCTTAACTAAGTGCACCACCAAGACACCCGTTTAAGTTTTTCTCCATTATTAAAAAAAAAAATTAAACTGGGCGCCTGGGTGGCTCAGTTGGTTAAGCGACTACCTTCGGCTCAGGTCATGATCCTGGAGTCCCGGGATCGAGTCCTGCATCAGGCTCCCTGCTCAGTGGGGGGTCTGCTTCTCCCTCTGACCCTCTCCCCTCTCGTGCTCTCTCTCACTCTTTTGCAAATAAATAAATAAAATCTTTAAAAAATAAAATAAAAAATAAATTAAACTATAAAACATGTCACATATAACATTTTTTATTTATTTATTTATTTATTTATTTTTTTTTTTAAAGATTTTATTTATTTATTTGAGAGAGAGAATGAGAGATAGAAAGCACGAGAGGGAAGAGGGTCAGAGGGAGAAGCAGACTCCCTGCTGAGCAGGAAGCCCGATGTGGGACTCGATCCCGGGACTCCAGGATCATGACCTGAGCCGAAGGCAGTCGCTTAACCAACTGAGCCACCCAGGCGCCCCACATATAACATTTTTTAAAGAAGGAATTATTTTTCATTTGAAGTTTTAGGTGCTTGGCTTTCTCTTTGCTTATGACCTGTTAACAAGGTTTAAAGTGCTTCTCTGTGGCTTGTACCTTCTAGATAGGCTTTGTGAAGAGTAAGAAAATTTCTGATATTATACTTTCTCTGGTAGAACATATTTTTATTTACAGAGATGAGAATAACATATTAAACAATTAGCTTTAACTAACTGAAATTTAAGGATAGTTAAGCGTGAGTTGGAATAGTGAGAGTAGGGCCAAACTTCATACAATGGTAGAAGATTGATGGGGGACAGGTTGATGGCAGGTGAGATAAACATCTGAAATAAGGACATGGAAATGGTAGCAACCTTATTTATTTATTTATTTATTTATTTATTTATTTATTTAAGGTTTTACCTGTCATTATTAGGTTTCAGGGGCACCTGGGTGGCTCAGTCGGTTAAGCAGCTGCCTTCGGCTTAGGTCATGATCTCAGGGTCCTGGGACAGAGCCCTGCGTTGGGCTCTCTGCTCAGCGGGGAGCCTGCTTCTCTCTCTCTGCCCCTCTTCCTGCTCATGTGCTCTCTCTCTGTCTCTCTCTCTCAAATAAATAAAAATAAAATCTTAAAAATAGGTTTCACGCCCAGCATGGAGCCCAATGCAGGGCTTGAACCCATGACCCTGAGATCAAGACCTGAGCTGAGCTCAAGAGTCAGATGTTTAATAGACTGAGCCCCCCAGGTGCCCCTGTTTAATTTGATTTTAATTCCAGTGTAGTAAACATACAGCTTTATATTAGTTTCAGGTATATAATATAATGATTAAACAATTCCATACATCATCCTGTGCTCCTTAACGACAAGTGCACTCCTACTCTTTAATCCCTATCACCTATCTCACCCACCCCCCAACCACCACCCCTCTGGTAACCATCACTTTGTACTCTATAGTTGAGAGTCTGTTTCTTAGTTTGTCTCTCTCTTTCCTTTGCTTGGTTTCTTTCTTGAATTCCACATTTGAGTGAAATCATATGGTATTTCTCTTTCTCTGATTTTGCTTAGCATTATATTCTTTAGCTCCATCTTGCAAATGGCAAAATTTCATTCTTTTATTTGGCTGAATAATACTCCATTGTATACACACACCCTGACATTTTTTTTATTTTCAAGATTTATTTATTAGTGAGCACATAAATGGGATAGGAGAGAGGGAGAGGGAGAAGCAGGCTCCCCACTGAGCAGGGAGCCCAATGTGGGGCTCAATCCCAGGACCCCTGGATCATGACCTGAGCCGAAGGCAGACACTTAAATGACTATGCCACCTAGGCGCACCTCACGCCCAACATCTTTATCCATTCATCTATTGATGGACACTTGGGCTGTTTCCATAATTTAGCTATTGTAAATAATGCTGCTGTAATCATAGGGGTGTATATATTCCTTTGAATTAGTGTTTTGTTTTGTTTTTTATTTTTTGTGTAAATACCCAGTAGTGTGATTACTGGATCATAGGGCAGTTCTATTTTTAAGTTTTTGAGGAACCTCCATACTGTTTTCCCCAGTGGCTTCACCAGTTTGCGTTCTCACCATTAGTGCATGAGGGTTCCTTTTTCTCCACATTTTTGCCAACACTTGTTGTTGCTTATGTTTTTGATTTTAGCCATTCTGACAGGTGTGAGGTTATCTCTCATTGTAATTTTGATTTGCATTTCCCTGATGATGAGTGATGTTGAGCATTTTTTCATGTGTGTGTTGGCCATCTATATGTCTTCTTTGGAGAAATGTCTGTTCATGTCTTTTGCCCATTTCTTGATTGGATTATTTGGTTTTTTGGGGGTGTTGGGTTGTATCAGTTCTTTATAGATCTTGGATACAAGCCCTTTATTTGATGTGTCATTTGCAAATATCTTCTCCCATTCCGTAGGTTGCCTTTTGGTTTTGTTGATTCTTTTCTTTGTTGTGCAGAAACTTTTATTTTGAGGTAGTTTCAATAGTTTATTTTTCCTTTTAGTGCCCTTGCCTCAGGAGACATATCTAGAAAAATGTTGCCATGGCTGATGTCCGAGATATTACTGCCTGTGCTCTCTTCTAGAATTTTTATGGCTTCAGGTCTCACGTTTAAGTCTTTAATCCACTTTGAATTTATTTTTGTATGTGATGTAAGAAAGTGGTCCAGTTTCATTCTTTTGCATGTGGCTGCCTTATTTTCCCAACACCATTTGTTGAAAAGACTGTCTTTTTCCCATTGGATAGTCTTTCCTGCTTTGTTGAAGATTAATGGACCATATAGTTGTGGTTCATTTCTGGGTTTTCTATTCTGTTCCATGGATCTATTGTGTCTATTTTTGTACCAGTACCATACTATTTTGATTACTGTAGCTTTGCAATATAATTTGAAGTCCGGAATTGTGATACCTCCAACTTTGCTTTTCTTTTTTAAAATTGCTTTGGTTATTCAGGGTCTTTTGAGGTTCCATATAAATTTTAGGGTTTTTTTTTTCTAGTTCTGGTGAAAAATGCTGTTGGTATTTTCATAGGGATTGCATTAAATGTGTAGATTGCTTTGGGTAGTATAGACATTTTAACAATATTCTTCTAGGGGCGCCTGGGTGGCTCAGTCGGTGAAGCGACTGCCTTCGGCTCAGGTCATGATCCTGGAGTCCCGGGATCGAGTCCTACATCGGGCTCCCCGCTCGGCGAGGACCCTGCTTCTCCCTCTAACCCTCCCCCCTCTCATGTACTCTCCTCTCTCTCATTCTCACTCTCTAAAAATAAATAAATAAATCTTTAAAAAAAATATTCTTCTAATCCATGAGCATGGAATGTCTTTCCATTTTCTTGTATCTTCAGTTTCATCAGTATTTTATAGGTTTCGGTGTATAGGTCTTTTGTACCTCTTTGGTTAGGCTTATTCCTAGGTATCTTACTATTTTTGATTTAATTGTAAATAATTTCTCTTTCTACTGCTTTGTTATTAGTGTATAGAAATGCAACAGATTTCTGCACACTGATTTTGTATGCTGAGATTTCACTGAATTCATTTATCAGTTCTAGTAGTTTTTTGGTAGAGTCTTTAGGGTTTTCTATATATAGTAAGTTATCTGCAAAGAGAGTTTTCCTCTTCTTACCAATTTAGATGCCTGTTGTTGTCTAATTGTCGTGACTAGGACTTCCAGTACTATGTTGAATAAAAGTGTGAAAGTGGACATCCTTGTCTTGCTCCTGACCTTGGGGGAAAATCAGTTTTTCCCATTAAGTATGGTGTTCACTGTGGGGTTTTCATAGATAGCCTTTATTATGTTGAGGTATGTTCCCTCTAATCCTACTTTGTTGAGGGCTTTTATCATGAATGGATGTTTTTCTGTGTCTATTGAAATGATCATATGATTTTTATCTTTTCTCTTATAGAAGTTATGTATCACATTAATTGATTTGCAAACATTGAACTACCCTTGCATCCCCGGAATAAATCCACTTGATTGTGGTGAATGATTTTTTTTTAATGTATTGTTGGATTCTGTTTGAATAGCAACCATTTTTCTAGTGCCAGAAAGCATAGTAATGTATTTCTTTAAATGGGAAAAAAAAAAAAAAAAGAATGTGTGTCAACTTCTAAAATTTATTTCTAAAATTTATTTCTTGAAAATTATTTTGTCTTCCAGGAATCTGTCTTAAACTATCGGTTAGATCCTCTTGGCATTGTTGATGGTTTTACTGCTGAGGTAGGGGCAAGCGGTGTTTTCTGCCCCACACATTTGACTCTTCCGGTTGAAGTGTCATTCTACAGTGTTTCAGATGATAATGCTCCCTCTCCTTATATGGCAAGTATTTTAAAAATTGTCTTTGCTAAAATCAACCAATTTAATGACAAATGTCTTTAAGGAGATTTAAGACTGCTTTCTGTCAATGCTTGAAAACAAAGCATTTCCTAAGAAACTAAAGAATGAATACAGACTAAAATACCAGCATGTTACCTCACAACTTCTTTTCCAGCTAGCTCTAACAACGAATTTCCTCTTTTGCATTTGAGGATCTGCTGAAAGTTTACTTGTTTCTATTTCATTTGAAAAGATGACAAAACTTTGATTAGTGACACTGTAATTTCATGTCTTGCTGAATTCACACAAATTCTCAAGTGCTTACTGTGCACACTGGTCCCACAAGTGTTGCCTTCACATGTGATCCTCATCTCAGGAAGATTTAGGTAAAGATTTGGTGAATTAAGTCTTCTGTGAGACCCTTTCAGCCCCTTTCTCCTGACCATTTTTTTCCTAATCCTGGAGTTGTTTTCTAATCCTAGCTATTTCTGTTTCCATATGTATGTTCTAATGGGTAGAGTAAGATAGCCAGGGGTAATTTAGAGCAGTTTTGAGCCTTATGATCCTATGACTTCATCTTTCCCGTTTTTAAAATTTTGATCACTTGAGGATAAAATAAGCCTTCAGCTGCAAAAATGATACTGGGTCCTAATGTATGTTTAGTATTAGCCCTTTACAAAAGACAAAGATGGAGAAGAGGCTAACAGTGCAAGTCTGTAAGAAGTTTACAGTGATGGTATCAAATATGGAGTTAGATTTGTGTTTTCATGTTAGGTCTTACTTTGAGAAGTACAGATTGCTATAGTTACAGAAATATACAGCTCTGGCCTTGCTGCTTGAATTTCCTAGCTTACCACATGGCCCTATTGATTACTCTCCTAATATCCCTCTCCCCGACCTTCTAGATTTTCAAGGACTAAAAGTTGTGAAAAGGGAATTCTATGCAATTGAGAAACAACAGAGGAAAGGAAATTATACATTTTGGGGGACCTAAATATAGCCTATTCATTATTGGCCCACTTTGCTCAAGAAAAGTTATTTTAGCCTTACTCCATTCTGAGGGTGAAATTCTTTTTTTTAAGATTTTATTTATTTGAGAGAGAACAAGTGAAAGAGAGAGAGCCTGAGCAGAGGGAGGGGCAGAGGAAGAGAGAGAAGCAGTCTCCATACTGAGCAGGGAGCCCAACACTGAGTTCATCCCAGGACTCTGGGACCACGACCTGAGCCTAAGGCAGATGCTCAACTGACTAGGCCACCCAGGTGTCCCTGAAAATTTTAAGAGCCTGATCATTGGTTCATACTTTGATTAAAAACAAAAACAAAAACCACATAGTGGAGTCTGCTCATTTACTCAAGTGTTCTTTCCCCAATAATATTTACACTTGTGGATCATAGTCATAAAGATATACAACATTATTATCTAAAAGACCCACTCCTTCACAAACCTGTCCAGTTATCACAAAGCCACCTGTTACTCATTTACCATGGAAAGATTTATCTACTTTTCCAATATAATTTTGAAAAAATAACTGCTAATATTGGATAACTAGTAACATGGAAAGTACAACTGATGTAAGTTCAATATCAGAATAAATGTATCATTCTGGAGTACTTACAATATTAAAATAGAACTATAGAGGGTATCCATTTTGCTTTACTAGGATATAACAAGTCTCATCTGTTTCACATATTCTATTGGCACTTAGTAATTACAGAATGGAAATGTAAGGTCTACAGTATTGTAATCTGTCATAATGTACAAAGTTCCCAATGACTTAGAAACAAGATAAAAGAGGTCAAGTAAATATATTTGATTGAAATTTACAAGCAAGAGAGAATTTGAACTTCGCTTTTAAAAAGCAGACCAGCATTAATCTTTGACTTTGGTTGACATCTAAAACACATAGGATTAAGAGATAAAGGGTTTTGTCACTTTGTCTCCAGAAAGTACACACAAATGATTATAGCTTTTGATATTGAAAAGGGTATGAATCAGGTTGAGTTTGTGGAATCTGTGCTTTAAGAATCTCTGACTTAACTTTTCTCTCATAATATTCTTCAGTAAACTTTCCATCATGTAATTAAATTTTTTCTAGGTTAATTTATTCGTTAGAAATGGGTTCCTTTTGTAAATGACCTAGTTCAAATCTTAGACCACAAATCTTTCCTACTATAATAAAATTAATCTTGTTTTTTCAGGGAATCTTATTTACATTTTGGTAGTTTAGTGTATTTTCAAAAGATTGATCACATTTTGATAAGATAGTATATATCACAGACCAGCAGAACTGAGATACCAAATTCCTACTTTTTACCTTGGGATCTCTCATCACAAATAACACAAATGACTCATAAAGGTAAAATTTTGCACAGAAAATTCTTTGTGGTATAGAAAATGTACAAGACTTTTCATTAAATAATTCCTTAAAGATTAACCCAAAACCACATAATCTCTCTCTCCAATTTGGGTATCAGTGGTAAAAATGTTCTCCAACTGCTACATAACAATATTTCACTGTTTAGAAACTATTGAATGGGTGGGACCAGGTAAAATGGTCTAAAAAATGTATGCCAGTGGTAAATTCAAGGTATGACTTCAATTATCATCATATTAACAGGACCATATATTATTTTTTGTATTTGTAATTCACCAAATTAAGATAAGCTTCTTTTAATTTTATTTATTGCATATTCTCTATTGCAGAATAATTTGAGTTTTTGTGAGATTTTGACCCAACTTAGTTTATCTTAACCTTTCTATTCCATCCTCAAATGCCAGAAGAAAATGTATTTTTCTTATTTTAAATACAATAAAATTTTTATAGGTAGATACATTAATATGCTGACCAACTAAAATAACGAAATTATTAAAATATAACAAATAATAAATTTAATAATATCAATGAAATTCCACATAACTTCCCAATTTGTATCTAAAATTCCTAATTTTCTAATGCCCCTACTGATCTTACATTGCTTAGAAATGGTTGTAAAGTGTTGGCATAAACTATAAGGTTTTAAAAATATACATACTGTCTTTATAAATTGATTTAGTTACTGTTACCATGTTCTGAAAACTATTAAAATTCTATGTATTAAAGGAAATAAGTATAGGCTTCATAGTTTTTGCCCCACCAGTTTTCTTATATGTATTTTTTTTTAAAGATTTTATTTATTTATTTGACAGAGAAAGACACAGCGAGAGAGGGAACACAAGCAGGGGGAGTTGGGAGAGGGAGAAGCAGACTTCCCACCGAGCAGGGAGCCCGATGCGGGGCTCGATCCCAAGACCCTGGGATCATGACCTGAGCCGAAGGCAGACGCTTAACGACTGAGCCACCCAGGCGCCCCTTCTTATATGTATTTAGGGGAAGGTAGCAAGGAAAATAGTAATGTATTGCCTATAGCAGTGTGATTATAAAGGTAGCTATTATTTGGATATATTTTACTTTCTCTTTCTGGAACTAGGAAGAAGAGGTGTATTATATACCATAGCTTTTTTTCACATAAAGCAGATTGTAAGAGAGAAATTGTTAAAGCTTCATTACTGCATTGGTTAGGAATGCAGTTTATTGATACACTTTTTTTCATGCTTTAAATGACCGTGTGGTAAATCAGATTAGACAAGAACAACTATGCCCTTTCAGTGACCATTTCCATGAATATTTCCTAATATTAATGTGTTAACTTAAGAGTCTGAGGATGGCGCTTGACTCACGTAGCAGAGTCTGGCCCTCCTTTTACCTTTGTGCGCTTTTTTTTTTTACCCTCCAATCTTGATCTTTCTTACAAATAATAGAGATGTCTGATGGGACAGTCTTGTTTCATATTTACTTTTACTGAAGGTTGACGTGTTTTGGAATGTACCGTATAAAATGATGGAATATGAAATGTAGAGCATGCAATTATTCTACTTAACTACTGAAAACTGTTACCCCACTAAAATGAATCAGCCTTCCTTTCTTAAAGCTATCTAAGAATTAAATATCACAATTACCACCTGTAGTCATTTGGTCATCTTGCTTATCTAGAAACTTTCACATATTCAATTCTAGCTTTCCTTGTTTTAATTTATGCTTGTTTGCCATTGTTTGGACTTCTGTAGTGATTAGAACACCCTTCTCAGAAAACTACTTTATATAGTAGAGTGGTACTTTTCAAACTTTAATGTACATATGATATCATCTGGGGGATCTTAAAATACAGCTTTGATTTGGTAGGTCTAGAGAGAACCAGAAATTGTGCATTTCTAAGTTGTTTACAGGTGATTCTGATGATGCTGGTCTGTCTCTAGTCAGAAATCCATATATTAATTTAACTCACTGGCTGAAGAATTAACTTCACTGTTGGCTAAGACGTAGACCTTTCTGCATTCCTGACTTTTTGTATGTCCAAAGAACAATAAATTGGTTGTTTCCTCATTTCCCTCCTCCCGTGTGATACAAGGGAATCGTCCTATCTTCTCCCTTTATTTCCTTTTCAGTTAAGGAGCTTCTTACTTCTATATTGTATATCTTAATAGAAATTTCAAGCAGTGTAATTTTACATATTATTTATTGCAACATCTCCAAGAAGAACAGTAAATTGTTTCCTTTGGGTGGGACCCTCACTGTTACATACTCAGAATGTATCTATTGATGGGAATATTTTTGCATACATGTAAAATTCTAAAATGTTAGTAATTACATGGTTTATTATTTTCAGTCTTTTATATACATGTGCATCAGTTTGTACTCAATTTGTCTTCTTTTATTTCAAGGGTGTGATTACTTTAGAGTCCCTTGGTAAAAGGGGTTATCGAGTACCTCCTTCAGGAACAATACAAGTGGTATGTGTTTTATAGCCTACAATTGCAATAATCATTCTCTCACATACATATAGAACTTAGCCCTTTCTCCTGCTACTGCTGCTGCAACAACTTTGGTAAGTAACAGTGGGGCTGAAGCTTTTTTGGAGTTTCCCTGCTCTGCCCCAGGAATGGCCATGTGGGGACCTTCATAAAAGGAAAGCATAAATAATCTAATGAAGGTGAATGCTTTAGAAAAATAGTATATGACAGTTTACATAACTTAAATAGAGCTATTTTCAGTGTAATTAGAACTTAACATTACTAGTTCCTTCTATTTAATATAATAGCCAGACTGAGATTGACCTATTTAAAAGGAGACCTCAAATATTAGTATTGCTTTGGCAGGAAAACTTGTAAAACAAAATTACATTATTATCCCTAGTGTAATAATTTCTAAGTTAGTCTACTAAGATGGTTACACAAAGTAGAAGTGTAGTCTGACAGATATGAGGGCAGAGAAGGCGTCCTTTTCTTTTGGTCTAGGTATTGATCTAGTTTTGGCTCAGGAGAATTCTAGCCCAGAGCAATCATTCATCATTGGTCTTGTGTTCTCAGAAGAGTAATTTGATATCAAGACCAGTTTGCGATTGAGTTCATCTCCAAGTCAGACCCAGGATAATCCTGCAGGCCCAGAAGTCTATTACAAAGCTGGCTCTTGCAGACTAAAAAGTATCTAATTGAAATTTGTTGGTTATATCTCAGTAAAGCCGAAATTTAAAAAAAGAAAGAAGTCTAGCTAAGTTCCTTAACACTCAGGATCTGTTCTAATTCAATAAGCCTTCTTACAACTTTTGGCCTCAATGTGATCAGTGTTTCACCAGACCACTTTTACTCATCACCAGTGTTCGAATACAGCAAGGAGTCTGTACATTTATTTCCTATCACACAGGGATGAAACATAGTACTATGCAATACATATGTGTGCATATAGTGCAGTATATACATGTATATAAATTTTACCAAGGAAGAATTACTGCATATTAAAGTAAGACTTTTATGTTAAATGGATTTCTTGAACTAAAACGAGTGATAATCTTCTTGTTCTCTTGCCTCTGGCTATGTAGTTCATGTGACAGAGTGGGTCACTGGAAAGCTAGCTATCAATTGTCATAATAATGAGGCATAAACCGAGGGGCAGCATATTCATACCTCTTGTTTGAGGACTGCCAACTTTAAAAATGATTAATTTTGAATCTGAAATTTAGGTATGTGTTTCATTAGTTTAATTATGTATAAACATGGTTTGAACTCCCGGCTTGCTAGATGTTGTGGTTGTTGAATATATTAGCCTTAATCTTAAGACTCACTAGATTTAAAAAGTTGGATCATAATATTGATATATTTCTCATTTTGATTCAGTGAGTGATGTCCAGTGCCACGGATGAGCTTCTGAAAGCATGGGCACCAAGTTACCTATTGATGTGTTGGTAATTTGGTTAAAGTCAGATCAGCAGCTTGGGATCTTGTTTAAAAATTTAAAAAATAATATTCCTCCAATTATTAATAGCCAAGTATCAATTGAATTTAATTCAGTCTTCACTAAGGATACATATTTTGGTCTATTATGATATTGATGATTTTTTAAAAGTTTCGTGTCACTACAGTTTTTGCAATGAATCCAACTGTGGGAGCATGAAGTATTATTCAGCCTACTTTGTAACTAATAATAATGAACTTTATTTTCTAAACTTGGAAAAATTCCCAAATAAGGAAATTTCTCTTTTTTGAGAACATATTTTTAATTTTATGTAACTATATATACTAAAAAGTATAGTTTTACCTAGCTATTTTATTTTTAAAATTTTCTATTTATTCACTATTAAAATGTAAGGAAAATTAACATTCTCAGTGTTTTGCAGTTGACACAATTTAATAAAGCTAATGTTGGAAATAAGTTAACTGGAATGTTTTAATCCAGTAAGGGTGTATTTTGCTTACTTTAGTGGAAGCATTTCTTAAAATCTGAAGAAAGAGTAAAAGCTATGTATTGTCTAATATGAAATTTGTGACTAAAAATTTTGATTTGTTACAGGATTTTATATTATTGGGAAATAAAAAGTTGAACCATTTTTTTAAAAAAAAATACTGAATATCACTTCATAAACTTTTAAAATGTTATTAACTTTAGTTCCCAAAACTGAATTATATCCACTGGGATTAACTTATTATTTTAAAAAAAACAACCTATTTTATTATTGGCACAATCATTTTGCATCAAATCAACAGATCACTTTTTAAAGAATAATTTTTATGTTGTTTCTTCAGACCTTATTTAATCCTAATAAGACTGTGGTGAAGATGTTTGTTGTGATATATGACTTACGAGATATGCCAGCCAATCATCAGACATTCCTACGACAAAGAACTTTTTCTGTACCTGTTAAACAAGAAATGAAGAGAAGTGTTAATAAAGAGAACATCCGACATTCAGAAGAACGGTTATTACGCTACCTCATACATCTGAGGTAATGTTTCAAATAAATATGAAAATGTTACTTCGGAAAAACAACTTCAAAGTTTTAGTTTAACACATGTTACTCTAACTAGACGAGTGTCCTTTGGAATTTGCTTAATTTGGGGGAAACTTTTCATATGCCAAGATGCTGAAAATACATGACATATCTTACTGCGGTCATTGTTACTTGTTGAATTAGAGTTTTTTTTCCTTTCTTTTTTTTAAGATTTTATTTATTTATTTGACAGAGAACACAAGCAGGGGTGCAGCAGAGGGAGAGGGAGAAACAGGCTTTCTACTGAGCAGGGAGCCTGATGCGCGGCTCAATCCCAAGACCCTAGGATCATGACCTGAGCCTAAGGCAGATGCTTAACCGACTGAGCCACCCAGGCGCCCCAAATTAGTTTTCATTTATAGTGATGTAATGTAAAATAGTTTATATCACATACTGACATATCTGGGGCAGTGAAACACATGTTTGAAACCAATAGAATTATAATATGAACCACGTAAGTGGTTCTGTATTTTCTAGTAGCCACATTAAAAAAAGTAATAAGAAACAGGAAAGATTAATATATTTTATTTAACCCAACATACCCAAATGTTTGAATATATAATCTACATGAAAATTATGAATGAGGTATTTTACATTCTTTTATTGTACTAAATATTTGAAATTAAGTATAGATTTACAGGAATAGCACAACTCAATTTGAACTAGCCACATTTCAAGTGCTCAATAGCCACACGTGGCTAGTAGCTACTGTATTGGGCAGGGAAGTTTTTAACATATGAATGAATAAATCATTCATTTAACAAATATTTATGTGTTGGGTATGCTTCTGGAAACAACAGTGTGAAAATCTCTGTTCTTAAAGAGTTTAAATTTAGTAATTCCATCAGAAATACCTTTTCCTATAACTTTTGCTACCCGGATCACAACGCTAGGTTGTGAGAAAGTGTTTGCCCTCGAGGTCCAAGTTGCCAGTACTCTAGAGCTAGGTTTTCTGCCCTTAAATCCTACAGTAGCTCTCAGGCAATGAGCAAATCAGTTGGTTAAGAGAGAGCTGAATAGCCTTTTTTTTTTTAATAAAGATTTTATTTATTATTTGACAGAGAGAGGGAGAGCACAAGCAGGGGGAGCAGCAAGCAGAGGGAGAGGGAGAAACAGTCTCTCTGCTGAGCAGAGAGCCCGACATGGGGCTCGATCCTAGGACCCTGGCCTCATGACCTGAGCCAAAGGCAGACACTTAACCAACTGAGCCACCCAGGCACCCCTGAATAACCTTTTGCTTATAACTTTGTTCTTTGTAATTTTCTGATGCTGTTCATAGTAAATTCTCAGTCACATCAGTGAGAGTTACTCATTTTAGCCTAACTGCTTCCTCCAAAAGTCGCTGTTCATGAGAAGGAGGCACCTCTCATCAAGGGCTCAGGCAGAAGACCCCTTTAATCTGCTACTGATGGTGACCACCAGCTATCGTTCAATAGATCTGCCTTGTGGTGGTCTGGAGTGAATAAAGAGTGAGCTGGCCACTCAAGTCCCATACTTGAAAAAGTCTAATACAGGGGCGCCTGGGTGGCTCAGTTGGTTAACCGTCTGCCTTTGGCTCAGGTCATGATCCCAGGGTCCTGGGATCCAGCCCCATGTTGGACTCTCTGCTCAGTGAGGAGCCTGCTTCTCCCTCTCCCTCTGCCTGCCACTCTGCTTACTTGTGCTCTCTCTATCAAATAAATAAATAAAATCTTAAAAAAAAAATCCAACCCTCTTCTTAAAAAAAAGAAAGAAAGAAAAAGTCTAGTACTTCTTAATTGGTATTCTTACCTTGGGGTTTTCTGCCTAGTGTTCTGAATCCTAAGGACATGTTGAACTGACTCAGTGTTTTTAAACCCAACTCTACACTACCTGTCATGAGCCTAATGGGAAATGTTATACAGACTGTGGAGGGAAAATCTGAAAACAGACTTGGAAGACTTTTAAAAAGAGAAATGGAATGAAATAGTGACTATAAGATAGCTCCCAGGCCAATCTAGGATAAGATTGAACTCTCTCTAAACTTCCATTTGATACCATTCCTCTTGAAGTTTCACCACCATAGCCATACATAACCAACATTCACTAAAGTAAACATCAACTACCCCAGCCTTTATAATCCCCACATAGTGATTAGATACTTTAAATGATGTAAAGAAACGTCTTTGGGAAGTATACCATATATGTATGAGTATATTATACTTGTTAAAGGTCTCAGTTTTCTCCTTCAGATTAAGAAGGTGAAAAAACTTCGGACAGAATGAAACAGTGAGCTGACATTCAGCTCACATACATCCGACCGCCAGATTTTTCAGCTAATTTAGGAGTAAAATTCATAAACCCAAAGAGTATTTCTGCTATGCATAGGGAAAACCGGAGAGATTAGCACTAAAGAATATGTTTGTATGTTTGACTATCTTCCAGATAATTTGTATGACAGAAGACTCCAAATAAACACAGTTCCACACACAGTTTTTGTTTTTGTTTTTTAAGATTTTATTTATTTATTTGACAGAGACAAACACAGCGAGAGAGGGATCACAAGCAGGGGGGGTGGGAGAGGGAGAAGCAGGCTTCCTGTGGAGCAGGGAGCCCGATGGCGGGGCTCGATCCCAGGACCCTGGGATCATGACCTGAGGTGAAGGTAGACACTTTATGACTGAGCCACCCAGGCGCCCTCCACACACAGTTTTGATAACCATTTTCATTTCACTGCAAACTTTGGTCTTTTAATGATGGTTAGGCTTTATTTAGCTAGCCATTGCTGATGATAGCAGTAATTCCTCAGTACTGTATTATTTTCTGGGGTGACTTTTCAAGTTTAGAATCCATTTTAATGTACTCAAAATTGGGAGAGGGAGGGGCGCCTGGGTGGCTCAGTCGTTAGGCGTCTGCCTTCGGCTCAGGTCATGATCCCAGGGTCCTGGGATCGAGCCCCGCATCGGGCTCCCTGCTCAGTGGGAAGCCTGCTTCTCCCTCTCCCGCTCTCCCTGCTTGTGTTCCCTCTCTTGCTGTGACTCTTTCTGCCAAATAAATAAATAAAATCTTAAAAAAAAAAAAATTGGGAGAGGGCAAGGTATGTGAAATGGATGTGACTAGAAGATGCTAGGACTGCAAAGCCCAAATGCAGTATGATTGACTGATGTGAACTGAAATTTGACACTGTAGTTGAGGGAAGGTACATGTGTTATGGTGTCAGGGATGAAAAGTAGGATGGTATGTGAAACAAGCCTTATAGAAAGAAACATCTCTGATATTATAAGAAGGAAAGGGGGTATGGATTGTTTAGGGAATAATAAGGGAGAAGCACTTAACTAGCAGCACATACTTTGGCAATAGAAAACTAAAATATCTTTTTAAAGAGTCACTCTTAATATTGTAGCAAGACTAATTCTTCCTGCTTTCAAAATTAAATTATTCAGGTTTGTTTGTTTTAAAGACTCAGTCCCTGAAACGTTGCATCTTTCTGTTTGCTTGTTTGTGTAGGTTCCAGAGCTCTAAATCTGGAAAGATCTACCTCCATAGAGATGTACGGCTCCTGTTCTCAAGAAAGTCAATGGAAGTTGATAGCGGTGCTGCATATGAACTCAAATCTTACACTGAATCGCCAACAAACCCTCAGTTTTCACCAAGATGTTGATAAGGAGTGACTATTTAAAGTATTTGCTCAATACCCAAGTTTGAAAGTAAAAATTAGCGTAGAACGGAGTGTACCAATTAACAACCAGGAGAGTGGATCCTCTCCTGTTATCTTGGACCAGTTTTTATTAAAGGATTCCTGGAATGAGATCCACATATTCCAAGTAGACTGGAAACACTCATGTCCTAATAATCCTTTTTGTACTGTTGAAACCACTTCATTGGACGTGTTGCAATAGCAAACCTCCCCCCCCTCCCCCCAGTTAGATTAGTGTTTACACATTTATTTCTCAGTTATTTAATATTTAATGTGTTCCTTAATACTCAAGTGATGTTTGTCTCTAGTGTTCTAATGTAGCACAAATCCTATGTAAAATCATACTATGTATTTTTGACATTAATGTTGAAATCCAAAATATATGCACAAGTCTTTAATTTTGTGTGATGTGTTTTAAGTACTATTCATTTAATTTATTGAAAATGAGAATGAAATGTGGAGCTTCTTTAAGATTAACGCACTATGCAAGCATGTGTACTTTTTATATCTCCCAGCTCTAGTTTTTACCCCATCCAGGTTGCTGTTTCACATACTAGTCCTTTAACATGCTGTTTTGGCAGTGCAATGTGGACTAAGCAGCTTCACATTCCCTTTGCAAGTTCAAATCATTATGCCCATTCATACTCCTTCTAGAACTCCTTATCCCCAAAACAGTTCTATTTTTCCTTAATTACTACTACAGAGGCTTTACATTAAATTGCTGTCCCATGCTAGATAACTTTTGCAAATTGTTAAAAAGAATATGTACTTTGAAAACAAATTAGTATTTATATTGTAAATATATGCAAAAAAGCAAAAAATGTGTATTTGGCTTTTATTTTTAGATGAGATATTCATGTGATTGATTTCTGGTAGCCATCAGACAGTTTCCATTCTAGCTTTACAGCAGACAAGAAGAGAGGGAAGATGCCTTGAGCCTCTTCCCCAAAGAAATTTATCATTTTTTTTTTAAGATTTTATTATTTATTTATTTATTTGGGAGGGAGAGAACAAGCAGGGAGGAGGGGGAGAGGGAAAGAGAGAGAGAGAGGCAGACTCCCTGCTGAGCAAAGAGCCGAGTGCTTGGTCCCAGGACCCAGAGATCATGACCTGAGCCAAAGGCAGACGCTTAACCAACTGAGCCACCCAGGCGCCCCAAAATTTATCACTTTCTTGCTCAGAGTCACAATGGAAGGAAGGCATTTGGCAGCTAGGAAAGCCTACTTAAGGAAGGGAACTTGACTTCCCTTCATCCATCCCCCTTAGAAGAGTGGTTTTAGATGTTTGTGCAGGGACAGTGGACAACAGATCAGATAATAAGGCACAGATACTGGGCATGCGGGTACAAATTCGCAAGTACAGGTTAGAGAATACGTACCACTCAGGCCACACCAGGAGACTTGGGAGTCAAGGACCAGGTGTGTGCTCTGGAATTTGGGAGACTGGAAAGTCTTTATTTTGGAACCCAGCTAATGGATGACTATTCAAGGGAAATCAGACCAGTGATGAGTAGGTGGTTGTGGGGTGGCCAACAAGAAGACTCTTATAAATTTCTTTTAAAATACGGACGGGGCACCTGGGCGGCTCAGTCGGTTAAGCAACTGACTCTTGGTTTTGGCTCAGTTCATGATATCATGTGGCTCAGGTCAGGATCTCATGGGTGGTGAAATTGAGCCCCTCATCAGGCTCCGTGCTCAGCTTGAAGATTCTCTCCCTCTGTTCCTCCCCCCGCTTGTACACATGTGTTTGCTCTCTCTCAAATCTTTAAAATACCAGCTAAAAGAGAAAAGGCTCTTAATATTACGTAAAGCTAAAAAAAAGAAAAGTCAATGGAACAAATTTATGAGGATTTATTCTTAATTTTCATGCCATGGAAACATCGTGGAATTACGACCCAGGATATTTGAGACTGTAGTCCTAGCTCTAATAGTATCTGATAGGACTGACTCCAGGAATTCTCTAAACTTTCTGGGTCTGTGTGATTGAGAAAATGGGGTGAGAGTATTGATAATATGCCTGCTTAAATTCTGTCATCTGATTCTTGGAATAAGTATCCCAATATGTGTATCTTTTTTTTTCCCTTTAAAGATTTTATTTATTTGACAGAAAGAGACACAGTGAGAGAGAGAAACAAGCAGGCGGAGTGGGAGAGGGAGAAGCAGGCTTCCCGCTGAGCAGGGAGCCCGATGGGGGCTCGGTCCCAGGACCCTGGGATCATGACCTGAGCCGAAGGCAGACGCTTAACGACTGAGCCACCCAGGCGCCCCCCAATATGTGTATCTTGGTTTCTTAGACATTTGACCAAAGTAAATATTGATAATTTTATAGAAAACTTGGAAAACACCAAGCCTTTAAATCATCAAATGCCTTTTTTTAAAATTTTTATTTATTTATTCGACAGAGAGAGAGACACAGTGAGAGAGGGAACACAAGCAGGGGGAGTGGGAGAGGGAGAAGCAGGCTCCCCGCTGAGCAGGGAGCCCGATGTGGGACTCGATCCCAGGACCTTGGGATCATGACCTGAGCCGAAGGCAGACGCTTAACGACTGAGCCACCCAGGCACCCCTCAAAATGCCTTTTTAAAAATTAAATGTTATTGTTTCTTTGACCTCTCCAGTAACCCAAAAATTAGTGATGTATGTTGCATGCGGGTGTCTTTTTATGTGGATACCTCACTGTAAACCTTCTAGAATTATTTCTAGTACATGGCTTTCCATGTTTCTGGGTATTTAATTTTTTTTGTAAGATTTTATTTGAGAGAATGTGTGTGTGTGTGTGTGTGTGTGTGTGTGTGTGTGTGTGTGCGCGCGCGCGCGCGCGCACAGGCAGGGAGGGATAGAGGGAGAGGGGCACTGTGGTATCATTACCGGGGCTGCAGGTAGAGTTTAACCGACTGAGCCACCCAGGTGACCCACAAGATAGATAAATCTTTTTAAAAAAATTTAAAAACTCCAGGTCACAAACAACCTGCAGAAAGTCTTTGGAAATTTTCTTATCAGATGAGAGTAAGTGATGAAATGGGGACTGAATAGAAGGCATCCAAAAGAAGACTGCTTCCTGGGGCCCCTGAGTGGCTCAGTCGGTTAAGCATCTGCCTTCCAAGGTCATGATCCCAGGGTCCTGGGATCGAGCCCCATGTCAGGCTCCCTGCTCAGCGGGGAGCCTGCTTCTCCCTCCTCCTCTCCTACTTTCCCACCCCACCCCCACACCTGCTCTCTCTCAAATAAAAATCTTAAAAAAAAAAAAAAGATTCCCTCCTGCTATTTTCCCCCACCAGGTCTTTGTCATTCCCAGAATGAAAGAAAGGAAAACATTTCTCTTTCAAGTCTTCATTCTAAGGATTCCCACCCTTCCCTAATTAGTTTTGTGAATGAAGCAGTGATTCTTTTTCAAACTTAAAAGATTCATGCAATACATGTCCATTATCAGATTTTTTTCACACTACTTAATGATGTAAAGTCAATATGAAAGTCCCTTTCTCTGTTCATCCTTTGAGCTATCACTTTACAGAGGTGGTCACTGTTGAAATTTCGGTATTTGACACTCTATATGGTCTACAAGACCTAGGAATACAGTGTCAGTCTAGATGCGAAGACGGCTTTTTCATCACGGTAGGAATTCTTTTTCAATTCCTAAAATTATATATGCATTGGAATCAGCCCATGCTACTCCATCATGGATCATTATGAGAAAGATGTCGTTTCTAAAAATTTTTATTGTGGAAGTATAGTTGGTGAGATACGTGTTTTAAACTTGGACCCTGGGAGGAGGAAGAGAACATATGAATGCCTAATATGAATGTGCCACACAGTATAAACAATTTATATGTTATTTAATACTTAAAGCCATACTGCGGAGAGTATGAATTATTCTATAATGAAAGAAAAGGAAGCTTGAAAAGCTTGCCCAAGGTCTCATTGTCGGAAGGCTCAGGATTCAAATCTGAGTTAAAGCTTAAGTCTTTTCCACTCCACTACACTGGAATTTTGCCTCTTTTTAAATTCTTTTTCCACTAGTAATTATGGTCTAGCATAAAATATACTTTCATCAATATTCTTGGCAATAAAGTTTATAAGTTGTGTGTGATAAGTGAGACATATAAGGCAATGCCTATTAATCTATTAATCATTAGGGATAAAAAAAGACTTGGAGAAAAAAAAGGCTTTAGGAAGAAACGTTCTAAAGCCACTCAGAGGCCATTCAACTTAGTATACGGTCAGGAAGCATGCAAATAAAGTTCAGGGAAATTTTAGAAACACATTGTGGTAAATATTTCAAGAGATTTTAATTTTGAGAGAGAGTGGGTTGGGGGGTTGGAGGAGTAGAGGGAGAGGGAGAGAGAGAATCTCAAGCAGCTTCCACACCCAAGTGAGCAGTACAGAGCCCGATGTGGGGCTCAATCCCATGACCCCAAGATCACAACCTGAACCAAAATCAGGAGTCACGTGCCCAAACAACTGAGCCACCCAGGCACCTCATTTTAAGAAATTTTAAAGTTTTAAAGTTTGTGGAGTCTCTTCCAGACCCCACTGTTCATCATTCTTTTTAACTCATTCAAAATTTTCCTGTTTGTACTTTCAGTTCATATAAAGATCTCATCTCACTAAGTCCCTAGAGAAGTAGCATCCTCCAATTTCTAGGTTCCATTTCCAACACTGAAGTTTTTGAAACTGCTCTCTCTTTTACAGTTAACTGACCTTATTCAGGTAATGTTTGTTCCCTAGGCTTAGCTCACAAAGTCACCATTTATATTCAGGGTTTTGGGCATTCCATATCTCACTTGGCTTCCTGAGGTTGATCTTTCAGGCTCTTCTTATATCTTCCTTTCATAAATGTATTCTGTTCTTGGGGTGCCTGGCTGGCTCAGTTGGTGGAGTGTGCAACTCCTGATATTGGGGTTGTGAGTTTGAGCCCCACATTGGGTTTAGAGATTACTTTAAAATCTTTTAAAAGAATGAGCTGGTGCCGCTGCCACTGCAACCAAGATGGCCAGGAGACTCAGCCTTCCTCAAGAATGCTCGGGCTAAGGAGCCAGTGCTGGTCTTGTCCTTCACCATTGGGAGGCCACACTACAATTCTGCCCACCCTCAGCCCCTTCACCAAATACACCACCATGATCAACCAGGCCACACCCTACAACTATCCAGTGCCCCTCCGAGATGATGGGGACATGCCCGACATGCCCACGTCTCCAGTTTGGAATGGTTGAAGAATCTGTGAGCACCTCCGGTGACATGGAGTAGGCCCCCTCCCCTGGGGAGGGGGCCTACATTTTCCCACAATGCTAAAAGCCACCCCAGGGGAGAAAAATGAATTCTGTTCTTGATACTTGCCACAATATCAGCAACGATGCAGGTGGATTTCCTCTCTCAGATGCTTGAGGAATGGATGGGGTGGGACATTATCTCCTTTGCTCCTACAAACTCGAGCTAGGGCACCTACACCTCTAAAATACCACTGATCTTTTTTTTACACCTACCAAGTTCCAAGCCTGAAAAATTTTGTGCATGTGTGGATCAGAATCACCAGGGGGAGCTTTGGTTAAAGATAAATACTTGAACCTTGCCCCATACCTAATGAGGATCTCTGTTAATAGGGTTTCTCAGTGATTCTAATCCTTGTGGCTAATTTAATTAAAATTAGATAAAATTTAAAATTCAGTTTCTCAGTTGCACTAGTCACATCTCAAATGCTTGAGAGTCAAATTAGAGACAATTGTTTTTTGTTTTTTGTATTTTTTAGGGTGGGGAGGGGCAGAGGGAGAGAGTATTAAGCAGGCATCTTGACCAGAGCAGAAATCAAGAATCAGACACTTTAGGGCACCTGGGTGGCTCAGTCAATTAAGCGTTTGCCTTCAGCTCAGGTCATGATCCCGGAGTCCCGGGATGGAGTCCAGGGATTGAGGCCCAAGATAGAGCTCAGCGTTGGGCTCCCTGCTCAGTGGGAAGTCAGCTTCCCCTTCTGCCCCTCACCCTGCTCGTGCTCTCTCTCTCAAGTAAATAAATAAAATCTTAAAAAAAAAAAAAGTTGGACAATTAACCGCCTAAGCCACCCAGGTGATCCTGTTTCATGTTTGTTTGTTTGTTTTTTTATTTATTTGACAGAGAGAGACACAGCGAGAGAAGGAACACAAGCAGGAGGAGTGGGTGAGGGAGAAGCAGGCCTCCAGCCTAGCAGGGAGCCCGATGTGGGGCTCGATCCCGGGACCCTGGGTCCATGACCTGAGCTGCTTACCGACTGAGCCACCCAGGCGCCCCTGTTTTTTTTTGTTTTTTTTTAATGTCGGCTCCATGACCAGCATGGAGCCCAACATGGCTTGAACTCACGACCCTGAGATCAAGACCTGAGTGAGCTGAGATCAAGAGTTGGAGGCTCAGTGGACTGAGCCACCCAGGTGCTCCTGACTCGTGACAATTGTATTGGATAGCTAGCACAGATACAGAATATTTCCATGATCATAGAAATTTCTATTGATCAGCACTGATCTGAATATATAGATGGCACTTGAAGCTATGAGGTGGAAGTGATCTAGAGAGTGTAAAACTTGAAAAAAGAAGGGGATCCAAGGGCAGAATTGTTAGAATCCTCCCATTAAGAAGAAGGTAAAGACTCAACAAAGGAGATTAAGAAGGAATGGCCAGAGAAGTAGGAGAGAATAATAGAGCAGTATCCTAGAGGTCAAGAGAACTCAGTTTTGAAAAACAGGATGTTGGTGATCAGCATGCAATTTTAAACATTAAGGTACATGGTTAATGATGCAGAGGACTGTTACCTGTGGAAGGATGGCTTCTCAGGTCCCCACAATGTGTCACTGACCTTTGTAAATTCCCCATTGACCAAAGTCAGCCTCCCAGAAATTCAAACTTGCCTTCATGTGAGTGTCACTATCTTTCAGGAACAGAATCTTTTTATCCAAGATCACATATACTGATTTTTTTTATATACGTGGTCTCAGATTTTAAGTCAAGCTCACAAATACATTGATACAAGATTTATACCAGAATGTCAATTTATTAATAGAAGTACAACTGTTAGAGCTTCAGTTAGCCTAACTAGTGCAGTCTCCTTTCTCCCTATAGTTCTGTATGAAGGGATGGCAAATTTTCAGTAAGTTACTTCGTGATTGTGGAATGAGAACAAATAGTTGATCTTATATTTCTCAGCCGGCTCAGCTTAGAGCACTCTCAACGGGTATCTTCCTCAAGGAGTTGGCCTCTTGAGCTCTTGTATTCTAAGTACTTGCTTGCCTGACAAACCTCTTCCTTCTTTTCTATGAAAGGAGTGCAGTTTTTTTTGTTTTTCAAGTTGCAATCCCAATGCAGTTCTTCCTGTCTGAGATTCTTCCAAGGAAACTCTGGTTGAATGTTTTGATGGTTTCCAAATTCTCCCAGAATTGCATTCATTATCTGTTGCTGTTTATTAGTTTAACTCTTAGAGGGCAATCTTATTTCCAAGTTTCTTGAGAGACACTTCATTGCCAGTAGCTATTCAGATGTCAATTAGAATGAGGATTAAATGTAAAGTCAACAGATATGGTAATTAAGAAAGTCATTGGATGAGTTTGGTGCCAGGGGTTTCAGTAAAGTTGTAGGAGTGGACCCCCGGAAGTAAGCAAATGAATGGAATTTTAATTCCTTCGTCAAATATTTATTGAACATCTAGGATATGCTGGGCTCTGCGAAAGAAATATAAGCAAAATATGGACGAGGTCCCTGCCCTGATGTGGCTTATCTGAGCTGGAAAGGTGACATTAATAGAGTAATCAAAACAATTAATGTTTAATGATACAGTGTTGCTGGGGAGCTATACAGAGATGTGACCTGACCTAGGGTAGGGGCTCGAGAAAAGCCTGAGGCGATGACGCAGAATGGGAGATGTGAATGAATACGGTTAAGTAGGCAAAGCGGAGCGGGGAGAGACTTGTGGAGGAAAGCAGCACAGAGCTTTGGAGGGCCCAAAAGAAAATATGCATGGCTACACTGCGGAGAGCGAGTAAGAGAATCGGACCAGGAGAGTCCGGCAAAGTACAAAGAGTAAAGCTCCTGGAACAGGCAGAAAAGGGCGGGGAGAGGTGGCTCCACTTATAAACTACAATTCCCAGGAAGCATCTGGCAGACGGATGTGAGGTGAGGCGCGAGCCGCGACCTTTGAAGGAAGAAAGGAAGTGCTTCGGCGTCGCAGAGCCAGAGAAGCAGGGTAAGGTATGTAGGGGCGCGGTGCGGGAGGGGCGGCCGGGCCGCGGCGGGTCGCAGTCGCCTGCTGCCGAGCGCGGCGAGGCTCCGTGTCGTCATAAGGCGGCGGCCATTTTCGCGGGCGGAGGCGGCCCGAGCGGGCGCTCAGAGAGCGAGGGCGGGCGGGCCTGAGGCGGTGCGGCGGCCGGGCGGCCTCGGCCACCCGGTAATCGCATCTTCTCCCGGCGTCTCGTTTCAGAGGGAGCAGTATGTCCGCGGAAGTCCCTGAGGCAGCCTCCGCGGAGGAGCAGAAGGTGAGTGTGCACGGGGAGCGGCCCCGGGGACTCGGAAGGCCCAGAGGAGAGGCTGCCGGGGGCCGGGCCTGCCGGGCGGCCTGCTCCAGCCGCGTGCGGAGGGGCGCGCCGGGAGTCGGCCCCGGGCGCCTGGTGCAGAGAGCGGGGGAAGCCAGTGCAGCTCGGCCCTCCCGGCCGAGCTCTCTCCCACGTCTGCTGCCTGCTGGAACTCTGGTGCCTAGCGCCAACGTGGTGGGAGTTTGAACATTGTCCACGTCTTCGCCGAGGCTTGCCTTTTCTAGCGCCTTGGTGTGTCGCGTTTTCCCTTACACTCGACTATACATAGGAGCAGTTTCTGTGCGTGGAACCTAAGTTTTACCGTGAGCTTCACTTGCGTAGGAAGTTTTATTTCTCCCTTGGAGAACTAACTCTCCAACTACTGGTATTGTCCGCAAGCTCGTGTTTGCGCGGTGAGATAGACCTGGGTTGGCATTTCAGTTCCAGTCTTTGTTTGCTGTGTAACCTTGACCAGTTGCTCAGCTCCTTAGTTTTCAGTCTCCTCATCTGTAAAATAATAATAGTACTTCATAAGGTTGTTGTGAGGCTTAAATGAGGTAGGTAACTTACAATATTTAGCGCCGTCTCTGCGCAGAAATGTGAGCCACTGAGATCTGCATATGGTACTTGACTGAAAATCAAAAGCTTGGAATTTAAATTTTTTTTACCAACTTAATTGGTCTGGATTTTCGTAGTAAATAGGAATATGTTTTATTTTTTATTTTTTTTAATTTTTTTTAAAGATTTTATTTGAGAGAGAGAGAGAGCACGAGAGGGAAGAGGGTCAGAGGGAGAAGCAGACTCCCTGCTGAGCAGGGAGCCCGATGCAGGACTCGATCCCGGGACTCCAGGATCATGACCTGGGCCGAAGGCAGTCGCTTAACCAACTGAGCCACCCAGGCGCCCAATAGGAATATTTTTTAAACTCACTTGTAATATTGAAGGAAAATGTGCCACAAATCAGTGTAATTCAAATTATGAATATTAAGACTTTCTCTTTTATCAATGCTAAGTTCTTTATACCCCTTCCACCATTATTATTTCTGCTGCCCTACCCTCCAAGGTACTTGTGGCTGGCCTGCAAAGGCCCATGATATCTTGTTTCTTAAATTGTTGATGGAAAGTTACCAGCACTTTTTCTTGAAAAACCAGAGGGCATTATCATAGATAGATTTGGCCTAATGCTTGGACTTTGTTAAGGGCTTCTGCTTAATGTTCTACCCATGCTCCTAATCAGGTTGGAAATTTGCTTAGTGTATTAGTGTTCTAAACCCACTCCATATGTTCTT
Organism: Callorhinus ursinus; assembly: GCF_003265705.2. NCBI lineage: Eukaryota > Metazoa > Chordata > Mammalia > Carnivora > Otariidae > Callorhinus > Callorhinus ursinus. Next base: position 18,556,811 of record NW_027397087.1, on the reverse strand, counting down.
AACCGTGGTAACCTTCCTTTAGTTGGATGGTTTTGTTATATTGTAAGTATTTTTTAAAAAGAAAACAGTAACATAAATAATAGGCCAAGTTATGATATTATTCGGGAATATTCCAGTGAAAATTATGTTGGATAATTTTTACACTTAACAAAAACATGGACTTTCAAGGCATGCATATGGTGTTTGTAATTGCTTGGGATTTAAGAATCCAGAAAAAAAATACAAACTGTGTCTGTGCTGTCTTGTCCTTAACATGGAAATCAATCTCAGTTTTGACTTCTCATGTACAATAGTGTGCTATGTAATTTTCTTTTATGAGATTTGTTAGTGTGCTGCCAGAGTGTAAAGTGTTGATTTCTACAGTGTAAATACTTTTTACTTGGAACCGCCTAATATTCTGTCCCTAACACTATTAACATGTCTTGAATGTTTTCTCTTCATGAATGTCTACATTAAAAAGTTAATTCAAGTCCTTTGATTTTTAGGGCTACTGTCATTAATACCGAAGTGTGTGGGTAATATAATGTCCCTTCTTGAATTAGGGATTGGCTGTAGATGTTATGTGCCCGTAGCATGGATACCATCCCTAAACATGAGGAGAATGTGCAGAGTCACTTCTGTGTTCCTGTGGGCCAAATCACCTGTTTCTTCTATTTGGAAGAATAGTTAGATGACCTAAAAATTGGATTATTCTCTGTGTACCCAGTTGACCTTTCAATTAAAGTCAAAGTATTCAGCTAAAATACTTTTTTTTTAAAGATTTTATTTATTCATTTGAGACACAGAGATAGAGCATGAGCAGGGGGAGAGGGAGAAGCAGGCTCCCCGCAGAGCCAGGAGCCTGATGTGGGGCTCGATCCCAGAACCCTGGGATCAAGACCCGAGTCGAAAACAGACGCTTAACCATCTGAGCCACCCAGGTGCCCCCAGCTAAAATACTTTTGTAGTTTTATGGTACGTTAGCCTATTGCCTCTGAAAAATTAAGGTAAAGAGATAAGCCTGCATGGAGTAAAAGCTAAGTCACCGTTTCTCCTGAGTGCCCCTTGATAAGAGAAGAAAACCGTAGATACCACTGTTTTTTATTGGGATATTAATTAAATATGTACAAACATGAAAATATATAAACATCTGTCTCTTTAATACTGCTTTAAAATTAAAACGGGCACGTGGAAGGCTCAGTTGGTGGAACATGTAACTTTTGATCCTGGGGTCGTGAGTTTGAGCCCCACACGACGTAGAGATTACTTTAAATTTTTTTTAATTAAAACAATTAAATACAAACAAAATTAGTGTAAATTATTAATTCATTGTGGCATGGTATTTTGCTGAAAGTAAATTTCCAAAGTATTGAGATTGTGGTAGCAATTGTTAAGTTAAAGTGCAGGAACTCTTTGAGTATAGCAAGTTAATGCTCTCCCTGGTCGAATGGTGACTCAGTTCTCCTTTTTAAAGAGTAATCTGTGTGATCATTTAACTCTAAGGTCAAAAATACATCATTACATTTTAAATTCAGCTCTGTTCTTTTCTTATTATCTTGGACAGAGTACTGCTTAGTCTCTGTCATCATAAATGAAAGCTCAGATGGAATTCATGTAGCACTTATTAGAGATGGGAATTCAGATGTGCTAGTGTGTGGTTATATTTTTTTCTTCTAGATTATCACTGAAGTGAAAACAAAACGTTAAAAAAAATTAGCAGAGACCTCTTGGATCTGTCATCTGTGAATTCCACTTTGAATAACACTAAGTTTAGTCGGACTGGTGTACGGTCTTGTCCTGGGGTGAGAGGAGGCATGTGGAGACTTAAAACACGTAATTCTATGTTCATTGTGAGCATCTTAAGCTCAGGGACCCTCCTTTATTTATTTATTTTCCCATAGCATCTATCTTACCTGATTCATTCCATTCATTTCATTGTTCAGAAAATGTTGGTTGAATGAATTTTTCTCAGAAATTTTCAGTTGAAACCATTTCTGAAGTACTATTTCAATACAGATGACAATGCTTGTACTGCAGTTTATAAAGAGGAGGGATAGACTATAGTCATATAAAAACCTTTGATTAGACCCACTTAAGAAATCTGAATGAGGGCTCCTGGGTGGCTCATTCGTTAAGCGTCTGACTTCCGCTCAGGTAAGATCCCAGGGTCCTGGGATCGAGTCCCACATCAGGCTCCCTGCTCAGCGGGAAGCCTGTTCTCCCTCTGCCACTCCCTCTGCTTGTGTTCCTGCTCTCGCTCTCTCTCTGTCAAATAAATAAAATCTTTAAAAGAAAAATCTGCATGAAAGTAGAGGAATGCATATATATATTTTTTTTTTCATATATACAATGGTTTTTAAGTTTTTTAAAAATCTCAATAGGTTTTCTAGAGATTTAATTACAAGATTGATTAAATTAGTAAGATGTCTTAAAAGAAACTAACTCAAGTAGGGCTCTCAACTAAAATATTTTTGTCAGTTTAAAAGATAATGCTTGGTTGGGGCACCTGGGTGGCTCAGTTGGTTAAGCGCCTGCCTTTGGCTCAGGTCATGATACCAGGGTCCTTGGATCAAGTCCCACATCCTTGCTTAGTGGGGAGCCTGCTTTTCCCTCTGCCTGCCGCTCCCCCTGCTTATGCTCTCTCTCGCTCTCTCTCTGACAATAAAATCTTTAAAAAAAAAATAAAAGATAATGCTTGGTGCTTTTTCAAGTAGTAGAAAAGGAAGAGAAATATTGTGTAAATTACTTCCATTTATCATCATTAAAGAATGGATACAAATTGCTTTCCTATTTTCCTAGTTTTTAAGGAATTGCTGTTAATACTGGCATTTTCTGGGGCTATCTTAACACTGCCTTTGGTAACTAAAAAGCTCAAGGGTGTTTTTAATTTTAATTTTTAAACCACAACCTGCTGGTCTGCTTTGTGTGCAACCATTGATTCTTATTAATCTAGAGATAAACCTCAGAAAAGTTTTAAAATGTTTCTCTTTGTTATCTTAACAAGTGTGCTATATATAACTGTTTTAGGCTTGCCTCTGTTGTTAGACTTTTATTCCTGAACCTGTGCTACTATAACATGAAATATTTCAAAGATGAACTGAGGGTGAAACTGTCAGGTGTTTAGAAAGTTTCTTAGCTGTTGAAACAATTGGAGTACATTGTGTTCATTCATTAGGCTTTTATTGAACACCTGTTAAATGCCAGGCACTGTGCAAGTAGCAAGGATTTAATTGGACCACAGTACTTTTCCCTTAGAGGATGATAACAGTACTGATACTTTCCTGGCAATATCCCAAAGGATTTGTTGGCTTTCATTAATCTTTTCTATTTATTCATCAGTCAGTGCATCAGTGAACATATTGCTGAGCAGGTAGAGGAGAATTTGCTTAGAGTGATCAGATTTTTATTGCTGATGTTGCTGTGTAACTTCCCTGCTGAAGTCTGAAAAGTGGTATCAATCATTCAGATTTATTAGCAGTCCATGACAGACTACATAATCCCTAATTTTTTGAATGTTCTTTTTTCTGTATGTTTTTATTCTTTATGCCCCACCTACTTACAAAAGGATATCTAATGTATTTCAATAGACTAGTTCACAAAAATTCAAGTGCCTAACAATATTAGGCTGTGTGCTAGGTGTAGAGTATACAAAAGATGAATTTATGTACTTGTTGAGGATAACCCTCATTTAAAATAATGTTTTTAGGAATTTTTTTTTGTACATGATATGCATATATCTTTGTCATGGTAATCCTGGGTTTCTGGTTTCCCAGTTTGTAGCCACAGTAAATGTTCCAGAATTCTAATGGCCCTTCTACACTTCTCCCCACCAAAGGTGTTATCAGCATAGGAACCACTTAGGTGAGTGAATCCACTCACTTAGCATCTACTCAACGAAGTAGTAGAATTGCTGTATAACATAAAAGTTTCTTGGAGGATAAAATTTTGAAAACAGATTTGAATTTTTATTATTTATTTATTTTTTATAAAGAGGAATGAAATTCTTTTTTTTTTTAAGATTTTATTTATTTATTTGACAGAGAGAGAGAGAGCGAGAGAGGAAACACAAGCAGGGGGAGTGGAAGAGGGAGAAGCAGGCTTCCCGCCGAGCAGGGAGCCCGATGTGGGACTCGATCCCAGGATCCTGGGATCATGACCTGAGCCAAAGGCAGACGCTTAACGACTGAGCCACCCAGGCGCCCCCAGATTTGAATTTTTAAAAATACTTCCTGGTTAAGCTTATCATTCCCCTATTTTTTTGATCCTTTCTATTGTATCTGTTTTTTATTTCATTAACTTTTTATTTTCTCCTATTCTGTTTGGGTTCCCTTCTTTGTTTACTAAAGTTGGATACATAGCTCATTGAGTTTTCGTTTTCTCTCTTTTTTAAAGATTTTATTTATTTTTTGACAGAGCGAGTGAGAGAGGGAACACAAGCAGGGGGAGTGGGCAAGGGAGAAGCAGGCTCCCTGCTGAGCAGGGAGCCTGATGTGGGGCTCCATCCCAGGACCCTGGGATCATGACCCAAGCCCAAGGCAGATGCCTAACGACTGAGCCACCCAGGCGCCCCATCGTTTTCTTCTTTAAATATAAGCCCTTTTGGGGACCTTTGTTGTATCCTACAAGTTTGGTTAGTATAGAGTTTTGTTTTTTTTTTAAGATTTTATTTATTTATTCATGAGAGAGAGAGAGAAGCAGAGGGAGAGAAGCAGGCTCCCAAGGAGCAGGGAGCCCGATGTGGGACCCGATCCCAGGACCCTGGGATCACGACCTGAGCCGAAGGCAGACGCTTAACCATCTGAGCCACCCAGGCGCCCTAAAGTTTTTATTATCAGTGAGTTCCATGTGTTTTTTTTTATTCCCATTTTTTTTAACCATTAATTATTTCAGTAATGTAGTTTTTTAGGTTTATACACATTGCAGTTTTAATTAGTTAAGCTATTTTAGTAATGTATTTTAATTTCCAAATAGGGATATATAAATATTTTTATTTATTGTCTTTTTTTTTTTTTTAAATTTTTTTATTTGAGACACAGAGAGAGCATGAGCAGGGGGAGAGGCAGAGGGAGAAGCAGGCACCT